>NC_044036.1:32077749-32417124 GCF_901765095.1 Microcaecilia unicolor
TATGGTAGTGGTGTACAGTTGGGGTAGTGGGTTTGGGGGGGGGGGTTGGGGAGCTTAGCACACAAGGTAAGGGAGCTATGTACCTGGGAACATTTTATGAAGTCCACTGCAGTGCCCCCTAGGGTGCCCGATTGCTGTCCTGGCATGTCAGGGGGACCAGTGTACTACAAATGCTGGCTCCTCCTATGTCCAAATGGCTTGCATTTGGACGTTTTAGACTTGGACGTCTTTGGTTTCGAAAATCGCCGAAAATCAAAGACATCCAAATCTACGGAATACCAAATCTAAGGACGCCTTTGGTATTTTCGAAACAAAAGATGACCTCTTCCCTACCTCCAAATTTGGACGTGTTACAAAGACGTCCAAATTCCAACTTAGTTGTTTTTTTCGAAAATGCCCCTCCAGGTCACATGTTATTAGAACACCAATCATAGAGAACGGGGCTAGATCAAAGGCATTCATTCAATTTCCATATTTAACCTGACAGGCTCAACTGTTTTAAGCTTAAAGATTCAATGCTGTTCTTTATAATTCAATTGTTGATTTAAATCACTACCCTCCCACCCACTCTGAACATAATTAATAATATGCCAACGAATATCTTGCACAGTGTGATTCATTTTATTCCAATGCATTACTAATGGAGCTTCTGCTATATGATACACAATCTTAGACTTATGCTCATTAAGTCAAATCTTCACTGGTCTACTGCTCCGGCCAATATAAATCTCACAAGGGCACTGGATAAAATAAACAATATTACAAATATGATTTTAACAAGTTATGAAAATGAGTATGAAAAGAACATGATCTCATTTCATCCGGGATCAAACTCTAAAATTTCACTGCTTGAAATATAAAAGATTTCTCATAAAAACTTTTCAACTTAACACCTCTAGAAGGAAATTGCTGCATTAGATGTGAACATGTTCGCCAATCATTAAGATCACCCAAAAGAGTTATTAATAATGTCAAATCAGTTGGACAGTAACCTTCTAGAATTTTGAAAGCAAGGCAGCACATTTTAAAAGTGCTTTTACTGGAAGCCAATGTAAATCAATCAGCAATGGAGATATATGATCAAACTAACTTTTACGAAAAATAAGTCTAGCTGCAGTATCCTGAATCAGCTGTAATCTCTATATTTGCTTTTGAATAATTCCAATATATAAGGAATTACAAGGGGAGGAGTGGCCTAGTGGTTAGGGTGGTGGACTTTGGTCCTGGGGAACTGAGGAGCTGAGTTTGATTCCCACTTCAGGCACAGGCAGCTCCTTGTGACTCTGGGCAAGTCACTTAACCCTCCATTGCCCCATGTAAGCCGCATTGAGCCTGCCATGAGTGGGAAAGCGCAGAGTACAAATGTAACAAAAATAAAATAGATACTAGTGGAGATTCTACATGGAATGTTGCTATTCCACTAGCAACATTCCATGTAGAAGGCTGTGCAGGACGTCAGACTCACAGAAGCAGAAGCCTGTGCGGCCACATTGGTGATCTGCAAGGGCTGACTTCTACATGGAATGTTGGAATAGCAACATTCCATGTAGAATCTCAAATAGTAGCAACAGTGGAGGAGTGGCCTAGTGGTTAGGGTGGTGGACTTTGGTCCTGAGGAACTGAGGTTTCGATTCCCACTTCAGGCAGCTCCTGGGCAAGTCACTTAACCCTCCATTGCCCCATGTAAGCTGCATTGAGCCCTGCCATGAGTGAGAAAGCGTGGGGTACAAATGTAACAAAAACAATTTAACTGTGATAAAATTAGGAATAAATAGGAACAAACTAATCAAAGCTGTTGCAGTTCTAAAAAGCCTTCTGGAATAGGTGTTTATTCTGGGCATTTATTGTCCTAGCAGAATCTAAGATAACCCCAAGGACTCTTGAAGTTTTCTATTCACTACCAATTGAGTACCATCAGAACAGGTAATATATGCAGGAATATTATCTGTATCAACACAACTAAAGAACTTTTGTCTTATCTGTATTTAACTTCAGATTAAGAGAAAAAGACCAATGACACATTTTTCCCTATACAGCTATTTATCCTAGAAAGGGTAGTGTCCTGAGATGAGTTCACTGGGATCAGCATAAAAATATCACCTGCATATGAAAAGAGTTTCATACCAGTCTCCAGTATAATATTTCTAAGAGAACTCATATAAATGTCATACAAAAGCAAATAAATAAGAGAACCCTGTGGAACTCCACAGGGAGATTTCCAGGGAAAAGAGGATACACCATCCTTAACAACAGAATATTGTTTTTGTTTTTTTTAGAAAAGAGCTAAACCATTGAAGCACAGTATCAGCAAAACCCTAGTTCTTATAGCTTAACAAGTGACTTAATATGATTAAACATATCAAAGGCTGCAGATCTAACAAGTTGTAATAAAATCATATTCCCACCTTTGCATAACATATTCTAAACTTCAGTTACCAAAGATAATAAAAGCATCTCAATGCTATAATAATTCTTAAAAACAGTTGAAACTCTCATGAAGCAAATTAACTCCCAGCATGTAGTAGATCATTGAGAACTCATCACAAATTGAATCAATCAAACATATAAACGGCAAGTGACCGACCCACCTGCAAATGCGCAATAGAGACTTACCTCTCTGTCCTGCCCTCGCGTCAAGATGGGATGACGTCAGAGGGCGGAAGAGAGAGGGAAATGGAGTCGGAGTCACTGTCGGACACTGCCGCCTGGAAACGAACATCGCGCGCACCAACCTCCACCCTCCCCCCCATCACCGCAGCCGCTCCCACCCTTCTCCGCATCGGGCCCCCTGCACTGACCTGACAGCGCTTCTCACCTCCGTGTGGAAGCGCTGCAGGCAGCAGCAGATCGCTCTGCTGCTGCCTGCAGCGCTTCCACACGGAGGTGAGAAGCGCTGTCAGGTCAGTGCAGGGGGCCCGGCACGGAGGGGGGAGGGAGCAGCGGCAAGGAGAGTAGCTGGAAATCTCACCGGTTATAAGGGCTTAATGGCTAATTTAGTATAAAAAAGGTATACTTGCAGTTGCAACCTAGGATAAATCTGAACCAGTAAGTTTTGGAATTAGGGTTAAAAAAATATCTCCCATAGATTGTGAAAACATCCTTGGTTTAAAGTCAAGTTGATCCAATAAACTAACCAGTTCAAAATACTTAAAGGAGTGTTTCTTAACAAAACAGAGGGACAAGCATCCAACGAGCAGGGTGTCAGTTTTATAACTAAAAACTGTATTTCTTGAACTGACATAAATTTAAATGTAGACCATCCTGTATCTACGGTATGTCCGATAAGCACTCTCTGAAGGCTGAGGAACAGAATAGATGATGATAAGCAAGATGCAGCAGTAAATTTTGCTGTTCAGGACAGTGGCATAGCTACAGGTGGGCCTGGGTGGGCTCAAGCCCACTCATTCTTGGCTCAGGCCCACCCAAAACATTTCAGCAGTGGCCACCTTGCTCTCCTCTCTTCCTCTCTTCTACGTCCTGATCTGGCATTTCCCCCTGCTCGCCCATGGCCTGGCAACTCTCCCCTCTCTCTAAACCTCCCCCTTCCCAGTGTACCTCATCATCTTCACAGGCAAGGGCAGCAACGCGCATCTAGTGCCTGCTGCATCCTGCCCTAACTGGCATCACTTCCTGTTTCCTCTCTGGCGAGATACGGCAGAGGGAAACCTGCGGACTTGCCCAGGCAGAGGGTGCGTGTTGTTTCTGCTGCCCGTGAAGAAGCTGAGGTACACCAGGGGGAGTTGCTGGGCCACAGGCGGGGTGGTGGCAAATGCGGAGAAGAGGGTGCAAGATGCAGGATATGGGTGGGTTGGTTTTGGGAGGTCCACCCAACTTCATTGTGGGCCCACCCAAAATAACAGGTCTGGATACGCTACTGATTCAAGGAATAAAGCCAATGTGGATAATGGAGTTTATTTATTTATTTGTAGCATTTGTATCCCACATTTTCCCACCTTTTTGCAGGCTCAATCTAGCTTACATTGTTCCGTAATAGTGATCACCAATTCAGGAATGAGAAATACATAGTTATAATGCAGGTGACAGAGTGGATTAGGCAATCAAGTAAAGAGAATTCATTTTCGTAATGAGAAATAAAAGCTATTGGGTTAAAGTTCAATCATGATAGATTAGCTTAAACAGTCAGGAATAGAGAGTTCCGTTTTGTACAGTTCTGGTATGAATTTTGTTCTCTGGTATTTAGGATGGATCATTGTGGTATGCCTTATTGAATAGGTTGGTTTTGTTGGAGTTGCCTTTGTTTGTTGAACTGGTCTACAAAATCCGGTCTATAGAATCCCGAGTGCTGTAGAATGGGTGAAAGTGAATCAATTTTTTACTCTTTCAAAAATGCAAACACCAAGGGATATTCAATTAAATTGCATGGAAATACTTTAAAACAAATAGGAGAAAATATTTTTTCACTCAAAGAATAGTTAACCTCTGGAACTTTTTGCTGGAGAATGTGGTAACAGATGTTGGTGTATCTGGGTTTAAAAAGGTTTGGACAAGTTCCTGGAGGGAAAAGTCCATAGTCCTGCTATTGAGATAGACATGGGGAAGCCATTGTTTGCCCTGGGATTGGTAGCTTGGAATGTTGCTACTGTTTGGGTTTCTGCCAGATACTTGTGACCTGGATTGGCCATAGTTGGAAACAGGATATCGGGCTAGATGGACCATTGGTCTGACCAAGTATGGCTATTCTTTAGTTCTTATGGTTACTAGTCTCTAGCCAAACAGAACAGTGATGAGTTTGCTCACTTTGAAGCAGAGATGAAACTGAAGCTGGTTGCAGTTCTTGGTGAACAGACTCCTGGGCATCCCCTGGAAAGTTTTACATTGGCATGACTGTCCGATGGATTGATAAGAGTCTTTAGAGAGGAAGTCTACTTGTCTGGCTTTAAGACTGAAGGGTTTCCACGCATTTGGTATTCTTGCTTCAGTTCTTAAAGATATTCAAACAAAGTTTGCCATCAGATGAAAAATTGTTTGAACAACAGACTATGATTCAGTGGCATAGCAAGGGCGGGGCGGTCGGGGTGGTCCGCCCCGGGTGCGCGTAACCTGTTCCGGGGCAGAGGGAGCAGGGAGCCAGTGGAGCCGACAGGTGCGCGGCTGCTCTCTGCACCCTCCAGCAGCCAAGAATGCACCCCGGGGGGGGGCTTGATGAGCCGGGGAGGGGTGTCATTGCGCCAGGGAGGGGGGTGTCGTGCTGCACCCTGGGGGATGGACGCCGCTGCACCCGGGGGGGGGGGGGGGGGTGTGAAGTGGCGATCCGGCCCAGGTGCCAGCCAACCTAGGTTCGCCACTGCAATGATTTCAACATTTTGAAAGCTTTCACATGACAGTGATATTAAATATGAAGATGAAAATGCAAGTGATGAATTAGACAGCACAATTTCTAATGCAGATGATAATGACAACGATGATAATAAGGCATTCTTTGCTATACGGAAGTCAAGTGTTTCAGACAGATTCCCTTGATCAATACCTGCAGACCATGTCAAAAGACATCAGTAATATTGCAGCCTGGCCTGATTTGAAGGAACTTTTACTTCCTGTGGTTGTTGGACACTTTTTTTTTTTTTTAGCTGTGCCAGATTAATGTCTCACAAACACACTTGCATGAGTGACAAGTCATTTTCAAAATTTAGTTTTACTAAAAGCAAAGTGGATTGAACTGTAGAGCAATAAAGTTGTTGGGATAAAAATGTTAACAGCATTTGCATTCATTGTAGTTGTGGTACTTTTACCTTTTACTCAAAAAGTATTATACTAGACAATAACTTTTTAAATTTCACTTTTTAAGGTGTTCTTCACTGAACTTTTACTTAAGTATTAGAATATACAGTTATTTTTACTTTTACTTAAGAACTTTGACCTAGTACTTTGAACAACACTGGCTGATTTTTACTCTCTGACCACGAGACTGCTCCATTACAGTTGTCACTGGGCTTGTAAATAACATAAGCCAGAAGGTCCTTGGAGAGATCATAACAAATGTGTAGACATTATTCTCATCTTCTCACTTAAATTATTCTCGATATGAACTGTCATTCAAAAACAGAAAAACAGGTGACCCAACTAGACACAATAAAGATGGACATAATGCCGAACAACTTGTTCAGGAATTACTACCAGATGCAATCAGACGAGCAATACGTTTCTTTTGAACGTATAAGTACCCAGTCTTACTCAGATCGTTTTCCTGCTTGAAAACTGATGGTATAAAGTTCCTACATAAACACTGAAAGAACAAAATTAAGATTATCACTGATTTTCTCTAATGTCACTGTAGTTTCAACATTCTTATATAATATCCATCATTCTGACTTTTGGTGAACCTCACACCATGCTCCCATGTGAAACAAAACTGAATTATTATGAATTGTTTTGGAAAAGGTTCCAGTTTCCTTCAGCAGTAGAAGTGAAATTGTCGCTTGTTCCAGCTAAGCAATACTGACAAAATTCTCAAGCTGTGCTTTGCTACCGATGATATATTAGCTGCTCTGAGTTTCTGTTATTATCTGTGACATTTTTAACTGATTATCCGAATGAAATTGCATTGCTTTAAATTTCTTCTGGACCTTGAGTCCCACCTTAGTGGTTACTTAACTTTTCCCTTATTTGTGTCACACTAGCACGGTACAAAGCTGGCAATTTACCAAAACATGATTCAGGGTGATTCATTAATCTCATGATGGGCTCGAGGGGGGCTTGTTAAATTATTTTATAAAAAAACAGAATGCATCTTAGAGCAAAGTGGAACTGGTGAGATAAGAAATTGTTAAAAACAAGAGTTCCTTGCAAAAAAAAAAAAAGGTATTATATTAGTGCTTTACCCGAGTACTTCTGGTAATAATATAGAATATGTCACATTGGAATTACTATAAATTTAAATCTACATCACATTTGGAAAGAGCACACAGTTATGGAACGCATTGCCGCGCAACCTAAAAGCGATTTACGAATTAACGAACTTTCCCAAACTGCTGAAGACCCATCTCTTCAACAAGGCATACCACAAAATGAACAAATGTGAACATATATAACTCCTACACATATATCAGAACTGTATTACAAAATCTGCTTGTTATACTACTATAATGTTTCGTCATTATCATGTTGCCCAAGATCCTACTGTAATACTAAATGTATGTTTTCTAACACATTTCCATTATTCATGATGTATTGTAAGCCACATTGAGCCTGCAAAGAGGTGGGAAAATGTGGGATACAAATGCAATAAATAAATAAAAAAGGTCAGATGCCTTCCAGAATTCCTGGCTACCAGGAATACACACCAGATTCTTAGTATTATAAAAGAAGAATAAAGAGATTCTGTAGTAGATGTCATCCTCAACTTTGGAACCAAGAGCGGAGGAGTGGCCTAGTGGTTAGGGTGGTGGACTTTGGTCCTGGGGAACTGAGTTCGATTCCCAGCACAGGCAGCTCCTTGTGACTCTGGGCAAGTCACTTAACCCTCCATTGCCCCATGTAAGCCGCATTGAGCCTGCCATGAGTTGGAAAGCGCGGGGTACAAATGTAACAAAAAAAACAAACAAACTATAAACGGCACTGGTGTAATTCAGGCAGAGTTTAAGGGATGCGCTTGGCTACCTGGGCATTTGCCCTGGGATTCTATATATCGCACCTCAATTTCCACTTGGAAATCAAAGCGTATTCCATAACAATGTGCATAACTTACCCTCCTGTTTACTAAGCTGCGCTAGTTCACTTTGAATGCTGAAACAGTCCATTCAAAGTGAATGGGCTATGTCAGCATTACCACTTGGTAGCCAATAGCACAGCATTGTGAAAGGGGGGGGGGGGGGGTAAATACGGTCATGGACACCACCTTGGATGAATCTCTTCATAAAGGTAGTAAATAAATCATAATAGATAAAATGCATCTCTGTGCTCTGATATCCTCAGTGTGTGTTATAGAATTATAACACATAGGGAGTGGAGGAGTGGCCTAGTGGTTAGGGTGGTGGACTTTGGTCCTGAGGAACTGAGTTCAGTTCCCACCTCAGGCACAGGCAGCTCCTTGTGACTCTGGGCAAGTCACTTAACCCTCCATTGCCCCATGTAAGCCGCATTGAGCCTGCCATGAGTGGGAAAGCGTGGGGTACAAATGTAACAAAAATAAAATAGATACTATTGGAGATTCTACTATTCCCAGTGGTGTGCTGGTAAATTTTTAACAACAGGCTCTCTCCATGGTCCACCTCGGCGCCCCCCCCCCCCCCCGTCCACCACTGCGCCCCCCCCCCCCAGCTCTGCGCCCCCCCCCAAAAAATTGCACAGCTGGCTATACCCTGGGGGGGGGGGGGGGGGGGGGGGGAGGGCGGCCAACACATTACTCTCTCCAGGAAAAAAAAATTAAATTATCCCAGGTTCCAACCTAATTCATGTTTAATATGGGATAAAATGCCATAAATAAGTAAATAAATATAAACTTTTAACGTTCAGCACCTGATTCTCAAAGTGGACATATTCCAAACACTATAATGAAAATAAAATTATTTTTTTTCTACCTTTGTTGTCTGGTGACTTTGTTTCTCTGATCATGCTGGTCCAGTATCCGATCCTGCTGCTCTCTATCTGTTCCCTTGACTCCGTTTCCAGGGCTTCCTTTCCATTTACTTATTTTCTTTCCTCCTTTCTTCTTCATTTCTGGTCCTCCGCAGACTTGACTGTACAGTGGATCCAACTTCTGCCTATTTTCTCCATCCATGTGCAGTTTCTCTCCTCACTTCCTTTTCCCTCATCTAATCTCCTTCCTCTATTTTCCCTCCATGTCCAGCATTTCTTCTCTCTCCCTTCCCTCCCCTCCATCCATGTCCTGAAACACTCCTCTCTCCCCTGCCCCTCTTTATCCATCCATACCCAGCAATTCTCTTCTCTCCCCTGCCCCCCTCTACCCACCCATGCCCAGCAGGTCTCTCCCCTGCCCCCCTCTACGCACCCATGCCCAGCAAGTCTCTCCCCTGCCGCCCTCTACCCACCCATGCTCAGCAAGTCTCCCCTGCCCCCCTCTACGCACCCATGCCCAGCAGGTCTCTCCCCTGCCCCCCTCTACCCACCCATGCTCAGCAAGTCTCTCCCCTGCCCCCCCTCTACCCACCCATGCCCAGCAGGTCTCTCCCCTGCCCCCCTCTACCCACCCATGCCCAGCAAGCCTCTCCCCTGCCCCCCTCTACCCACCCATGCCCAGCAGGTCTCTCCCCTGCCCCCCTCTACGCACCCATGCCCAGCAAGTCTCTCCCCTGCCCCCCTCTACCCATCCAGTGATTCTCCTCCCTCCCCTGCCGCTCCAAAGCATGTCCAAAGATGTCCTTCGTGCCCACCCTCCCCTCCCGCTCCCCTCCGTCTTTTTTTAATTACCTCCGTCGAAGCGCGCACCATTTAAAGCCCTGCTGCATGCTGGCCATCTCTCCAGGCTTCCCCTGCTTGATTCAGATGATGTTCGTGCCTTAGTCCCGCCTTCGCGAAAAAAGGAAATGACGTCAGAATGAAGGCGGGACTAAGGCATGAACATCATCCAAATCAAGCAGGGGAAGCCTGGAGAGACGGCCAGCACGCAGCAGGGCTTTAAATGGCGCGCGCTTCGACGGAGGTAATTAAAAAAAGACGGAGGGGAGCGGGAGGGGAGGGTGGGAGCGAAGGACATGGTTGGATATGCTTCGGAGCGGCAGGGGAGGTAAGCACGGCCTGTGATGGCGCCCTCCTGCCATGCTTACCTCCCGCAATGGAGCCGGCTCGCCCCCAACAACAACCGGCTCGCAAGAGCTGTCAAAATTTAACAAGCGGCTCTTGCGAGCCGGTGCGAGCCGGCTCCAGCACACCACTGACTATTCCACTAGCAACATTCCACGTAGAAGGCTGCGCAGGCTTCTGTTTCTGTGAGTCTGACGTCCTGCATGTGCAGGACGTCAGACTCACAGAAGCAGAAGCCTGCGCGGCCACACTGGTGATCTGCAAGGGCAGGCTTCTACATGGAATGTTGCTAGTGGAATAGCAACATTCCATGTAGAATCTCAAATAGTAGCAACAGTGGAGGAGTGGCCTAGTGGTTAGGGTGGTGGACTTTGGTCCTGAGGAACTGAGTTTGATTCCCACTTCAGGCACAGGCAGCTCCTTGTGACTCTGGGCAAGTCACTTAACCCTCCATTGCCCCATGTAAGCCACATTGAGCCTGCCATGAGTGGGAAAGCACAGGGTACAAATGTAACAAAAACAAATTACACCTCCCTTGCCCCTCCCCAGATAGATATGAAAATGAGCACCTAACTACTTTGCAAGAGCAGAGTGTTTTGCATTTGATTCTGACTGGTTGTATTGTGCCTTTGATTGACATGTACACTATGTCAGGAATCTGTGTCAAAGTAACCCTTTTTTGCTTTATGTTTTCACCATCATCACTTCAGAGGAAGACTTTGAAATGTATTTAGATATTTATACTGCCTGGACGTCCAAATCCTGATTATATAAAGCAAGTATAGAGACACCTAACACTACAGTTACAATAGTTAAGCTCTGGAACTTGGTGTCGGAGGATGTGGTAACAGCGGTTTGTGTATCTGGGTTTTAAAAAAGGTTTGGACAAGTTCATGGGGGGAAAGTCCATATTCTGCTATTGAGATGGACATGGGAAGCCACTGCTTGCCCTGGGATTGGTAGCATGGAATGTTGCTGCTAATTGGGTTTCTGTTAGGGACTTGTCACTTGGATTGGCCACTGTTGGAAGCAGGATACCGGGCTAGAAGGACCATTGGTCTGACCCAATATGGCTTTTCTTACGTTCTTATGTGGTCTGGGTGTGTTTTGGGTGGGGCTAGGGAGGGGCCAATATATGGACATCCAACTCCAATCACAGAAAGGGAAGGGACATTCAAGTCTGAAAAGATGGATTTTGTTATTTAGACCTGGTAGTTGGCAGGTCCAAGTTACAGAAAGGTGCTCTGATTGAGGGATTAAGGCACAAGGCCTCCTTAATCTCCCAGTGGTTTCTGTCCCCCTCCCTCTCCCCCAATGTGAAACTAGCAAGGGATGCCAGGTTCTATGACAGCTTCAGGTATTAGGGACATTCTTATAAGCATGTAGATCTAAGGAGTAGCCTCATGGTTAGTGCAGTCAACTGAGAACCAAGCGACCCTGGTTCAAATCCTACATAAACTCTTTTTTTTAAAATTGTGAGCCCTCCAGGGACAGAAAAATCACGGCTGTACCCAGGGGTGTGCTGGTAAATTTTTAACAACAGGCTCTTTCTCCGGACGTAGCCAGCTCTGCAGTTGGAAGGGCCAGGGGTGGCCGGGGCGGGGGGAGCAACACTTGCCTCTCTCTCCTCCCTTCCTTTGTGCGGGGACGCTAGGCATACCTTTGCTGGCAGCCAATAAATGGACTGCCACCACTCCCAACGTCTTGCTCTGAGCAGCATGCTGGAACTTCTCTCGCATGCTCGAGAAGTCCCAGCCTGCTGCCCAGAGCTGGAAACAAGGAGCAGGGAGCAGCAGTAGTCTATTTACTTGGCTGGAAGGGCTCAGCATCCCCACCAGCAAAGTAAAAGATACTTCAGCAGGGGGCCCAAGCCCACATATTGGGAGCCAGTTGTTAAAGTAGCCATGGAAGGCCCTACTTTAACAACCGGCTCCCAAAATTCTTAAAAACTTAACAACCGGCTCTTGTGAGCCTGTGAGAGCCTGATCCAGCACACCACTGGCTGTACCTGAATATATAAGATTACTGCAAGCCTGAAGGCTACTGAAGTGGTGTACATTCAGGTACAGTAGGTAGTTTTCTGTTCCTGGAGGCCTCACAATTAAAAAAAACAAACAAACAAATAAACAACAAGAAGGCAGAGAGATGAAGTGGGATTATAAACCTGGGAAAGGAGAAACAGGGGTGACATAATACAGACGTTCAAATATTTGAAAGGTATTAATCCACAAATGAACCTTTTTCGGAGACGGGAAGGTGGTAGAACTAGAGGACGTGGGTTGAGGTTGAAGGGGGGCAGACTCAGAACTAATGTCAGGAAGTATTTTTTCACAGAGAGGGTGGTGGATATGTGTGAATGCCCTCTCACGGGAGGTGCTGGAGATGAAAACGGTAATGGAATTCAAACATGTGTGGGATAAACACAAAGGAATCCTGTTTAGAAGAAATGGTTCCGCTGAATCTTTGCAGAGATTGGGTGGCGACGCCAGCAATTGGGAAAAAAATGGGAGCTGGACAGACTTCTACGGTCTATGCAATGATTGTGACTGAATAGATACGGATGGGCTGGAGTGTAAATTTTAATGGGCTTCGATGTTAGCTTCAGAATTTAGTACAAGAACAGTACTGGGCAGTCCTCTACGGTCTGTGCCCTGAGAAAGACAAGGACAAATCAAACTTGGGTATACATATAAAGTATCACATACCATGTAAAATGAGTTTATCTTGTTGGGCAGACTGGATGGACTGTACAGGTCTTTATCTGTCGTCATTTACTATGTTACTATCAGGCTTATTTTCGAAAGTGATCGCTGGCCATTTCCCGACATAAATCGGGAGATGGCCGGCGATCTCTCAAAAGTGGCCAAATCGGTATAATCGAAAGTGGCTTTTTTGACAGCATCGCCGCTTTCCCGTCGCCGCACCGGTGAAAGTTAAAGGGGACGTGTCAGCGGCATAGCGAAGGCGGGACATGGGTGGGTATGGGCGTGGCTACCAGATGGCCGGCTTTCGCGGATAATGGAAAAAAAAGCGGCGTTAAGCAATATTTCGCCGGGTTTACTTGGTCCTTTTATTTTCACGAGCAAGCCTCAAAAAGGTGCCCCAACTGACCAGATGACCACCGGAAGGAATCAGGGATGACCTCCCCATACTCCCCCAGTGGTCACCAATCCCCTCCCACACTAAAAAACACAATTATAAACATATTTTGCCAGCCTGTATGCCAGCCTCAAATGCCGTACCCACCTCCATGACAGCAGAATGTGTTCTATCCTCTGACAGCCTTTCCCTGGTTGTGATGTGGCTCTCGGGTGAGTGTGACACCTTTTCTGTTAGGTGCACTTCAGAGTCACATCAGCAATGCATTGTGGTGGGTGTAGGGTAGTAGGCTCTACTTCCATGGTGCTTTCCCCCCTGCTAACTGGGTCAGAGTGTGTCCAGTTTTGTTTCCGGTAGTCCATGAGGTAGTGGCCATTTTTGTCAGCCAGTTTTAGATCCCTTTCATGTGTTACCCACGTTAGAAAACTTAGTTATTACCTTGAATGTTGCTGAAAGAGGGCATTGTATACCATTCTGCCAACTCTGACCTACTGCTCATCTCAGTACCAGGGAGACTCTTTGCCAGTGGGGCACAACCTCTGATCTGCAGTTAACTGTGAGTAAACGTGCTTATTCAAATAAAGGACTTTTTCAAAGAGATGAGTGTTCAGGTGTCAACTGGTGTGCCAAGGTTATACAGCAGCAACAAGTCCTAGAAGCCTGCGTGCATGCAGGTCCCTGGAGCACTTTTAGTGGGTAACACAGTGCATTTAAGGCAGGCAGACCCAGGCCCATCCCCCCCTATCTGTAACACTTGTGCTGGTAAATGGGAGCCCTCCAAAACCCACTGTACCCACATGTAGTTGCCCCCTTCACCCCTAAGAGCTACGGTAGTGGTGTACGTTTGTGGGTAGTGGGTTTGGGGGGGGGTTGGGGGGCTCAGCACCGAAAGTAAGGGAGCTATGCATGTGGGAGTTTTTCTGAAGTCAACCGCACTGACCCCTAGGGTGCCCAGTTGGTGTCCTGGCATGTCCTTGGATGTCGCCGGATTGGAGATGGCCGGCATTTTTTCCATTATCGCTGAAAAACAAACCCGGTGAAATCCAAGGCATTTGGCCGGGCTAAACCGTATTTTTGAAAAAAAAGATGGCTGGCCATCTTTTTCGATAATACGGTTCTGGCCAGCTGTAGCACCACCGCCAAAATAGATCGCCAGCGATCTATTTCATCAGCGACGTTCGATTATGCCCCTCCATGTCCTCTGATGCTCAACCTGATGCTCTAAACCTTAGGCTACCCTTCTGCTTTGCATAAACCTCTGTGTGACCATTTTATAAGATGGACCTTCCTATGTTGCCACACAGACAACCTCCTGATCTCCCTGTTCATAATTTGGACGTTTCAGTTTGTAAAATGGATGTTCATGCTGGATGTTTCCAGTACATGGACATCCATCTCACATATTTTAGAACAGACTCTATCCTGTTCTAAAATACATGTAAGATGGACATCCATTTGCGACATGCTGACTTGGGTGTCCATATTCTGAGTTGGATGTCCTTTCTAGAATGCCGCTCCATGTATTTTTATAGAACACAAGAAAAATCAACAAACTAAAAAAACTGCATAAAACAAGCCAAAGAAAAACAAATCAGAGTTCTGTGTTTGTGTAAAAAAAAAAATATAATGTGTTGTCATCTGAGTCACCTGCGATAATATACTTGTACATGAAGGATTATTCTATAAGGGACTTTTTTTTGCATGCATACTAATATATAGGTACTAAACGTCATCTTTAAAATTACCCCTTGGAGGCTAAATATACCATCCTACTATCATAATATAAAAAAAGTTAAAATAATTAACAAATAAAAAACAAATGCTATTTACAAGCAATAATCGTAGAAACATGACTGCAGATATGGGCCAAATGGCCCATCCAGTCTGCCCATCTTCCTAAGAGATCTCATGTGCAATGTCCATATAAAGCAATATTTTACCTACCCTACAACAGAATTTGGTTCTCTGGTACATAGTAATGTGGAGATTTCAACATGATTCACCTTTGAATTTTATTCTTGGATAACATTTTTTTTTAAATCTTTCATCACCAGCAAAGTTTACAGCATTTGAGATTTTGAGCATTTGCAGTATGGACTTTTTTTTTTTTATTAAAGATCATTCCAAGAATCATAATATATTGAATGATGTGAATTTATGATCCATCTGTTGTCGGGCACATGAATTATTATTCTTTATATAAGCATTTTAATGTTTTCGAATAACATTTTGTATAGTTTTGCCAATTATATTTGCATCACTTTTTATATTATTCCTCTGTTAAACTGCTCATTTGCACCTTGAAAATTCCAATTCTTATCAGATGAACTTCAGATTAATCCACATTCGCTTTAAAAATGAGAATAGCTCAATGCACTATGACAATCAGCTCAGCAGTACCATGAGCAAAAGGATTCTGAATAAGCTTGTTCCTTCAGGAATATCTTGCATGGGGAATTTCAAACCTACAGAAAGAACCTGACTTGCAGATCCTTTACTCCTGCTTTTTCTCTAAAATTAAATCTGACCTCAAGTTAGCTGTGATATTATAATTGTTCAGTTTCTGGCATTTGATTGTGGAGTTTCAGTTGCATAAAGGAACCATGACCCCAGAGTGATTTAGCAGTGTCCACTTACATAAGAGCAAAACAAGAAATGTTTATCATTTGTAGAACCATGATTACCTTGTCATCTGCAGGATACCATTAAAGATCATATTTCTGTACTCCAAGTGTCAATTTAACATGGTTTGAACAAGCAAAAATAAACCATAACTCATACTGCAAGCTGAAAAGAAAATTCTATCCCTGCCACCTACCAAACTGCAAATGGAAGAAAAGTGAAAGACTGGATTATGCACAAAATATATCTTGACCCAAATTCTGAGGCACCTTTATCAAGAATATGATTGTGTTAATAATAGGTAACCAAATTCAATTGGTTTGGCATGGGCTATGGTCGAAAGCATTCACACTTGTATCGATAACACCAAGAGTTATGCCTGGGATCAAAAACAAAACCATAGTTGGGGCAATTGTCTTTGGAGAAAGTAGGTTACTAAGGGGTCCTTTTACTAAGCCGCGTAAGCGTGTACGCTTGCCCAATGCGCACCAAAATGGAATTACCGCCCGACTACCGTGAGGCTCTTGCTGTAATTTCATTTTTGGCACGCGTCCGATACGCGCATCTGAAAAATGCTTTTTATTTTCAGATGCGCAGAATGGACACGCGCCTAGTGGCATTTGACGCACGTAGGTCATTACCACGTAGGTCAATGGCTGGCGGTAAGGTCTCAGACCCAAAATGGACGGCGGCAATTTTGATTTTGTCACACGTCCATTTTCCGCCCTCCCCCCAAAAAGGCCTTTTTCACAGGCGTGTTGAGAAATGGATCGGTGAGCGCCCAAAACCTGTGCCATTTGTCAGTGCACCTTTGTAAAAGAATCCCGAAGTAAAAGAAAAGCCTTGAAGAAGGACCTGACAAACACAGACATTCATTACTGGTCACAGCTGTATTAACATTGGATTTCAGTGAGGGAAAAACCTTCAGTGGTTGCAAAGCTTATCATAAATACTGAGCTCTAAAGGGAAAAGCTCTCAAAAGACGGAGCATCATGATGAGAATTACGAGTCCATTGCCCCACAAAAAGAGGAAATTACTATCCATATCTTACTGCTACACTTTACAGTCCTGTCAATGAGAGGAAAACACACCCAGAACTTGGTCTTGAATTTCTGTTTTTTAAAATTAATGCTAATGTATGGATGGTTTTAATGCCTGCATAATTGTGTTATTCTGTAGCCCTGGTATCCAGTTCTTTGCCAGAATAGGTCTGTTTCTTGTGGTGAAACACAGTTAAGTGAAGTAATGACCAACAGCAAAAACATTTTAGTCTGATTTTGAAAGGAGACTGAGAAAACAAGTCAAGCTGTGAAGTGGAATTCTCAAAGCAAGCAGGTGCTGCGTTGTTTATTCAGGTTGATGGAAATATCCCTTCCAAGCTCTTACGAAAGCGTAATTATTGTCTCAATACTGTTTCTATTAAAAAAAAATATTCTGTGTGCCAAATCTTCTGCTCCATGGTAACAGTGGAAGTAAAAAGACGGTTTCATAACTATTAATGACAGGTATCTCAGTCTATGTATTTCACCTCTAAAGCAGGGAACCTGTTAAATCCTAATAGAAATCCATAAAACATATCATTTTCATCTCCAAATATCTACAAAACAGGTTCTTGAGTGGTCCTGCCATAACTTCTCCAAGCTTTCATGGGGGTCCTTTTACTAAGGTGCTCCAAAAAGTGGACTGCGCTGTTGTAGGTGCGTGTATTGGATGCGTGTAGATTCAGTTTTCAGCGTACCTGCAAAAAAGGCCTTTTTAAAAATTTTTGCCAAAAAGGGGCGTGCAGCAAAATGAAAATTGGCGCGTGTCAATTTTGGGTCTGAGACGTTATCGTGACCCATTGGCTTAGCGGTAAAATCTCACACGGTAACTGTATGGTAATCATCTACACGCGTAGAATGATGATTACTGCCCAGTTTCCACCGCGCTCCGGAAAATAAAAATTATTTTCCTGCACATGTATTGGACGCAGGTAAAAACCGAAATTACTGCCCAGGCCACGCGGTAGCCGGGCGGTAACTCCAAATTGATTTGCGTTGGGTGCGCCTACGCACCTACATGGTTTAGTAAAAGGCCCCTTTGGACCCTCACGTGCCAACCTGTAAAGTGACTGCAGAAGCGTGATTCGTATGAAAAACAATACAAAATTCCTGGAAATTTGCAGATGCAACAAATTTCAGATCTTTTAGTACCATTTTCCATATGAAGTGCACAATTTGGAACATCACAAAAATGCATTTTGCAGTGGTTCACTTTGCATGAGTATTTATTTACATTTGCCATTAATGAGCCCCTGCGATGCAAAATCATGCAAAGCAGCCATTAATGCTAAAAATAATGAAAACAAGCAGGGAAAGAAGGCTTCACAGGCATGTTTTTACAAGTAAATAAAGATTTAAATAATGAAATAGTTAATAATTACAAGGTCGGTATTCAGCTGGTGGTGCTCAGCATTTTGCTGATAGTCACCGGCAGGGCTTTTTTTGAGGGGGTACTTGGGGGTTCTGAGTACCGGCACCTTTTCCATTTTCTGCTAAAATTGACCCATGGTCCCCAAGTTTTAATGAAAGAGCTCAGGCTCTACAGACAATTCTGCCTTGTCATAGATTCTGTGACTGGTTGCAGGGGGCCTCAGTGATCACCCCACCCCTGAAGGGTGGGCTGGCATTTGAGTACCGGCACCTTTTTCACTAGAAAAAATGCGCTGGTCACCGGTGTAATGTCTGAAAATTCAGTGTCGGGCCATATCCGGGCTCTGGCACTCAGTTTCCAAGTTAAGGATCCGGCTAAACCATAGCCGGTAAAGTGCAATATTCATTACTTAACTGGCTACGGTGAATTGCATAAAGATAGGACTGACTTTTATGTGTTCCTATTTATGCATTTACCTTACATAAGTACATAAATTCATAAGTATTGCCATACTGGGACAGACCGAAGGTCCATCAAGCCCAGCATCCTGTTTCCAGAAGTGGCCAATCCAGGTCACAAGTACCTGGCAAGATCCCAAAAAAGTACAATACATTTTATGCTGCTTATCCTAGAAATAAGCAGTGGATTTTCCCCAAGTCAATTTTAATAATGGTCTATGGACTTTTCCTTTAGGAAGCCATCCAAACCTTTTTTTAAATCCCACTAAGCTAACTGCTTTTACTACATTCTATGGGAATGAATTCCAGGGTTTAATTACACGTTGAGTGAAGAAAAAGTTTCTCTGATTCATTTTAAATGTACTACTTTGTAGCATCATTGCGTGCCCCCTAGTCCTAGTATTTTCGGAAGGAGTAAACAAGCAATTCACGTCTATCCGTTCCACTCCACTCATTATTTTATAGACCACTATCATATTTCCCCTCAGCTGTCTTTCCTCATAGGGAAGTTGTCCCATCCCCTTTATCATTTTTGTTGCCCTTGTTAAGTACTGAAGATAGGTAATTAACCAACCAAGTGCTGACATCACCCCAGCATCACTCCCAAAATATCTGGTTTTGATTTAGGCACTAAGGGCCAGATTCTATATATAGCGCTTAAAAAATCAGACCAGAACAAATTTCCACCTAAGCGTATTCTATAAGATTTAGCTGTGGTAAATAGAATATGCTCAGTTCATATCCCAGTGCCTAAAACTACGTGCCTCCATTTACATCAATGAAAACATGTCATAAATCCCTGCACGTAGATTTATGCAGGCTGGGCCATATTCTATAACAGCGAGCTTAAATTTGGGAATGCCCATGAAATGTCCATTTCCCCACCCATGGCCATGCCACTTTTGAACTGGGTGCTTTAAATTTAGGCGCAGTTCATTACAGAATACGCTTAGTGAGTTATGCGCGTAAATTCTAATTATTGCCAATTAGTGCTCATTATTGCTTATTAAGTGCTGTTAAAAATGCTGATTGTCTTGTTAAACCAATTAAGTTGTTATGGAATATGCTTAGATTTCAGCATGGAACGCTAAGTGCGATATATAGAGTCTGGCCCTAACTGTACATTTTCAGTGCACTATGCGGCCGATATTCAGACCATGGGAGGTAGTCGGGCTGCCTCCTGAGGTCAGCGCTGAGCCCGGATACTCAATGCCAGGGTGTTTCCGGTGTCCGGCATTGACTATCTGGTTTTTTTTGGGGGGCGGTTCCAACTTAACCAGCCAAGTCAATATTCAACGCCGGCCGGTTAAGTTGGAACTGGCCAAAGATATACCACCTATTCATGCGGCCAGATGTGGCCGTGATACTTAACTGGTGATGCGCTGAAAATCGGCAGATAACTAGTTGTACCACGTGATATAACTGGCTATCTGCTAGGCGTTAACCAATGATATTCAGTGAAGGTATGTATACACTAGTATAAAAGGCCCGTTTCTCAAAAAAATGAAACGGGCGCTAGCAAGGCTATTTTGTAATGGTGATTATGTTTTTAAGGCTCAAAGTGATTTCTACTATCTTCCCTGCCCTCCCCTCCATGTCCAGTGATTCTTCCCTCCCCTCCCATCCCCTCCGTGTCCCGCAATTCTGACCTCCCCTCCATGGAATTCTGTTCAGAAGGAATGGATCCTAAGGAGCTTAGCCGTGATTGGGTGACAGAGCCGGTGGCGGGAGGCGGGGATAGTGCTGGGCAGACTTATACGGTCTGTGCCAGAGCCGGTGGTGGGAGGCGGGACTGGTGGTTGGGAGGCGGGGATAGTGCTGGGCAGACTTATACGGTCTGTGCCAGAACCAGTGGTGGGAAGCGGGGCTGGTGGTTGGGAGGCGGAGATAGTGCTGGGCAGACTTATACGGTCTGTGCCAGAGCCGGTGGTGGGAGGCGGGACTGGTGGTTGGGAGGCGGGGATAGTGCTGGGCAGACTTATACGGTCTGTGCCAGAACCAGTGGTGGGAAGCGGGGCTGGTGGTTGGGAGGCAGAGATAGTGCTGGGCAGACTTATACAGTCTGTGCCAGAGCCGATGGTGGGAGGCGGGACTGGTGGGTGGGAGGCGGGGATAGTGCTGGGCAGACTTATACGGTCTGTGCCAGAACCGGTGGTGGGAAGCTGGGCTGGTGGTTGGGAGGTGGGGATAGTGCTGGGCAGACTTACACGGTCTGTGCCCTGAAAAGGACAGGTACAAATCAAGGGAAGGTATAAACAAAAAGTAGCACATATGAGTTTATCTTGTTGGGCAGACTGGATGGACCATGCAGGTCTTTTTCTGCCGTCATCTACTATGTTACTATGTGCAGCGATTCTCCTCTGCCCTGCCGTCCCCTCCGTGTCCCGTGATTCTGGGCTCCCCTCCATTTCCAGCGATCCTCCTCTGCCCTGCCGTCCCCTCCGTGTCCCCCTCCCCTCGATTTCCCACGATTCTGTCTTCCCCTCCATGTCCAGCGATTGTCCTGTGCCCTGCCCTCCCATCTGTGTCCCGCGATTCTCCCCTCTCCTCCCATCCCATCCATGTCCATCGATTCTCCTCTGCCCTGCCCTCCCATCCATGTCCCACAATTCTGTCCTCCCTGCCATGTCCAGCGATTTTCCTGTGCCCTGCCCTCCCATCCGTGTCCCGCGATTCTCCCCTCTCCTCCCATCCCAGCCATGTCCATCGATTGTCCTCTGCCCTGCTCTCCCTCCCCTCGATGTCCTGCGATTCTGTCCTTCCCTCCATCTGAGCAGCGGCAGGCAAGCTGGGCTCGCGCCGCCTCCAGCGTTCCCTCTCATTGCCCCGCTCTCCTCTGACATCATTTCATCTATACGCGAGGGCGGGACAATGAGAGGGAAGGGAATGCTGGAGGCGAGCTGACGTCGCCAAGACGTTAGGAACCCAGCCAGCCATAGAACGTTGAGGGTACAAATTATTATATTAGATGAAGACCACTGTGCAAGGATTGGCCTAGTGGCTTAGAAATATGGAGCGTTGCCTAAATCTGTTACTCCCATAGCCTTGGAAATGAAAATAAGCCATTTACGTTTTATAACAGTATGAGCAATTCTATACTAAATCTTTTGTTGTAGCAGCATCCATGGAAACATCGAAATGTGAATGAGTTTGTTCTGCAGCCTGGATGTTCTCTCTACAAACAAATACATTTCCTTCCACAAACCCCTACAGTCACTTGAACTCACTGACTGCCTTTCGCTACCATGTCTTCATGTTTATAAGTTTAGCAGGGGGTCTATGCCTATAATTAAATGCATGTGTTTCTGCAGCTTAAAAATTTACATTTCAGAAATCCAATATGACAGGCAGCATTTGTTTATGGAACATGACTTTTATTGTTGGACTCCCTACCCAATCGTAATTAAGCAGCCGTGATGTGCTTTAAGCTCTCTCTTCCGAGGATGCTTATTTAAAAAGAGAGCACTTCGACTCAGTTTGCTGAAAATGATCATGCTGACTTTCACAGCTGGTTTTCATATGCTGAGAATCTTGGACAACAGATATAGGGGGTTCGTTTTCCAAAGAGAGAAAAACGTCTCAAAAACAGCATAAAGCGGCATTTGGATATTTTTCGATCACGATTTGATATGGGGGTTTTTTTCTGCAGTGCATGCCAATCACAAGGGGATGTGTCGGGGGGTGGGATTTGGGCATTCCCAAAAATTGGACATTTTTTCTGCCATAATGGAACAAAGCAAAAACGTCCAGGGCTAAAATGATAGACGTTTTGGTCTAGACCTGTTTCGATCACAACTAAGTCACAAAAAGGTGCCCTACATGACCAATGGAGGGATTAAGGTATCATCCTACTACTACTACTTAACATTTCTAGAGCGCTACTAGGGTTACGCAGCGCTGTACAAATTAATAACTAAGGACGGTCCCTGCTCAGAAGAGCTTACAATCTAAAGGACAAAATGTCAAGTTGGGGTAGTCTAGATTTCCTGAATAGAGGTGTTGTGATTAGGTGCCGAAAGCGACATTGAAGAGGTGGGCTTTGAGCAATGATTTGAAGATGGGTAGGGAGGGGGCCTGGCGTATGGGCTCAGGGAGTTTGTTCCAAGCATGGGGTGAGGCGAGGCAGAAAGGGCGGAGCCTAGAGTTGGTGGTGGTGGATGAAGGGTACTGAAAGGAGGGATTTGTCTTGAGAGCGGAGGTTACGGGTAGGGACGTAAGGGGAGATGAGGGTAGAGAGGTAAGGAGGGGCTGCAGATCGAGTGCATTTGTAGGTTAGTAGGAGAAGCTTGAACTGTATGCGGTATTTGATTGGGAGCCAGTGGAGTGACTTGAGGAGAGGGGTGATATGAGTATATCGGTCAAGGCGGAAGATAAGACGTGCGGCAGAGTTCTGGATGGACTGAAGGGGGGATAGGTGGCTAAGTGGGAGGCCGGTGAGTAGTAGGTTGCAGTAGTCAAGGCGAGAGGTAATGAGAGAGTGGATGAGAGTTCGGGTGGTGTGCTCAGAGAGGAAGGGGCGAATTTTGCTAATGTTGTAGAGGAAGAAGCGACAGGTCTTGGCTATCTGCTGGATATGCGCAGAGAAGGAGAGGGAGGAGTCGAAGATGACACCGAGGTTGCTCCTTCCCTTACTACCCCACTGGTCACTGACCCCCTCTCATCTCCAAAGATGTGAATGAAACAGTACATACCAGCCTCTTTGACAGCTTCAAATGTTATGTCCAGTCCTATTAGATCAGTAAGTAGGTCCCCTGGAGTAGTCTAGTGGTTGGTGAAGTACTGCAGAAAAGGGGACCCAGGCCCATATCCCACTCTAACTGGCACATTTGTGGTAGAATGTGTGAGCCCTCCAAACCCCACCAAAAATCTTAATTTTAAAGCTTAAAAATTCGGCTGTATTCTGGAAGGGGGAGGGTCAAGATGGCATCCTGAGAGGAAGTGTGCGTTGGAGCTCTTTGTTCTCAATGGGGTCTTGTTGGTGTATTTACTGTGGGGTTTTTTTTAATTACTACTTTAAGGTGTCTTTTACTAAGGCTTAGTTAGAGTTAACTGCAGCAAGGCCCTGCTGCAGATAACTCGAGCTATACTTTAGTAAAAGACCCCCTTAATCTTTTATTTACAATGGCAAAGAGGAAAGAAAAGCTGACGATGGTTCCTCCCCTGTCTTCATTGCATTCTGTTTGCCAGAGCAACATAACTGAGCACCTCACCGGTACCTCATGCGTATCTGGAGTGGAAGGGCTCACTGTGTTGGGGAGAGTAAAGAGCTCCTCCCGGCCTGAGCTGAGTGTATCACTATCTCTGGATGAGATGATTAGAACGCTGCAGCATGATAATTAAACGTCATTTGCCATTTGGATGCCCGGTCTCCCAGTCTCGTAAGGTCCTCTTGTAATTTTTTCACAATCCTCTTGCGATTTAACAACTTTGAATAACTTTGTGTCATCAGTAAATTTAATTACCTCACTAGTTACTCCCATCTCTAGACCATTTATAAATATGTTAAAAAGCAGCGGTCCTAGCACAGACCCCTGGGGAACCCCACTATCTACCCTTCTCCATTGAGAATACTGACCATTTAACCCTACTCTCTGTTTTCTATCTTTTAGCCAGTTTTTAATCCACAATAGAACATTACCTCCTATCCCATGACTCTCTAATGTCCTCTGGAGTCTTTCATGAGGTACTTTGTCAAACACCTTTTGAAAATCCAGAAACACAATATCAACCTGCTCACCTTTATCCAGATGCATTTTCTAGCACCCGAGTTTGAGTGTGGTAGAGGCCGGGACTACTGCCAGGCTTCTGCAGTAGCCTGGTGGTGGGCCCCATTTGCCACACACCAATGTGGTCGTAACCCTGCCTCCCCCTATGTGTACTTGCCCTAATCGCACCAGTGAAAGCATGCAGAAACTATCATAGGCTAACTGCAATGTGCAGTCCACACCCATTCTCTGCACTTTCTGCAATGGACGGCACAATGCTGGATTTGACACTCACAAATGGAGAAAATGTGTCTACTATCTAGGTGGGTGCCCCAGGGGCATAGCCAGACATCCAACTTTGAGTGGGCCTGGACCCAAGATGGGTGGGCAGAAGAACCCCTCCCTGTCCCACAGCTGATTTGGTCTCTCCTTGTCTCACCTGCATGCCATCTGCTATTTACAAGGTATGCAGGAGGGACAGTTGTTGAGAGTTTTCAGCTGGTGGGGCTTGGGAATCCCTGCCAGCCACACCATAGGTGTGCTGCTACTGGGTGGCCTGAGCCCAAAGTGGGTGTGCCTGGGCCCACCCAGGCCCACCCTTGGCTACGCCACTGGGGTGCCATCTGGGCAGTAGCGATCACCTATGGTATGGTTTGACATGAGACAAAGGAAGGGCAGTCAGTCCAAAGTAGATATGGAGATGACGTTAATTGAGAACCTGAAGCTGACATAGCCCATGTTTTGCAAATTGCCTGCCTTGGGTCAGTTAGTAGTTCCACTAGAATCGTATCTCGATCTACTGGCGATAGTATTAATACAACAGCAGAGATCCTTTAGCCGCTCGTGCACAATACAGTTCACATTTGCTATTATTTAATGGACTGATCGTGTTTGTGGGGTGCCAGCGTTGGCTGCTTGAAGCACGCTGTCAACCTCCTTGCTGTTCAGAGAGTCCAGGGGGCTCTGCAGAGATATCTTCTGTTGCCAGTGCTTGAGAATCCCTGTCAGCAACACCAACAAGGTGCACTACTGCTGAGTGGGCCTCAACCCAAAAGTGGGTGGGCCCCTGCCCACCCAGGCCCACCTGCAGTTGCACCACTGACAAAGTACAAGATCTGGGACCATATTCCTCTTGAAATGTCCTTGTATATGTTTTTCAACAACAGAGGAGTAGCGTGGTCAACAGGATTCTTCCAAAAAGCCAAGGAGATGGGAGTGTAAAAAAATATTCTTTTATAATAGATGACAGGACTCAACATGGCACCATATTTAGGCAGCAAAGCCTGCTTCGGGAGTCTGTATACAATGGTCATTTGAAGGTGAAATCGAACGATTATGCGAGGAAGAACATACCAAATCAAGTCTTTAAAAAGACTAAAGATTGGTGGACGTAAATGATATGGTGCAGAGAAAAAAGTAGTCTGTGTAGCATCAGTGGGCCGGTTGAGATATGATCCTCTAGTCGGCACAAAGCAGCACTGCTCACCTCAGTCTCTCTGGAACTGTCGTCCGTCTGGCTTCAGTTTATAGCATGATTTAGGAGCAGCCACGAGCTCCAGTGCAAACGTCAACTCCGCTTCCCCACTTTTCAATAGTGGGGGTGGGGACAAATTTCTTAATCTGTGGTCTGAAAAACAGCTAGTAGAATTTTTGTTAGTGAGGGAACCTCCAGTTTTGATGAGTTGACTGCCATGAGTACTCCTTAATCAGCTGTCACTGAAACGCTGTAGCTCCTTTCTGTGATTAAATTCTTTTTTCTTTTATTTCTATTTTCCTCCTTGGTCTCCATATGTTGTTGGCTACAGTTTGAGTATTACATTTTCCTATACTTATTTAAGATATTTCCATTTGTAATATCCTATATAATAAAACACATCTCCAACATTCTGAAGCTGACTGCATGACTGAAGCATTCCTGCTCTCTGTATCCATCTCCTGAATTGACATCACGTACTTCCGGGTTCATCACAAGCAGAAGTGACCAACCACACGAGGTTTCTCGGATTCAGAATGTTGGAGGTGCATTCTATTAAATAGGATTGGTCAGTTCCTTGAAGCACAGCCAGAGCTCAGCCTCCTGCACAGTAACGCTCAGACACCAGAGAGAGAGAGGGAGGGGGGCCTGACACCAGAGGGGGGGGGGGGGTATCTCTGTCACACACACTCTCTCTCTCTCTCTCTCTCTCTCTCACAGTCAATGTCTTTCTCTCACTCTATGTCTCACACTGTATCACATTCACTCTCTATGTGTCACACAGTCACTCACAAACTCTCTTGGTCTCATACACTCAGTATCACAGAGTCTGTGTCTCACACACACTCTCTCTCTCGCACACACTGTATCTGTGTGAAACACACTCTCCCTCTCTCACACTGTCTCACATATGCACTTGCACACACTCTCTCTCACACAGACACACTCACACCCAGACTCACTCTCACACACACACACTCGCACATTCACTCTCTCTCACACACAGTCACTCTCACATACACTCTCTCAAACATACACACTCCGAGGAAAACCTTGCTAGCGCCCGTTTCATTTGTGTCAGAAACGGGTCTTTTTCACTAGTCTTATTATAAATAAATGTTTTTAAATACAATTTGTAATGATAGATTCAACAATATATGTCTCCACGTACGCTTGTGGTGCTGAATAAAGTTGGTTTACTACTGACATCTGGCTGTGGAGATTTCTTGGTCCCACCCCTACGTCTTGGACATTTTCCACATTAAAAAAAAAAAACACATTTAGAGTTATGTGTTATGTAAGAAATTGTTATGGAATGGAATGTGTTGTTTGAAACAAATAGTTGTAATAGCTTTCTTCCTACAGTCACCAACAAATTCTTATTGAACATAGAACTAGAATAACAATTAAAAAAAATCTAATAACTATAATCTACTTAAGTTCCAGCACTCATATTTGTTGATTGTCATGAGAGGGCATTGCTGTGAACTGCAACACATGTACTTTATAACAGAGCCAGGCTGTAGGGAAAGAAAGAGTCGGACAGAATTTTTCCATGGGTGACAGCTAGTCTTTTGTAATCTGAAAACAATATGACCTCATTGAAATTGTATTCAGTGCTTGACGCCTTAAGACAATGGAGAATAGATCTATGTGCATTAAATCTAACAAAATACATGTAAAGAAATCAGCACCCAAGCGGTACACAATGCAGACGTCAAAAAAAAGAAGGCTTACGTGGGTTTCTTAAACACCAGAGGGACATTGGCATTACTTTGCAATTACGACAACAAATAGGAAGAGATATGGAAGTGGCTTTGGGAGAATTAAGAAAATTTATGATGTTATAAGAAAGCACTTTAGCTCGGTTTGGATGCTTTTGGGGGGAAAAAAAATCCACTGTCCTATGATTCTGCAATAAAAAATGTTAGCTATTTGCCTCTTGTTTGCCTGGACTGTTTTGAAAAAAACAACTGTTCTTAAGCCTTAACTGGTTGTTTTTGGAGTTGGTTGTTGAACAGAAAGTCCTGGTACAGAGAGCTGGTTTGGAGCATTCTGATTCAAATGAATTACCAGCTGACTCAGACAGCACTTTCCTTTTGGTTTAACTGGAACCTGCCCATGACTGATGGGATTCAATAAGTTTCTCAGGGGCTCTTTTACTAAGCTGTGTAAGGGCCTACCTGCGTACAGCAGTGGCGTAGCTACGTGGGGCCAGGGGGGCCTGGGCCCCGTAGATTTGGCCCTGGACCCCCCTGCCGACGACCCTCCCGACCCCCCTCCCGCCGCCAACCCTCCCCTGCTGTCGCTGTAGGCTACCTTTGCTGGCGGGGGACCCCAATCCCTGCCAGCCGAGGAGGTCCTCTTCTTCCCCCAAAGGCGTTGTTCTGTTTCTGACGCCCTGCACGTTGTACGTGCAGGACGTCAGACTCACAGAAACAGAACAAAGCCTTGCAGATCAGCCAGGCTGATCTACTACTACTACTATTTAGCATTTCTATAGCGCTGCAAGGCATACGCAGCGCTGCACAAACATAGAAGAAAGACAGTCCCTGCTCAAAGAGCTTACAATCTAATAGACAAAAATAAATAAATAAAGTAAGCAAATCAAATCAATTAATGCGAACGGGAAGGAAGAGAGGAGGGTAGGTGGAGGCGAGTGGTTACAAGTGGTTACGAGTCAAAAGCAATGTTAAAGAGGTGGGCTTTCAGTCTAGATTTAAAGGTGGCCAAGGATGAGGCAAGACGTAGGGGCTCAGGAAGTTTATTCCAGGCGTAGGGTGCAGCGAGACAGAAGGCGCGAAGTCTGGAGTTGGCAGTAGTGGAGAAGGGAACAGATAAGAAGGATTTATCCATGGAGCGGAGTGCACGGGAAGGGGTGTAGGGAAGGACGAGTGTGGAGAGATACTGGGGAGCAGCAGAGTGAGTACATTTATAGGTTAGTAGAAGAAGTTTGAACAGGATGCGAAAACGGATAGGGAGCCAGTGAAGGGTCTTGAGGAGAGGGGTAGTATGAGTAAAGCGACCCTGGCGGAAGATGAGACGGGCAGCAGAGTTTTGAACTGACTGGAGAGGGGAGAGGTGACTAAATGGGAGGCCTGCAAGAAGCAGATTGCAGTAGTCTAAACGAGAGGTGACAAGGGTGTGGATGAGGGTTTTGGTAGAGTGCTCGGAAAGACAGGGGCGGATTTTACGGATGTTGTAAAGAAAGAAACAACAGGTCTTGGCAATCTGCTGGATATGAGCAGAGAAGGAGAGAGAAGAGTCAAAGATGACCCCAAGGTTTCGAGCTGAGGAGACGGGGAGAATGAGAGAGCCATCAACAGAAATAGAAAACGGGGGGAGCGGGGAGGTGGGTTTGGGGGGGAAAATGAGAAGCTCGGTTTTGGTCATATTTAATTTCAGGTGGCGTTGAGACATCCAGACAGCAATGTCAGACAAGCACGCTGAAACTTTGGTTTGGATGCAAGATGAGATATCAGGGGTAGAAAGGTAGATGTGGGAGTCATCAGCATAGAGATGGTAAGAAAAGCCATGGGATGAGATTAATGAACCAAGGGAAGAAGTGTAGATAGAAAAGAGGAGGGGACCAAGAACAGAACCCTGAGGTACGCCGACAGGCAGAGGGATAGAAGTAGAAGAGGATCCACCAGAGTGAACACTAAAGGTGCGGAGGGAGAGGTAGGAAGAGAACCAGGAAAGGACAGAGCCCTGGAATCCAAGTGACGACAGGGTATCGAGAAGTATGCTGTGATCTGCAAGGTTTCATTCTGTTTCTGTGAGTCTGACGTCCTGCACGTACAACGTGCAGGACGTCAGAAACAGAACGACGCCTTCGGGGGAAGAAGAGGACATCCTCAGCTGGCAGGGATTGGGGTCCCCCGCCAGCAAAGGTAGGCGATGGCAGGGGAGGGTTGGTGGCGGGAGGGGGGTCGAGAGGGTCGGCGCGGTGGGGGGGGTTGGAAATGGTGGGAGGGTCAGCGACAGCAGGTCGATAATGGCTGGGGGGGTTGGCGGCACCGGGGGGGGGGCTAAAATGTGTCCCCTCACAGGCTCTGGACCCCCCTCCCGCCGAAGTCTGGCTACGCCCCTGGCATACAGCGCGCGCCAAATCGGTACTACCGCCTGGCTAGCGTGAGACCTTACCGCTAGGTCAGTGGGTGGTGGGAAGGTTTCAGGCTGAAAATGGACACGCGCTGGTTTTCAATTTTAGCGCCATCCATTTTCTGGCCCCTTTAAAAAAGGCCCTTTTTCCTAGACGCGGTAAAAAAAAATGGCCCAGCGTGCGCCCAAAAGACAAGCTTTTTCTTCTTTGCGTGTTTTGTTCGTCTTGTCCTTTACTTTCTGCTTTGGCTTGAACCGTGCTTTCCTGTCATTTTCCTAGTTCTTTCCCTTTTCCAAATTATTTTATTATATTGTAAACTGCTGTCAAGCAAATCCTAATAAACGATAACTAAACTTAGCCAGCCAGCGCTTGAATATTCACTGATAGCTGGCTGATTTGTGTAATATATCGCCAGCTAACTGCTATGCACTAAGGGGGTCTTTTACTTAGGCACGCTGGCGTTTCGTTTTTAGTGCGCGCTAAGAATAGGCACGTGCTAAACGCTAAAGACGCCCATAGGAATACATTTATTTATTTATTTTATTTATCACATTTGTAACCCACCTTTTCCCACTGATTGCAGGCTCAAAGTGGCTTACAATAACACTGTAGTAAGTTACAATGCAAGCAATACAATTTTTTCAAAATAAGCAGAATAGAAATAACAGTTGAACAACGATGGGTATTGAAGTAGGATATAATTAACAATTAATCAGTAGTAAATAAGAAAAATAATAATTAGTAAATAAGAAAATAATAAGGTGTAGTTAGAGTCCATTGGATCATATAATAGTAAGGGAATTATTCTGATTATGTTGAACCTGGGGAATAGGCCTTCTTAAACAATACTGGGATTGGTTTGGATAATTCCCTGTGCACTGGAAGCAAGCAGCAAATATCCAGTAACTAAGGTAGGACACTCATTAGCATAAGATCTGAATAGGCAAATTAGACTATGGATATTCCTTGTTTACAAGGTTGTAGAATGGAGGTAACACCCCTGTTAGACCCCGGGGGGGGGGGGGGGGTATTCCCTCCCACAGAATCTTGTGGAAGCCATAGGAGGTGGATTGCTAGGTAGTCCCCAACTCACCCTGACCCGAAAGGGAGATTTTACTATGAGGCGTAGCCAGGTTTTCACATCAGGGGGAGCGAACTTTTGTAAAATAGGCGCCAGTGTGAGGCTGAAGGGCCGGGAGAGAGGGAAAGGTTAAAATCCTCATAGTCATATGTGTGATCAGTGGTCCTTCATAGTCTGGCATCTCTCCTATCCCCCTACCCCTGCAGATCTAGTACCTGTCCGCTTCCTTCCTTCTTTCTTCCCCCTCCCATGGGTTCAGCACATTCCCCTTCTCCCCAATGAGTCCAGGACCTTTCTCTCTTCTTCCCGAAATCCCCCTGGAGTCCAGAACTACTACTACTACTTAACATTTCTAAAACACTACTAGGGTTACGCAGCGCTGTACAATTTAACATGGAAGGACAGTCCCTGCTCAAGGAGCTTACAATCTAAAAGACAGGTATACAATCTAAAGACAAGTGTACAATCTAAAAGACAGGTGTAAATCTAGAGACAAGTGTACAATCTAAAAGGCAAGTGTACAATCTAAAAGACAAGTGTAGAGTCAATCTGATAGGGCATACTATATTTCTCGAAAGGTTAGGTGCCGAAGGCAGCATTGAAGAGGTGAGTTTTAAGCAGAGATTTGAAGATGGGTAGGGAGGGGGCTTGGCGTAGAGGTTGAGGAAGATTGTTCCAGGCATAGGGTGAGGCAAGGCAGAATGAGCGGAGCCTGGAGTTGGCAGTGGTGGAGAAGGGTACTGAAAGGAGGGTTTGTCCTGTGAGCGGAGGTTACGGGCGGGAACATAGGGGGAGATGAGGGTAGAGAGGTAGTGAGAAGCCGCAGACCGGGTGAATTTGTAGGTAAGGAGTAGAAGCTTGAATTGTATGCAGTATCTGATCGGAAGCCAGTGAAGTGACTTGAGGAGAGGGGTGATATGAGTATATCGGTTCTGGCGGAATATAAGACATGTGGCAGCGTTCTGAACCTCTCCTTCTGCCCTCAGCCCCCCCCCCCCCCATGAGTCCAGCAACTCTTCCTCTCGTTCCACTACCAAAAAAATGACTGAAATATTCAGCATACACTGAATAGTGTGTGCCGTGCAGGAAGGAAAAAGGCCTGAAAGAGCTCCGAGATAATATTTAATCTAACGGAGCTAAAACAGATCACACAGATCTTGCCTTCATCATCGGCCAAAAAACCTTCGAGATGTATAAAGCTTCCTGCTACATAAATAGTATAGAAATAGCTACACTTCTTATGATTTTCTTATATTAAATAGCACTAAATCTGAGTACCAACACTTATCTTTAAAGGTGGTACTCCAATGATGGACTGCGTTGCCAAATCAAGTGCGATGCTGCGCTATGCTTGTCTTCATGCCCCGAGCCGACGGTGGCCAGCGTTTCGCGCTGCTGCTTCAGGGTCTCGGTGCCTGAACTAAAGCTATAAACACATAAGAACAGCTTAATGTTATCGTAGGAAGTGCTGCTACCACAACTAATTCTTCTTGCGTGCATAAAGCATCAAAAAAGAAAGCAAACATGGTACTTGGAACAGTCACAGCTAGGCTTGACAACGCTCTACTTGTCATCTGACTAACCGCCCTAGACCCATGTAATATAACTACAGTGACGTCAGACGCTGTCGGCAAGTCAGCCTATCAGTGGCCTAGAAAAAATGACACCATTCTACGCGGGAGTTCAAACCATCTGGTTCTAGAGAATGTAATCCGAAGATCCATTTTTGTTCCTGCTGCAAAAGAACTCTGCGAAAATCTCCACCCCGACGTGAGCAAAACATTGCTTGGAGTACCACACATCGCAGATCTTCAAAGGCGTGTCGATGCCTATTCCAATGTGTCACTAATGGCAGCCCAATCTTCCCTGTGTGTATCGAACTCTTATGTTCTGTAAGCCGTACTGACAGTACTCTGGGTCTGGCCCACATACAGTTTATTACATGGGCATCTTATGCAATAAATTACATGACTCGATTTACAGGTAGTGTTATGCTTAAGGGTATACCTCCTCTGATCAAACGGGTTGATGAACATAGAGGTTTCATCCATCAGCGGACAAAAAATACAGTTGCTACATTTAGTGTGGCCTTTGCTCATTCCAGCATTTCTTGTTGTCACTGTAATCCAGTGGCGTACCAAGGGGGGGCGGACCACCCTGGGTGCACGCCGCTGGGGGGTGCCGCGGCGCGCGCCTGTCGGCTGCGACTTCGAATCACTACGCTAAATTCTCTCGTTCACTGCAGCTCCCTCCCTCTGCCTTGGAACAGGTTACTTCCTGTTCCGGGGCAGAGGGAGGGAGCTGCAGCGAACGAGAGAATTTTGCGTAGCGATTCGAACTCGCAGCCGACAGGCGCGCCGCAGCACCCGCCCTAGCGGTGTGCACCCGGGGGGGGGTCATTTCACCGGGAGGGGGTGCATCGGCGATCCGCCCCGGGTGTCGTCGACGCTAGGAACGCCACTGCTGTAATCTCTGGTAAAACTGCGAAACTCAAAAGTTCCTTTAAATGTTTGCTTCTGCTATATGCAAACCGTATCCGTGTGTTACTAAACTGTGGCATAGTCCGAATAAGAGACCAGCGCTTTTTAAGGATGAAAGCTACTCTTGGTGAAGTGGGATTGTATTGCATAACATATGTCAATACTGCTTCATCTTCAGAGGTCATAACAGGTTTAGGTGTCAGTAGTAAGTCTCTATGGTTAAACCGCGCTTGTCGATAGGCACTGTGTATTATTTGTTCAGGATCCTCTAGCTACCAGTTTGGCAGACAGAATCTTAGATTTTTTTTTGTTTTGTTACATTTGTACCCCGTGCTTTCCCACTCATGGCAGGCTCAATGCGGCTTACATGGGGGCAATGGAGGGTTAAGTGAACTTGCCCAGAGTCACAAGGAGCTGCCTGTGCCTGAAGTGGGAATCAAACTCAATTCCTCAGTTCCCCAGGACCAAAGTCCACCACCCTAACCACTAGGCCACTCCTCCACTGTTGCTACTATTTGAGATTCTACATGGAATGTTCCAACATTCCATGTAGAAGTCGGCCCTTGCAGATCACCAATGTGGCCGCGCAGGCTTCTGCTTCTGTGCAGGACGTCAGACTCACAGAAACAGAAGCCTGTGCAGCCTTCTACATGAAATGTTGCTAGTGGAATAGCAACATTCCATGTAGAATCTCCAATAGTAGCAACATTCCATGTAGAATCTCCAATAGTATCTATTTTATTTTTGTTACATTTGTAACTTGTGCTTTCCCACTCATGGCAGGCTCAATGCGGCTTACATGGGGCAATACAGGGTTAAGTGACTTGCCCAGAGTCACAAGGAGCTGCCTGTGCCTGAAGTGGGAATTGAACTCAGTTCCTCAGTTCCCCAGGCCCAAAGTCCACCACCCTAACCACTAGGCCACTCCTCCACTTGTCATCCGACATCTCTGAAGAATAGTCTGCCTTTCTCCCAGTTTTTAAGGCACCGTCGTATATGTTCCAGTGACATTTAAATTCTTGGTAACTGCAATATATACGATGGTGCCTCAAAAACTAGGAGAAAGGCAGACTGTTCTTCAGAGACATCGGATGGCAACTATTGTAATTCAAAAAAATATTTCTGTCAGTGTTTTTATGGAAAATAGTCGTAGTAAAGCCTTCCCCTATGTTCTTAATCAGTACATCCAGAAAAGAAATTTCATACAACTCCATCTGCAAAGTAAACTGGATGCGGCGGTGACAACCATTTAAATATGAGACAAATTGACATAACTGTTGTTCTTCACCTGTCCACAGTATAAATATATCATCTATATATCGGACCCACAGGCTCACGAATCTGTAGAGCATTGCAGTATACACGAATCTTTGTTCGAAGGCTCTCATGAAGAGATTAGCTACTCACGGGGCCATCATGGCAACCATCGCGACCCCAGAGATCTGCTGGAACAGTTTGTCTTCAAACATAAAAAAGTTTCATTGCCAAATTAGCTACAGCAAGAATGAAGGAAGTTGGAATGCGACCTGGTTCACGGGTATTCAAAAATAGCTCCAAAACCTCCAAAGCTTCCTCTTGGGGAATGACTGTGTATAAAGAGGATACGTCTAGCGTTGCCATGATAGAACCATGAGCCTTGGTATTATGAGCTGTCAATATTTGTAAAAAATGTGTTGTGTCTTTCAAATACGAATCACCTTCCTTTACTAAAGGCTGTAGAAAACAGTCTACAAACATCGACAGTGGTTCCAAGACGGATCCTCTACTCGAGGTAATTGGTCTTCCAGGAGGATGTAGAACTGCAGAACATGCAGAAGAAGATAATGACCCAGTATACAAACACTGCCTTCACTCTGTCTCCTCCTATTGATCCCAAGGAATCACTAGCTGGTTGTCATCTGCATACATGAAACAGCTCACATAATAACATATTAACATAGTAGATGACAGTAGATAAAGACCTGTACGGTCCAGCCAGTCTGCCCAACACGTTAGACTCATAGCATTAGGTATGACGTGATATTACATATGCATACTTGATCTTGATTTGTCTTTGCCATTTCCTGTCACCATGCTCAGCAATTTAAACTGAGATATTATTCTGATCTCTCTTGATCTGATAGTATTTTAACTAAAAACCATATAATTTGAACAAGCTCTATTCTAGTGTGCCTTTCTTTCAATTGACTCCCCCATCTGTTTAATCGCTGTCCGCCACATTGACTGCATATATTTCAATGGTGTAATACATGATTCATAGACATTTGAATTAATCATCCATTTCCTACTTTGATATTAAGTTCCTAGAAGTCATGATGAAACAATAGTGAATCAGCTAGTAAATTTTTAGTCGTGACCAAAAACATGGAAAGCATTTCCTATTTTTCACTTTATGCAATGGAACACAAATATATCTCACTTCTTAATCAACAAACTTTCCCTATTACAAAACCAAATAGAAAAAGGAGAATTGTGCTGAAGGTATTCTGTTACCCAGATTACTATAGATAATTCTCTCCTCAGACTGATTAATTCACATTGACATATTAATTGTTGCTAGATAAAGACCAGTTGGTCAACCCATTCATCCCAGATTGAGACTCTACAGAATTTGCAAATTCCACATAATATAAAACATGATTAGATTGTCAGAGCTAAAGGTTTCACACATAGATCATTAATGATGTGTGATTGAAACTAACACTGTAACTAGTAACAGGGAGAAAGTTTATTTTCCCAGAAATGATTAATTAACCTACGGAGACCACTTAGAATAGTTAAAATTCAGAAAGGCTGTGATGCATGTATGAAGAACAACATTCAGCTACTCAAAATATGTTCACAGCAATTAGTTGGAGAAACACAATGGCTACCTGGCACACAAGAAAAAATGGAAAAAGTGAATATAAAAATAACTCATAAGGGTTGGAAACCAGGTTAAGAAGAACCTTAAACTGGAAGAGCCCTGGCCCTGAAGAAAGCCCAACTTTTGTCTCAAGAGTGTTGATATCTTCACAAAGACCTAGCAAACTACAAAAATCAATTGATGAGACTGCCAGACCTAACACCACAATGGCTTACAGGAAGAACACTTCTCCTTTCAAAGGGAGCCACTATGCCCAAGACCTATCAACCCAATAATATGTATTATCTCAGGACCAAATTCTATAAATGTTGCTGAAGGATTAGCACTGAAAATAAATTGTGCTTAGCGCCATTGTATAAATGGCACTCAAAGTTATGCACTGTTTAGCTCTTAGCACCAGTATCTGCGATTAGCTTTAGGTGCGAGCATTTACACCCACTGAACCCTAGCGTAAATCCTCACGCCTAAATTAGGCGCAGATCTCTTATACATAAATTGCAGGAACGCCCCTGATCTGCCCATGACCCTCCCATGGCCACGCCCCCTGTTTGAAGCCAGATGTAAAATTTATGTGTGGATCTGGGCATGTAAATATGTGCACATAAATTTGAATTAATGCCAGTTAGCACTGATAACTGATTGTTAGGGACCAATTATAGGTGCTAATTGGCTCATTATTCAATGAAATTGCATATGCAAATTAGGCATGTGCCCAAATTTGTGCACACAATTTTTAGCACCATTTATAGAATTTGTAGGTAAGAGACAAGAAAATGGAATGAATGAGAACTTACTGATGAATAAAGCCATCATGGCTAGCTATATATAAAAAAAAATAATCTCAGTATAGCATAGATTGACTATAAGAAAGCTTTGCTTTTAATAGCACTCCGTGCTGTTGCAGAATAATTTTCAATTGAAATGGTTTGAGCAGCAGCCTGAGAACCAAAGCAGTCTAGTTCAAATCCTACTATGGCTCCCCGTGACTTTGGGCAAGTCACTTAACTCTCCGTTGTCTAAGGTACAAAATTAGATTGTGAACCCTTCAGGGACAGGGAACTACCTACTGCACCTGTATGCAACTGACCTTGAACTTCAAAGATGAAGAGTGCTTCCCTGTCCTTCTCTCCTGAAGACACACCCTAAAATGACCCCCTGAAAAGCTTTACCACAGATCCCCCTCAAAGATCCTCACCCTCTCCTAGCCGCCCCCCCCCCCAGGGTCTACCTTTTAGAATTCCTGGTGGTCTAGGTGTTTTGGGTCAGGAGCGATTATTTATTATTATTATTTTTTGCATTTGTATCCCACATTTTCCCACCTCTTTGCAGGCTCAATGTGGCTTACAATACATCATGAATGGTGGAAATACATAAGAAAATCACTCCTACCTTTTCTTCTGTTGGGAAGAAAATGGCATTGGCAAACTTATGTACCAGGAAGACCTCTAATGGTAGTACTGGAGACTACTGTTAGGGATTGTCAGCTCCATTTTCAACTCAGCGCTGATGGGGATAAGATTGACTTAGCACTGCTCCTGTTCCAGAACCCCTACAGCACCAGGGGTTATAAGAGGATGGTCCGGGGGAGGAGGTGCCGTTCTTTGGGGGGATAGTCTTTTTGAAGGGGGTCTTTACAGGAGGTCTTTTCACACATTCATTTTATATTTGGCGCAATTTTATAAGAGCCATTAAATCCGCACATAGGACTAGATTCTATATCCAGCGCTGAAAAAATTGGTGCAGAAAAAAAACATGCTTAGCGCTGTTCTATAACATTAGGTGTGATTTATAGAATACACATAGTGCCCAGACCCATGATTAAATTTAGGCGCAACCATTTACGCCAATTAAAACCTGGTATAAATGCACCACACCTAACTTAGGCGCGGATCAGGCATACTCTGTAACACCCATGACCCATGTAATTTCTAGAAACGCCCATGATCTCCATGGCCGCGCCCCCTTTTGAGAGACACGTATTAGAATTTATGTGCACCAATTTACAGAATAGGCTTAGAAAGCTACGTATGTAAATTATAATTAGTGCCAATTAGTGCTAATAATTGCTTGTTAGTGGCCAATTATCAGAACTGATTGGCTTGTTAAACAATTAAGCTGTGCGCACAATTTGGCCTCACTGCCTAATTTGTATACTCAACTTTAGTCACCATCCCCCTGATATTCAGCTGGCAGCAGTCAGCACTTTTTTAAATGCTGACCTTCACCAGCTAAAGTATCCCCCGATATTGAATGCTGGGCCATGTCCGGGTACCGGTACTGAATATCAGGGGATAATTTTTTTGGCGAGCTTGGCACCGGCATGTATGCGGACCCATCTGATAGTCAGCTGTGGCTGCATAACAGTTATGCGGCTCCGGCTGAATATCGGGTCAGGCCTGCATAACTTTTTGTGTGTTTATTAAAAAAAAGCCCTGAGCACCCTCTCATCCTACCCACAATATCCCCTCTTTCATTCCCCTTCCCCCAAGCCCGCGTCAAGAGCCCCCCGGAAGATCCCTGCCTCCCCAGCTGTGCAAGTAGGTCCTACCCTGGGCCTACCTGTATCTCTGGTGGTCCAGTGGGGTCATTGGGGGCAGGAGTGCAGCTCCCTCGCTCCTTTCCCTTGCGGCATCTCTCTAAAATGGTCACAACAGCTCATGGTACTACACGAAGTATTACAAACTGCTGCAAGAGGTTGTGACAGCCATTTTAGACTGGCGCAGCAAGGAGCAGGAGCAAGGGGGTTGCACTCCTGTGCCCAAGGCAATGACCCTGCTGGACCACCAGGGATACAGATAGGCCCGGGGGAGGGCCTACTTGCACGGCTTGGGGGGGCGGGGGTCTTCTGGGGGGGTCTTGATGTGCGTTGGAGGGAGGGAGGAAGGAAAGATGGGACATTGGTGGGGGGGGGGGGGGGAGAGGGGGCTTGGGGCTTTTTTTTAAAGAAAACAAAAAATTATGCGGGTGCCGGCTCGATATTCAGAGCCGACACCTGCATAGCTAAGTGGCCTTATTGAGCTGTCCTAAATTAAGCTGCTTAGCTATGCGGGTGCTGGCACTGAATATTGCCTGCACCCCGTATAACCTGGGGCTCCTCCCTAGTGCCGCCCCCAGCTCCGCCCCTGACCTGTCCACTTTTTACAATTACTCTTCAAGAGTCCTTTCCTTCTATTTTGATACGTTTCTGAGATTTTGATTGACCAACAAATAATCATTTTAAAGAGCACTGAACTTGGAAGAAGGATAGACATTTCAAGTCCTATTCATCTGTCCTTTGAGTAACCAGCAACTCCACTGTACTTTGAGAGTGGAATAGATATTTCAATGCTAAGTGTAGAAAAAGAGCCTGCAGAGAAACAAATCAACAAAAATTGCTCTCATTGTGTGGAATGCACTCTCCCAAAATAAGACCGCACTTGTTTTTTTTAAAGATGCAATAAAAATATAAATCGTGCCACCCACAGGAGGAAAAAAACCCTTAAAATTACAAATTGAAGGAAGTGTGGCTGATAAATTTAGCAATTTGGTGCTCCAGAGCCAAAAATACGCAGCAGCACAGCTACCAATATCAAGGGACACGCTTAAGCTATCCTTCAAGTAAAAATAACAATAACTACACTTCATTACACATCCGAAAAAGATCAGCGTTTGGGTCTAAGCCATGCACCACCCTGATAGCAGTCTGTGGACCAAAGCGTTGGACTTTTTCAGGTTGAAGTAAAATATATGTTCTTTATTTTTTCCAAGCGATTTCCCCATACATATATGTATGTATGTATGTGTGTGTGTGTATCTATCTATATATATTATATAGTATAAATTATATCCTGCAGGTTTCCAGGAAATTAAAAGTTGACATACAGCTTTATTAATCCCTAACTACCTAATTCAAACAAGCAAACCAGTAATTCAAAATGCTTTTTCTACAAAACTCCCTCATGTGCAAGGATAGCGTTTGGGAGGAGGACAACTGGGGATTTATAGGACGCAACAATATCACGATAGCTCATTGCTAATGACTAACCACTTCCTATTCCTTGGGAGCACCAGTTGGGGAATGGCTTCAATGGCCCATACTCAGAGACATCTATACCAAGCCAGAAGATATAGTGTCCTTCCTTCCTCCTCCTCCATTCTTCAATAAAAGAGGTTTGCCCAGGCTCAGGACAGCCCCCCCTAATAAGTGCGTGGCTATACTCGGATACCAGTTCTGAATATCTGTTTCATTGGTGGCTACCACTGATATTTGAGCAATAAAAAAAAACCCCACAAATGAGCCCTCAAGTCTGGAACAATGGAGAATCCTTTAATGAATTAGACCCAATAAGGGCTACAAACAAACCAGTTGAAAATGTTTCTAGCCCTTATCACATTTCAACACGTTCGGTTTATGCTGCTAGCAACCTTTATGAAGTGCTGTTTGAAGGATGTTTTGGTCTTTTTTTTTGCTATTGCAGAAAATATTTGTTTGACCCCGAGGCAGGCGCGCTCTGTGTCAAAACACGGCCTGTATCAGGTCTATTCCACTAAAGGTTCTTCATTGTTCCAGACTTGAGCGTTCATTTGTGCTTTTTTTATCGCTTTGGTTTGTGTACTTTTGGACTCTCTGTTTTACTATCACTGATATTCAACACTGCACCCTCCAGGCAGCTGTCGAAGTGAGTTAGGTCTATAAAATAATGAGTGGAGTTGAACGGGTAGATGTGAAGCGTCTGTTCACGCTTTCCAAAAATACTAGGACTAGGGGGCATGCGATGAAGCTACAATGTAGTAAATTTAAAACGAATCGGAGAAAAGTTTTCTTCACTCAACGTGTAATTAAACTCTGGAATTCGTTGCCAGAGAATGTGGTAAAGGCGGTTAGCTTAGCGGAGTTTAAAAAAGGTTTGGACGGCTTCCTAAAGGAAAAGTCCATAGATCATTATTAAATGGACTTCAGGAAAATCCACTATTTCTGGGATAAGCAGTATAGAATGTTTTGTACTTTTTGGGGATCTTGCCAGGTATTTGTGACCTGGATTGGCCACTGTTCGAAACAGGATGCTGGGCTCGATGAACCTTTGGTCCTTCCCGGTATGGCAATACTTATATACTTATTTTTCTGAATGTCATTGGTACCCAGATAACTCTGGGCTACGTCTTTGCTGTGTCTCCTAGACTGCCGTGCCATGGCCCAAGTAGTGCTTAGGTGGTCTGACCAGATATTCAAAATGCCTCTTGAATTTGGCCTGCTGGACAATTACAGGTGTTTTTCTAAAGCACTAAAAACTTGGCATTACCCACAGAGTCAGAATATTGGATATACAGTGGGGGAAATAAGTATTTGATCCCTTGCTGATTTTGTAAGTTTGCCCACTGACAAAGACATGAGCAGCCCATAATTGAAGGGTAGGTTATTGGTAACAGTGAGAGATAGCACATCACAAATTAAATCCGGAAAATCACATTGTGGAAAGTATATGAATTTATTTGCATTCTGCAGAGGGAAGTAAGTATTTGATCCCCCACCAACCAGTAAGAGATCTGGCCCCTACAGACCAGGTAGATGCTCCAAATCAACTCGTTACCTGCATGACAGACAGCTGTCGGCAATGGTCACCTGTATGAAAGACACCTGTCCACAGACTCAGTGAATCAGTCAGACTCTAACCTCTACAAAATGGCCAAGAGCAAGGAGCTGTCTAAGGATGTCAGGGACAAGATCATACACCTGCACAAGGCTGGAATGGGCTACAAAACCATCAGTAAGACGCTGGGCGAGAAGGAGACAACTGTTGGTGCCATAGTAAGAAAATGGAAGAAGTACAAAATGACTGTCAATCGACAAAGATCTGGGGCTCCACGCAAAATCTCACCTCGTGGGGTATCCTTGATCATGAGGAAGGTTAGAAATCAGCCTACAACTACAAGGGGGGAACTTGTCAATGATCTCAAGGCAGCTGGGACCACTGTCACCACGAAAACCATTGGTAACACATTACGACATAACGGATTGCAATCCTGCAGTGCCCGCAAGGTCCCCCTGCTCCGGAAGGCACATGTGACGGCCCGTCTGAAGTTTGCCAGTGAACACCTGGATGATGCCGAGAGTGATTGGGAGAAGGTGCTGTGGTCAGATGAGACAAAAATTGAGCTCTTTGGCATGAACTCAACTCGCCGTGTTTGGAGGAAGAGAAATGCTGCCTATGACCCAAAGAACACCGTCCCCACTGTCAAGCATGGAGGTGGAAATGTTATGTTTTGGGGGTGTTTCTCTGCTAAGGGCACAGGACTACTTCACCGCATCAATGGGAGAATGGATGGGGCCATGTACCGTACAATTCTGAGTGACAACCTCCTTCCCTCCGCCAGGGCCTTAAAAATGGGTCGTGGCTGGGTCTTCCAGCACGACAATGACCCAAAACATACAGCCAAGGCAACAAAGGAGTGGCTCAGGAAGAAGCACATTAGGGTCATGGAGTGGCCTAGCCAGTCACCAGACCTTAATCCCATTGAAAACTTATGGAGGGAGCTGAAGCTGCAAGTTGCCAAGCGACAGCCCAGAACTCTTAATGATTTAGAGATGATCTGCAAAGAGGAGTGGACCAAAATTCCTCCTGACATGTGTGCAAACCTCATCATCAACTACAGAAGACGTCTGACCGCTGTGCTTGCCAACAAGGGTTTTGCCACCAAGTATTAGGTCTTGTTTGCCAGAGGGATTAAATACTTATTTCCCTCTGCAGAATGCAAATAAATTCATATACTTTCCACAATGTGATTTTCCGGATTTAATTTGTGATGTGCTATCTCTCACTGTTACCAATAACCTACCCTTCAATTATGGGCTGCTCATGTCTTTGTCAGTGGGCAAACTTACAAAATCAGCAAGGGATCAAATACTTATTTCCCCCACTGTATAGTGGGGTAGGTGTGGGATTTTTATTCAGTTTTTTTTTTTATTTGAGAGTCATACGGGGTTAGGTCGAGATAGGTCAGGAATTAGGAAATGTTGAAGGTTTTATTATGGAGGGTAGGAAAGGGAAGGTTTTGAATGGTGATTTCATTTGGGAAACACTTTGTTTTCATTAACATGTAGGCAGCACATAAAAACTAGTAAGAATAAATAAAGAGCCGGTTAAGTACCACTAAATATCTGGCCAGGAGGCTGTCAGAGGGAATTCTTTTTATTCTGCTGTTCTGCAGTAATTGATTACAAACTGTGACTTTTAGGCAGATGTAAAGTGGCCACTCAAACCCAACCTAAATTCACCTTATTATTTTATTTTTTGTTTTTTTTATTACATTTGTCCCCTGCACTTTCCCACTCATGGCAGGCTCAATGTGGCTTACATGGGGCAATGGAGGGTTAAGTGACTTGCCCAGAGTCACAAGGAGCTGCCTATGCCTGAAGTGGGAATCAAACTCAGTTCCTCAGGGCCAAAGTCCACCACCTTAACCACTAGGCTACTCCTCCACTGTTGCTACTATTTGAGATTCTACATGGAATGTTCCAACATTCCATGTAGAAGTCGGCCCTTGCAGATCACCAATGTGGCCGCGCAGGCTTCTGCTTCTGTGAGTCCTGACAGACTACTACTACTACTACTTAACATTTCTAGAGCGCTACTAGGGTTACGCAGCACTGTACAATTTAACAAAGAGAGACAGTCCCTGCTCAAAGAGCTTACAATCTAATAGACAAGTGAACGGTCGGTCCGATAGGGGCAGTCAAATTGGGGCAGTCTGGATTCACTGAACGGTAAGGGTTAGGTGCCGAATGCAGCATTGAAGAGGTGGGCTTTAAGCAAAGACTTGAAGACGGGCAGGGAGGGGGCTTGGCGTAAGGGTTCAGGAAGGTTGTTCCAAGCATAGGGTGAGGCGAGGCAGAATGAGCGGAGCCTGGAGTTGGCGGTGGTGGAGAAGGGTACTGAGAGGAGGGATTTATCCTGTGAACGGAGGTTACGGGCGGGAATGTAAGGGGAGATGAGGGTAGAAAGATAGTGAGGGGCAGCAGACTGAGTGCATTTGTAGGTAAGAAGGAGAAGCTTGAATTGAATGCGGTATCTGATCGGAAGCCAGTGAAGTGACCTGAGGAGAGGGGTGATATGAGTATATCGGTTCTGGCGGAATATGAGACGTGCAGCAGAGTTCTGAACAGATTGAAGGGGGGATAGATGGCTAAGTGGGAGGCCGGTGAGGAGTAAGTTGCAGTAGTCCAGGCGAGAGGTAATGAGAGCGTGGACGAGAGTTCAGGTGGTGTGTTCAGAGAGGAGAGGGCGAATTTTGCTGATGTTAAAGAGGAAGAAGCGACAGGTTTTGGCTATCTGCTGGATATGCGCAGAGAAGGAGCGAGAGGAGTCAAAGTTGACTCCGAGGTTGCGGGCAGATGATACGGGGAGGATGAGGGTGTTATCAACTGAGATAGAAAGTGGAGGAAGAGGAGAAGTGGGTTTTGGTGGAAAGACGATAAGCTCGGTCTTGGACATGTTCAGTTTCAGGTGGCGGTTGGACATCCAGGCAGCAATGTCAGATAAGCAGGCCGATACCTTTGCTTGGGTCTCCGCGGTGACGTGCAGGACATCAGAATCACAGAAACGGAAGCCTGCACAGCCTTCTACATGGAATGTTGCTAGTGGAATAGCAACATTCCATGTAGAATCTCCAATAGTAGCAACATTCCATGTAGAATCTCCAATAGTATCTATTTTATTTTTGTTACATTTGAACCCCGCACTTTCCCACTTATGGCAGGCTCAATGCGGCTTACATGGGGCAATGGAGGGTTAAGTGACTTGCCCAGAGTCACAAGGAGCTGCCTGTGCCTGAAGTGGGAATCGAACTCAGTTCCTCAAGACCAAATCCACCACCCTAACCACTAGGCCACTCCACTCCTCCAAATGGATATGCATTTGCCAGTGCACACTCTCTTGGTAGGCATGCCATTAAAAATGTGGCGAGAGCAATATGTGTTTTGCAATATGCATTTCTTTATTTATTACATTTGTACCCCGCGCTTTCCCACATGTAGCAGGTTCATATTAACTAGAATTACAAAGTTTTGAATGAAATATACAGGTTGTAGCAAACATAGTAATAATGGGATTATAAGGAAATGTAAATTGAGCATGGAGAGGTAGACAAGGAGGATAAGTGAGAGGAAAGGAGATTGGGAGGGGTAAGATGTAGGAAGGATGGAGAGGAAAAGAATTGAGGGATAAGCTTAAGGAGATTGGGAGACATGGTGTAAGGTGTAATAATCGTCAGGACAGGAATCATGTGGGTGTGCTTAAAAGTTAAATTGGGTCTTTGGAGTAAGCTTTCTTGAAGAGATGGGTCTTCAACATTTTTCTGAAGGGTAGATGTTCACTGATTGTTCGGATGGATCATGGCAGAACATTCCAAAGCTGGCTGCCCAAGAAGGAAATATACATTTCTTTAGAGTGGTTAATTCAAGTTTTTCACTTCTGGGGGTTTTGTCTTTGGAACTCTCCTCCTTTATATATTAGCACTGAATTTAGCTATTTAGCTTTTCGGAAGAAGGTTAAAACTTTTTTGTTTGAGTATATAAAAGATGTAATCTTGGGTTATACGCCGATTAAGGGTTCTTTTTAAGGTAATCAATAGAAATCAAACAAAATAAAACATGGAAAAGAAAATAAGATGATACCTTTTTTATTGGACGTAACTTAATACATTTCTTGATTAGCTTTCGAAGGTTGCCCTTCTTCATCAGATCGGAAATAAACAAATGTGGCAGATGACAGTATATATAAGTGAAACATCAAAGCATTTCAGTGATAGTCTAACAGGATGGGGGTGGATAGGTGAGAGGAGGTTGATAAACTGAGCAATACAACTTTATGGTTTATAATGGGCTAGAAAACCCAGATCCTTGTTAAGTCCTGTCTGTTGAGTGTCAAAATATTCAATCATTCTGACGTCAAAGGTCTTACGTTCCTGTATTGTTTTAAAGTTACCTTTCAGGATTCTTACTATGAAGTCACTGGTACAGTGATGTGGTTTTGTGAAGTGCTGCCCTACAGGGGTGGGAACCAGGCTGGCACCAGCATTCTTCATGTGATGTCTATGTAAATTAAATCTTAGCGTCTGGCCTGTTTCTCCAATATAGCATCCTTCGTTACATTTTTTACACTGAATGATATTTACCACGTTGGAAGATGAGCATGTGAAAGATTCCTTTATGTTGAATATTTTTCCTTTGTGAATGACTGTGGGGTCCTGTGAAATGTTTTGGCATAGCTTGCAGCTGGATATATTGCAAGGATGTGTGCCCTTCTCTTCTTTTTCAGTGTGTGTTGGGAGTTTACTTCTGATTAGCTCGTGTTTCAAGTTGGGTGGCTGTCGGAAGGCCAGCATTGGTGGGGCTGGGAATATCTCTTTCAGTAATTCATCCTCTTGTAGTAGAGGCTGAAGATCTTTTATGATTTTTTTTAATTTTTCCAGCTCTGGGTTGTATGTCACTATAAGGGTTCTTTTTACAAATGTGTGGTAGGGCTTCTGTGCAGTTAGCACATACCAAATCGGCCCTACCGCCAGGGTAATGCAGGAGCCGAGCAGTAGTTCCAAAGTTGGCATGTGCAATTTCCCGTGGTAGAAAATAATTTTCTATTTTCTACATCAGAGGTTGTTCCCAGTGGTACATTGCTGCGCGGTGTCCAATTACCATGAGGTTAGAGCGTGAGCCTTTACCGCCAAGTAAATAGGAGGTGGTAAGGGCTCGTGTGGACTTAGTGCCTGGCCATTATTGCTCAATATAGAAATTCAGCTTTTTGGCAGATGCTCTAAGAGGTGGCCTGAGTGCGTGGGAAAATCACTCGCTAAAAGGAGTGCAGGCTACTTTTTAGTGCGCCTTTGTAAAAGTGCCCCTAAGTGAAGGTTTTTCTAAAAATGTTATATATTGATAAATGATCTGTATTATCTTACTATTGAACACCGCAACGAACACGTCTGTTAGGGAACTTAGCGGTTTATAAGAACTGTACTGGTATTGGTATTTAACACATAATAATATTTATTTATTTATGTATTGATTCATGACATTTATACCCCACATTAGCCCGAAATAGATTCAAGTACAATGTGGCTTACAAACAATAAAGTGAATAAAACATAATGTACAGAATATAGCACAAATTACAATAAGTTCAAGAAGCAAATTAATACATGATATATGAATCAACATACATTAAATTGATTTGTGTTTGTTTCAAAGTTTTAATGCATGTGTATATATATATACCGGATAAAGATAAGTACAATCCGGTGTTTTCCTAATTTTCAAATTTGATAGTGGGATACAATAGATAAAAAAGAAAAAAGAAAAAAACAGAAAATAAAAGAAGAATTAATGTTATTGTATTAGAGGTTTTTGGCCGATGATGACGAAGTCCAGCCCCTAACAGCATTATTGTAGCTGGGGGCTTCTCGAGGCCTTTTCCTCTTAATGGTCCATAAGTTTTCATGCTTCCCATTGAAGATCCCCTTATTACTTTTTTGTTGATAATTATATATATATATATATTTATTTTGTTTTATTTTTGTTACATTTGTACCCCGCGCTTTCCCACTCATGGCAGGCTCAATGCAGCAGGAATGGAGGGTTAAGTGACTTGCCCAGAGTCACAAGGAGCTGCCTGTGCCGGGAATTGAACTCAGTTCCCCAAGACCAAAGTCCACCACCCTAACCACTAGGCCACTCCCCCATAAATGTCTGTAACAACCCCCCCCCCCTCCCCCCCAAAACAAATCCAGAAAATTGTGGAAAAGTCAGGAAAACAAAAAAACAACCCGAAATTGTTCTGTCTTGACCAGACTGTAAAGCTCCATGGGGTGCAGACTGTCTCTTTCATATGCCTGGACAGCACTGTGTACAGCTGGTAATGCTATAGAAGTATTTGATAGTGATAATGGTACTGGTGTTTTATTCATTGTGAGGACATAGTATATTTTAACAGACTTTCACCCTTTAAACTTCATGCTGGGGAATCTCAATATTACTTAAGAGCTAATCCAAGTTCTTGGACCGAGTTCATAAGAATGACAAGAGGGACGCAGCAGTAGAGCTGGCAGTCACCCCTTGTTCTTTCATTGTCCCACTGAGCAGCTCCTATGATGATAGCAACCTAAATGGCTTTTCCAAGCAGAACCCAACCCACCTCAGAGCAAAAGTCCTAAGACTATGATAAAAACATACATGGGAAGATATTCAATGCAAATGCTGGCAAACACCCCCCCTCCCCCCGTTTGCAAAGATGTGCTAGTGGCTGGCGGAACGGTAATGCTGACACAGCCCATTCGGCATTGCTACGCGGCAGCTGCTAGCGCAGCTCTGTAAACAGGGGTCATAATTTGCTTTTACGAATATCTTCAGCCAAGGATAGTATCGGCCACTTAAATCTTGTAAACGTCGATATTCAAAGCTATTTACCTGAGACAGGAGAGGCTCTTGTCTGGTTAAATCATTTGTGTGGGGCTATCTGCTGATATTCAATGGTACTTAACTGGTTAGTGGCGGTGAATATCAGCACTGCACCAGTGATTTCACAGTAAGAATACTGAAAGGTAATTTTAAAACAATAGAGGAACGTAAGACCTTTGAAATAAGAATGATTGAATATTTTGACACACAACAAACAGGACTTTATAAGGATCTGGGTTTTCTAACCCATTATAAACCATAAGCTGTATTTCTCTGTTTATTACCCTCCTCTCACCTACCAACGCCCATTCTGTTAGAATATCAATGAAATGCTTTGATGTCCCCATGCATACCCCCACCCTCCCACTCTGTCAGACTGTCAAAGTAATGCTTTGATGTTTCTCTTATATATACTATCTGCTACCACATTTGTTTATTTCCGATCTGACGAAGAAGGGCAACCTTCGAAAGCTAATCAAGAAATGTATTACGTTATGTCCAATAAAAAAGGTATCATCTTATTTTCTTTTCCATTTTTTATTTTGTTTGATTTCTATTGATAAGCACTAACAACTAAAGTCACAGCTGGCTGTTATGTGAGCGGAGACACCAAAGGGTACCGATGAGTTCCACACAGTCTCACAAAACAAAACCAAAGAAGTGGAAAAACCCAACCAAACTGTCCGGGATGACCAAAGTTTATTCTTCAAAAGAATTGCTGATAAAACAACCCAACACGGGCCGTGTATCGACAAGCACAGTCTCCATCAGGGGTATTTGCAATGTCGGAAGAACCTGCATCAAGGATCCTTCTTGGCACAGAATGCTGCTGGAGACCACAGAGAACATGGATGCATGCGTGGCATTTTTGCAAAACTGAATTTGGTGCTGCTGCAGCTTGGTGCTGATATTGCAAGCAAATGATTTATTACGGTGCTTGGATACTTGATGCAGGTTCTTCCGACAGTGCAAATACCCTGTAATAAAAGGATTTTAGAGATTGCTTTTCAACTCTATCTGCCTTGACTAACAAGTGCACTTGGGGTCTGTATTGTTGATTAGAAGTAATTCTGTTTAAAAATGATTGTATCTATTTTATTTTTGTTACATTTGTACCCCACGCTTTCCCATTCATGGCAGGCTCAATGCAGCTTACATGGGGCAGTAGAGGGTTAAGTGACTTGCCCAGAGTCACAAGGAGCTGCCTGTGCCTGAAGTGGGAATTGAACTCAGTTTCTCAGGACCAAAGTCAACCAGCCTAACCACTAGGCCACTCCTCCATGATTGTGTGACAATAAGTTGGAATGCAGAAGATAAGACATAGCTCTAATTAATTTGGTATGTGAAGAGGAGGATGGCGTTTGTTTTCGAAGTTCAGACTGGCCACCTGGACTTGGAAACATGTGACCACATTCCCACAGTACGGCTTATTTACCTACTAGCCGTTGAGCCCGTAAAAACGGGCTAGTAAAGGAAGGGGGGGTTGAAAGGCCCCCCCCCGGATAGGTCGCCTCCGCCACCCCTCCACCCGGGCCGGGTACCTGGCTTCACTATTCAAACCGCCAGAACGCAGCACACAGCTCATCTGAGCTGCCGTCGGCCTTCTTTCTTCTCTGCGTGTATTCCGCCCTCGTGTGACGTAACATCGGCGAGGGCGGGACACAGGCAGGTAAGGAAGGCCAACAGCAGCTCAGATGAGCTGTGTGCTGCGTTCTGACGGTTTGAATAGTGAAGCCAGGTACCCGGGCCGGGTGGAGGGTGCGTGGCGGCGGCGACTCCGGGTGGGTGGGGGGAGCGGTGGCGACGGCGGTTCCCTCACTCGCAGGTGCGCAGTTTCCCTCTCTGTCACGCCCCCGTCATCACGTATTGACGCGGAGGTGGGACAGAGAGGGTCTCTACTGCGCATTTGCGAGTGAGTACGCCTCTTGCCATTTATATGTTTGATTCTCAAGCATTCTGTAATTTTCCTTGGCTCTGAAAATAAGCTTTAGCTTAATAAAAGGGGGGCTTGTTGCAGCAGAGCTTTGAGGCTCATCTGTGGGTGGACGCATTGTGCATAAAAGACTTGTTCCTGGTCATAAGGAGACTTTGGGCTTTTGCTGCAAGGGGCCTCCCAGCTGATGAGATAAGGGCCTGAAATTCCTGACCAGTGATGTTGCATGTATAATATGTATATATCTGTCTTATAGCTTTCTTTTAGTTAGATGATTTAATCATTGTATATATATCTTAATCATTGTAGATTTTAGCACCTCTAATAAAGGTCTCATTTACCTAATATGAATCCTAAAGAATCCACAGTAATTACTGAGTAATCTGTGTCAGTGAAGCAGGCTGTAAATCCATAGCAGTACTTACCCATGACGAAGACTGTGTTTGTTGAAACACAGCCCGTGTTGGGTTGGCTTTTTCCATTTCTTTGGTTTTGTTATGTGAGCGGTCCGGGGGTGGAGTGGTGCATATGTGGTTAAGGGGAGACGTGATCAACATAGGCTACTGTTAAAATGGGTTATTTTACCACAAGTCATGCTATTTTAGCACAGGTCCCATTTCATGCAATGAGACCCTGAGTAGTGATAAAATGGCCCATTTTAATAGCAACCCACGTTGATAACTTTCACCTCTAGCCCTCAGATTCTATATAGCGTGCCTATAGATCCGTGCTGAAATTGGCATGGATTCTATAACAATGCACGCAATTCAATTGGCTTAATAAGCTAATGAGTGCTGATGACAGCACTTAACAATCAATAAAGAGCATTAATTGGCACTGAATAGAATTTAGGTGCACAACTTGCTAAGCGTAATCTGTAACGATGTATGCCAAACTTCTAATGCGCAAGCAAAATGGGGTGTGGTTATGGGCAGGGAAATGGGTGCTTCACGGGTGTTCTGAATTTTTCGCACCTATTTGTAGACTATGGCCTAGGATTTATGCCACATTTTCATTGGTGTAAATGGATGCGCTTAGATTTAGGCACTGAAATTTCAACTAAGCATATTCTATAATCAGCGCCTAAATCTAGGCTCTGATTATAGAATACGCTTAGTCAGTACTGATTTCAGCACTGATTTTTTTTAGGTGCCATATATAGAATTTCCCCCTAAGCAGCGGCATACCGAGGGTGGGGCGGTCTGCCCTTTGTGCACTGTGCAGGTGAGGGGGGGGGGGGGGTGCAGGGAGCAGCCATGCAGCTGTCGGCTCTGCCGGTTCTCTGCTCCCTCTGATTTTACTTCATGTTCCAGGGCAGAGGGAGCGGAGAACCGGTAGAGCCGGCAGCCGCGTGGCTGCTCCCAGCACCCCAGGAGGTAAAAGCAATGCACCCGGGGGGGTGGGGGGGGGTGGTGTTTCAAAGTGATGCACTGGGGGAGGGGGGACGCTGCACCCAGGGGTTGCTTTGAGGTGATGCACCAGGTGGGACAATGCTACACCCGGGAGGAGGGGGAATGCGCAGCGGCGATCCGCCCCAGGTGGCAGCCGACCAAGGAACACCACTGCTCCTAAGTGTCCATATTCAGCACCTAAATGTCTAAGTTAACAGGACAATTTGGACAGCATAAAACACAGTCCTATCTTTATCTGGTCTCACTTAGGGACCTTTTTATTAAGCTGCAACAAAAAATGGCCTTAGCGTGCCTTTGCGTGTCTTTTCCCGTTCGCTAAGGCCACCATAAAATGTCTGATTTACCATTTTTTTTGTATTAATGGTCACACACTAAATGTGAATGCCTCACATATAGGACTGTCTTTTGTAGGTGTAATTTAAATGTTGCTTCGCCACCCTTCCTGTTACTTTCTGAAATGAAAAAAGCACCAAGATATTCCTGGAATTTTCACCCCAATTTTAGTCATTTTCAGGTCAAATTTATATGGGATTAGAACTGACTGTGGCGAGAAGGAGAAAGTCAGCTCTTATCCAGCACTACCATAGCCTTGTTTAAGTCAGGGATCTATGTGAACAATTTGCTTAAGTGTGGATGATCTGTGCAGAGGATTCATAAACAGGGCCATTGGCAAGTGCTTAAGAGACCAGAGCGGTCACAAATCTCTGTCCTCATCTGTTGCCCTCTAAGAGCCAGATGCACTAAGCTTTAACGAGCCAAAAATGAGCCTTTAACGAAGAATTTTCAAATCGTTGCATGCACTAAAGCCCTTTTTCCGACGTTGGTAGCAGCTACCGAAAACGGAATGCAGATGAGCAATTAGTGTAGAAACCCTATTGAAATGACATGCACTAACCTTTTCCGATTTGTTTAACGCAGGAAAACCGAACGAAACGCCGAGAAATCTAACAAAAGGTCTGTACCTCTCGTTAGGGCTGTCCGGCTAAAACCTAATGTAAAAAAAAATGCAGCATTACAAAAAAAAAGTGGGGGCTCATCAAGAGCGTCCTGTATGGACGGCCTTGCCCTCCCCCCCGCCCCGCCCGAGGTCACTGCTGCTCCCGATTCCCTCTGCATTATAAATTAAAAAGCAAAACAAAAATCAGCAGCTCTGGCTGGCCCTCCTCCCTTCCTCTCTACTCTTTCGCCCCACAGCTCTGCCTCCCGACATCGTCCGCCCTGTACCCCGCCCCCTCCAGGGGTCTTTGCTGCCATTCCCCCCTCCACCGGGCCCCCCTCCCTCTTACCGGCCCATGCAGCGCTGTGTGAAGGCTGAAGAACAGCTGATGTCTGTGTGCCCAGTCTTCTTCCTTCGCGTCTCTCTCCTCTGGGGCCCGCCTCCGTCTGACGTACGTAACCAACGTAGGTTACTTACGTTAGACAAGGGCGGGCCCAGGAGCAAAGGAGGACTTCCTTTCCTCTTGGGCCCGCCCTTGACTGACGTAAGAGGGATGGGGGCCCGGTGGAGGGGGGAATGGCGGCGACGACCCCTGGAGGGGGCGGGGTACAGGGCGTACGATGACGGGAGGCGGAGCTGTGGGGTGAAAGAGTAGAGAGGAAGGGAGGGGGCCGGCCGGGGCTGCTGATTTTTGTTTTGCTCTTTAATTTATAATGCAGGGGGAAGCGGGGAGCAGCGGCGACCTCGGCGGGGCAGGGGGGGCAAGGCCGTCCATACAGGACGCTCTTGACGAGCGCCTTTGCCCCCTCCCGATCCTTTCATTTTTTGTTTTTATTTTAGGAGCCACGTGTTTTTTTTGTTTTGACTGTTTGTGGCATGCGCAGAGCAGCCAGCATAACGCTTGGCTGCTCTGCGCATGCTTAAGGAGCCAATTACCGACGGGGATTACGAACGTATGATACATTGTACTTTTCAATACCGCACCGAACATTTCTGAGCTGTTTTTTTTGTGCATTCTTCGTTGTTTCAAATTCGTTAAGCACTTTAGATTTTTTAACGTTTGCTTGATGCATCTCCCATTAAGTCCTCCTACCCTGGAGCTATAAATGTCATGTCAGCAGCAGCCAAAGGGGCCCTTTTACTAAAACACGTGGGCACCTACGCATGTACAGCGCGTGCCAAATTAGAACTACTGCCCGGCTACTGCGTGCCCTGGGTAGTAATTCTAATTATGTCACGTGTCCAAAACGCGTAAGGTCGCAGGCCCAAAATGGATGCACGCTGATTTTTATTTTGCCGCACATCCATTTTCAGCAGAAAAAGGGCCTTTTTTGCAGGCACGCTGAAAAACGAACCTGCGCATGTCCAATACATGTGCCTACACCAACGCAGGTCATTTTTTTGGTGCGCCTTAGTAAAAAAAAGCCCCAAAGTCTATAAAGCATTGATGGAAATCAAGCCACATACACTGTGCTGGTGTTAACTTATCTTCATAACCCCTGCTGACTTAAGGTACAGTTTCAGGTCATTTGTATCCAGGGCTTTTTTTGAGGGGGTACTTGCGGGTACTGAGTATCGGTACCTTTTCCACTGTCTGCTAAAATTGACCCACAGTCCTCATATTTTAATGAAAAAGCTCAGGTTCTACATTCAAATTCTGCCTTGCCATAGATTCTGTGATTGGTTGCAGGGGGCCTGGCTATTGTGGGGTGGGTCCCTCAGTGATCACCCCACCCCTGAAGGGTGGCCTGGCATTTGAGTACCGGCACCTTTGTCATAAGAAAAAATGTACTGTTTGTATCTGTATATATACAGCTAAAAGAAATCCTGCAACAATGCTTAATGTATTATTAGCAGCCTATTGTCCCTCCTGCCAGAGAATCTGCCCTGTCCCCCTCCCCACTTGGCTCTGGTGGGTCAGAGAGCAGATTGTGGGAAAGGAGAAAGAATAAGTGACACCGAATTACAAATATTTGGCTAAGTTGTTTTCCTGTTTAGGAATAAATGCTGCTCCAAAGAACTTTGCATGTGGAGCTGCATCTTTTGTCTTAAGCAAAAACATTCTTCTGCAAAGCTGGACTTCTGCTGTAAATGAAATTAACAGCAGGAACGTATCCTCCCCTTGCACATGGTATGTCAGCTGCGTCCCAGTCTCCAAATTCAAGACCTAGTTGGCTTCTGCTGCGCTTTTTGAAAGTCTCCGTGAGCCCCTTTGCGCTTTTCAATCAACAGCTTATAGGGAAGCTCGATATGAACACAAAGTCAAGAGCTTTAATATTTTAAAATCTATTTTAATTTCTTTGCAGGCCCAGCGTCATCCCTAAAGTGATGCTGGCAATTTGGGTCTCCCTAAGAGATTATGAGGGGAATTTGTGAAAGTATGTCTAACTCAGATGACCATGTTTCATGCATTTTAGAACAGAATCTGCTAACATACATGAGGCACAGACATCCAAGCGCTGGCTACGTCCAGCATGAGCGTCCATTTTACAAATGGTGACATCTAAACTATGAATGGAGCAAACAAGGACCATGGGCGTGCCGTGTGACAGCAGAGGAACAACCATATTATAAAATGGACACACAGCTGTCCAGGGTAGGGAGCCAGAGGTTTCTAGGTCAAGTCCCACTGCAGCCTTTTCTACGTCCACGCGTCCATTTTGGGTCTGAGACCTTACCACCAGCCATAGACCTAGCGGTAAAGAATCTGGGCAGTAATGACCTACGTTTGTCAAATGCCACTTGGCGCGTGCCCGTTATGCGTGCCAGAAAATAAAAAAAATATTTTTCAGACGCGCGTAGCAGATACGCGCCAAAATTGAAATGACCGCAAGGGCCACACGGTAACCGGGTGGTAAGTCCAATTTGGGACGTGTTTGGCGCATGTAGGCGCCTACGCAGCTTAGTAAAAGGGTTCCTTAGACTGTGAGCCCTCTAAGGAGAGTACTTGCATATAATGTGCACAGCACTGCATTCATCTAGTAGCACTATAGAAATGATTAGTAGTAGTAATTTAACCAGTTAAAACAGGCCACATAGCAGGCCTATATTTAACCACTTGTTAGCACTGAATATCAGCTTAGCTGGTTAACATTTTAGCGGTAAAAAAAACCTCTGGATACTCAATGCCGGCAGTGGAAAGCACAAACAATGCCCCCCGGTGGCTGAATATCAGGCCTGCAGTGCCTAAGTTCTATAGCGCTAACATGAGAGGGGCAGGGGTGGGCAAGGGTATGTCAGCCACTTATGCGCTAACCCTCCGATATTCAGTTGGCGTTGGGCTGCATGGTGACTGCCCGACCCTGGCGCTCAAACTGGATATTCAATGCCGGCCCATATCTGGCGACCAGCATTATTTATTTATTTGTTACATTTGTATCCCACATTTTCCCACCTATTTGTAGGCTCAATGCGGCTTACATAGTACCGGAGAGGCCTTTGCAGACTCCGGTGTGAACAAACACAATGTGATGTTGTGGTAAGATAAAGTTCATGTGGCACAACCACATTAGGGCATCGTCTAATGGAAGATTTGTGTTATGTCCATTACGTTCTTTAGTTTGGTTGTGTTGCAGAGATTAGGCATTTAAGTTGGATCGGTAGGGTATGCCTTGTTAAACAGGTTGGTTTTTAGTGATTTCCGGAAGTTTAGGTGGTCGTACATAGATTTCAAGGTTTTTGGTAATGCGTTCCACAGTTGTGTGCTTATGTAGGAAAAACTGGATGCCTAGGTTGATTTGTATTTGAGTCCTTTGCAGCTTGGGTAGTGCAGATTTAGGTACGTTCGTGTTGATTCAGATGTGTTTCTAGTTGGTAGGTCGATCAAGTCTGTCATGTATCCCGGGGCTTCTCCGTAGATGATTTTGTGAACCAGGGTGCAGATTTTGAAAGCAATGCGTTCTTTGATTGGGAGCCAATGCAGTTTTTCGCGGAGGGGTTTTGCACTTTCAAATCGTGTTTTTCCGAAGATAAGCCTAGCTGAATATCCAGGTTCACGTTTGACTGTAGAATGAAGGAAAAAAGAGCAGATCAGTGATAAATGTACCCACACTTTATTAGTCAATCCACATATAAAAACAATGCCCGACACAGGCCGTGTTTCGCCCAGCAGGGCTGCGTCAGGGGCTACTCAGTGATCTTCTCTATTACGCCTTTATGGCGTGGTCATCATACATATCCCAACAATCATAATCAAATTTCACTTCATCAAGTTCTAAAAAAACAGCACAGCTCTCATGTACATGTGGCTTATGGTTGAATTCCACTCTTAGTCTTCCATTCATGCATTACAATACTGACTGTGGCAGCTTAACTAATTAACCCTCTGTTTACTAAGCTGCGCTAGCAGCTGGTTGTGCGCTAATGCCAACACTGCTCATTCACTTTGAATGGGTGGTGTCGCCGTTGCCATGCAGCAGCTGCTAGTGCGGTTTAGTAAACAGGAGGGTAAGTTGCACGCACAAATCCAGAATATGACTGGATTTGCATACACAACTTAAGTTGGACTATATAGAATCTGGGGTAAGCGGTTAAAGATAGGCCTGTTGTTTATGTGCTCTGTGGCATTGGGGTCCCTAAAAGAAGGTGCCCACTTATAAAATCCCCGCTTAAAGTTTTTTAAAAATATTTTTTAATTTTAAATTTTTATTAAATTTTCCAAAATAAGAATTGCAATATCTACTTATCTCCGTTCACAATGCTAAAGGACAGGAAACGAGGGGAAAAAGAGTACGGAGACCAAGAAAGGAAATTTTAAAAAGCTGACCATTATAGCATAATCATGCAGTAACCCGTATTTCTTCCTTTGCAGAAATGAAATCCAAAAGCTGGTTAGTCTCAAAAAGCAAATATTTCTTAGACTCAACATTAACCATACATTGACAAGGAAAATGTAAAACAAAGGTCATGCCCAGTGCAACAGCTCTGGGCCTCAGGAAACCCCGGTGCCTACTCTGCGTTTCTTTAGGCAGATCAGGAAATACATGAATTTTAGAGCCTAAAAACAGCTGATCCATTTCATGAAAATATATCTGCAGGATCGAGCACAAACATCACCAATAGAGCAGTTCTAGAAGTTACAACTTCAAGAGATGACTCCCAGAACTCTGTCAAATTAAACTTACTAGCTCCTCCTCATTGGTCCCCTTTGTGTTTTCTCTGGATATTCGTTAAAAGATATTGCGCTTCAACCAAAGGTGGTAAGGCTTCCATTGGTGCCTTGAGTACATCCCAAAAAACTTATTAACCACCTCAGTAGGTATAATTAGAGGTGATTTAGGGAAGTTCAAAAACCTTTTCTTCCTTAACTGATTTCCGTGTACTCCATTTTTTAATGGGAGAACAAATTATCCTTGTTGCATTGCAGAGACTTTAGCCTCCAATGAGGCTAATCTATTGGCACGCTGATCGAAAGTCTGTGCTTCCCCCCCCCCCCCCCCCCCCCACAGTTCCAAATAATGAACTGATATGAGGGGAAAAAGTCTCAGTCACTTTAATGAAGGATGAATTTAGGGCCTATATGGCCTCCCAAATGGAATCCATTATGACAGCTGATGGTCTAACCATTTCTTGCAGTTCCACCTCAGGCTGTTGCAAAACCCATAGTTGATAAATGGGTTGATAAGATCTTCCTTCAAAACCACTAGGGTACTCTCTGGTGTCAATTTTACCAGTGGGGTGCCCTCTAATTCAGGGGCTGGAGACAAGATCTGTAAGCCATGAACCATTCTTGCAGCAGGGCCCGATGGCTGCTGGGACATTGTCCATTCAATGGGGCTCAACGAGACACTATTGCTGCTACTGTCAACGCTAACCTGCACTGGCTGACTCAACGTTGAGGCTGGGAGAGAAACCACCAGGGGCGTAGCTATGGGGGGCCACGGGGGCCTGGGCCCCCACAAATTTCATACGGGCCCCTGGTTTGGCTGGCAGGGATCCCCAACTCCTTAAGCCAAAGCCTTCTTCAGCACGGTCTCCGGTGCAGCCGCGTTCACTGCCTGCTCCCTGCTCTTCTTTCTGAGCGTCAGCGTGCAGAGGAGGAACAAGAAGAAAGAAGAGCAGGGGGCAGGCAGTGAACATGGCTGCGCCGGAGACCGTGCTGAAGAAGGCTTCGGCTTAAGGAGTTGGGGACCCCCACCAGCAAAGGTATTTGTTTGTGAGGGGCGGGGCGAGGCGAGGTGAAACGGTGGGGGGGAGGTAAGGTGGCGAGGCGTGGCAGTGGAGGGGGTGGTACTCAAAATGTGTCCCCAACCTTGGGCTCTGGCCCCCTCCCACCTTGAGGTCTGGCTACGCCCCTGGAAACCACAGCCCTACAGCCGCTCAAAATCCCACGGCATTGTTTGTCGAAACTGGGGGAGGGGGGGGGTGCTATTAGTGCAGAGGGCATCACAGGCTCCTTCTCTTTCCCCATTCCAGAGAAGAAGGGCTCCACAAAACGCCAAAAGTAAAGCTGGTAAGAGCAGAGCAGTCACAGATGAGCTTCACACAAATGCCATTCTTGGTTTCCTCCACCTTAAAGTTTTCTAAACTAGAATACTGATGAAATCTGAGTGAAAGGAAGCTCTTTTTTTTTTTTTTTAACAGATTCCTTTCAGCCTTTACACCTGCACTGTGCTTTACCTGCTTTAATGCTCTAGACTTGTTCTGAAATAGTTAGGAAAGGGTCTTTGGTGGGTCCAAAATCTATTCAAACATAAAAAGCTAATGAGCAAAATTTAAGGAGAAGGCCTAATTGGTTTTTACTATGCCAACTTGGGCCAAAATTAAATCTGTTCCAGTGCTGTGTGATCTGAGTCCCAGTGAAAAAGTCAGCCAGCAGTTAGTATTAAATACCTTGAAAGGATTTTCCATTAAAACTGTGCATCACTTGGATATTTTTGTGCTGGATCTTACAGTGAAATAAGAGATGCATAGGACTGATATTGTTTGAATAGCAGCTGAAAACCTTCTGCCATGGTTTTTTTTTTTTTTTGTTACATTTGTACCCTGCGCTTTCCCACTCATGGCAGGCTCAATGCAGCTTACATGGGGCAATGGAGGGTTAAGTGACTTGCCCACAGTCACAAGGAGCTGCCTGTGCCGGGAAACAAACTCAGTTCCTCAGTTCCCCAGGACCAAAGTCCACCACCCTAACCACTAGGCCACTCCTCCACTGTTGCTACTATTTGAGATTCTACATGGAATGTTGCTATTCCACTAGCAACATTCCATGTAGAAGTCGGCCCTTGCAGATCACCAATGTGGCCGCGCAGGCTTCTGCTTCTGTGTACGTACGTGCAGGACGTCAGACTCACAGAAACAGAAGCCTGCGCAGCCTTCTACATGGAATGTTGCTAGTGGAATAGCAACATTCCATGTAGAATCTCCAATAGTAGCAACATTCCATGTAGAATCTCCAATAGTATCTATTTTATTTTTGTTACATTTGTACCCCACGCTTTTCCACTCATGGCAGGCTCAATGCGGCTTACATGGGGCAATGGAGGGTTAAGTGACTTGCCCAGAGTCACAAGGAGCTGCCTGTGCCTGAATTGTGATTGCTGCCCAACATCTACAGTCACTACTTGTGATTTAACCAACCAATCACACTTAGGGGTCCTTTTACTAAGGTGCACTGAAAAATGGCCTGCAGTAGTGTAGACGTGTGTTTTGACCAATTTAAATTTAACCGGCCAAGCCGTTATTCACTGCTGGATGGTTAAGTTTAAACCAGTCGAAGATACACTTGCTATTTTGACAGCCAAATTTGGCCGCCAAACTCAGCCGGCAATGCACTGAATATCGGGAGACAGCCAGTTATATCGCGCAATATAACCGGTTATCCGTTAGGCGGTCTCCAGCAATATTCAGCAGGAGATAGGCGGCTACCTCCCACTGAATCTTGCCAGGAAGCCAGCTAAGTGCAATTCGTGGTCAGTTAAATGGTTTTAAATATCGGCCGGAAAGTGAAGGTATGTACGCACTTCTCTTTGAAAGTCTGTGGGATTCTTCGTAGCGAAAAGTGTGCATGATTTTTTCATTAATGTGGGCCCCTAGGCCATTATACAACAATCCCTTAAGAAAACATATCGGAATGCTTTATTTATATACAGCCACACATACCAGGATTTACTAGAGATGGACAGGAGGCTTGAACACTGTGCTGTGTTGTAAGAGAACAAGGGGGAATGAGGAAACACTCTTGTTGTACTTGCATAATGTTCTGGGACCACAGCCACACACACACACACACACACACACACACGTTATGCTTTTCAATTAAAACAAATTAACCCATTTCGCTGCATGCCTAGCTGTTTTATTTAAGATTTCCGTGATTCTTGACATATGGAAAAAAGGTTGAATTAACACCCGTCTGAAACTGCTAAGCAGTAGCATAAGTGAGTCTTAAGCTAACACTATATCATCCTGTAATGTTATTAAATACTGTGTGAGGTCATGAAGCACTGCTAGCGTTAAGGAAGCCAAGACATTAGTTAAGAGCCTCTGGGGGTACCGATTATGCATCAATGCCCAGTCCCATGATGATACTCAATCAATCCCAAACATTGGGTTTTCTCCTCTTTTTTTGGTAAAGTAACTTAATCCAGCTAGCCTTCCAAGCTTTGCGCTGGAGGAGAATGTTTGTGAGTAACTTTCACACAAAATTACTCGTTTCATCTAGCCAAATCAAAAGTCAGCTAATTAACATCTTTTTTAGATTTAATTATAATTCAACAACAGCATGTCTGCTTTTTCCAACCAGGCCTGTGGCTTACATGGCCTGTCAGGCACCCCATGTTGCAAAGGCAGGATGCTCAGCTGTTTCTGAAGGCTGTGCTATGATCCAGGCAAAACTGAGTCTTCAGGGCCTGGAAGGTCTCAGGGCCAAGAGTAACAATAAATAACCCGGTCCCAATCAGGCTGCAAGTAGCAAGATCCTTTTCTTTCCAAGCTCAGCCGGGGCCTTTTCCTTTTTGTCTGAAAAAAAGTCAAACTGTCCAGAGGTGCATTAAATATAATCATTTTATATTTCTGTAGCAGAAGGATACATTGCAAAATGTGTATAAATGAAAGCAGCTCAATAGTGGTGCTGACTCGATGGTCAGTTAATAAGAAAAGTATCACATAGAGAATATTTTAGCTTTTACAATAATTTATGCATGATCTGTTCTAGCCGCTGTATGCCACGGATATTCACATTCTGCATAATCAATATAATATTTTGTGTTGTTTTTCTATGTGCTTTGAGCCTTGGAAATACATATTTAAATAAATATAGGTTCAAGTCAGAGGCTAAAATCTGCAGGATACTGTTTTCCCCAGGATTCTATATAACGTGGCATAAGTTATGTGCACACTTAAAGAACAGAGTTTTTGTTTTGTATTTGTCTATAGAACTCAAGATGGAGATAAAAATATTTTAAATATATAACAAAATCAAATCTTGCATTTAAGCTACCTCTTAAGATTTGACTTGCAGAAACATTTGGGGACAGTTAGTGTGTTGGAAAGCTGTGGCCAGTGCACCTGCCTTACGTTGATGCGTCTAATTCATATTTGTTACTTAATGGTTTGACCAATAAAAATGCAGAAGAATCTTGTAGAAGAGTATTAGTAATAGTATAATTAACAACCCAACCCCATGTTCTTACTGTACACCGCCTAAATAAATAATAACAAGCCAATCAGTGCCGATGATTGCCACTTAACAAGCAATTATTGACACTAATTGGCATTAATTAGAATTGACACGCAGAACTGTCTAAGCGTATTCTATAACATGATGTACTTAAATTCTAAGTTGCATAGTTGAAAAGGGGGCATGGCAATGGGCATGGAATGGGCAGGTCATGGGACCGGCGTAGGCAGCAATAATGGATCACTGCAGGTGTCAGGGATGTCTGTAAGGTACACCGGGGAGAGGGGGGGTTCAGCGACAAGCAGGCAGGTGCCGAGATGCCACGGAGGAGGAAAGATGTTGATGAAGTGGAGGAGTGGCCTAGTGGTTAGAGCACCGGTCTTGTAATCCAGAGGTGGCCGGGTCAAATCCCACTGCTGCTCCTGGTGATCTTGGGCAAGTCACTTAACCCTCCATTGCCTCAGGTACAAACTGATTGTGAACCCTCCTGGGACAGAGAAATATCCAGTGTACCTGAATGTAACTCACCTTGAGCTACTACTGAAAAAAGTGTGAGCAAAATCTAAATAAATATTTGAGATTCTAGCTGGAATGTTGCTACTATTGAGATTCTGTTGCTACTATTTGAGATTCTACATGGAATGTTGCTATTCCACTAGCAACATTCCATGTATATGCCCTTGCAGATCAGCAACGCAGCCGCGCAGGCTTCTGTTTCTGTGAGTCTGACGTGCAGGACGTCAGACTCACAGAAACAGAAGCCTGCGCGGCCACATTGCTGATCTGCAAGGGCAGGCTTCTACATGGGATGTTGCTAGTGGAGGAGTAGCCTAGTGGTTTGTGCAGTGGAACATCGAACGTTGCTACTATTTGAGATTCCGTTGCTACTATGTGAGATTCTACATGGAATGTTGCTATCATTGGTGATTCTAGATGGAATGTTGCCGAGTGGAGGAGTGGCCTAGTGGTTAGAGCACCAGTCTTGCAATCCAGAGGTGGCCAGTTCAAATCCCACTGCTGCTTGTGATCTTGAGCAAGTCACTTAACCCTCCATTGTCTCAGGTACAAACTGATTGTGAACCCTCCTGGGACAGAGAAATATCCAGAGTACCTGAATGTAACTCACCTTGAGCTACTACTGAAAAAGGTGTGAGCAAAATTTTAAATAAATAAAGTAGGTGAAAAAACCCTATGTGATTTTGGATCTCCAGTGGCAGGGGGAGGTGTGGCATGGTGAGGATGGGCCCATCCAAAATACTGGGTCTAGTTATACCACTGATCTGAGCAGTGCCCAAAAGGGTGAAAATTCCAGGGTACACAGCTAGAGATTGATTTCTTTCTCAATATTCACCACAAGCTCTTTGCTGTGGTTTTTGTATTCTGAGTAGGAGAGCAGGACCTTCTCATGTTTCTTTGTGTAATCCCTTAGTGGCCTCTCCAAGAACCTGATTCCAGATGCTTCAGTCAGTTTGCCTTCTACAGTGCAGTCTCTAAAGGTAAACCTTTTCCTCTTCAGGGAGTGTTTGTGGCAAAACATCCATGAGGCTATGCCTCCCCAAGCACTTCATATGTTTCACAGCTCTACAGAAATAGATAAATACTTGGTATATTTTCTATGAGCTTTCATGGCTTCATTTCCTTCTAGATTTGGAACACCAATGAACCACAGGTTTTTGCCAGTTTGTCTATGTAACATCATGGTTGGTTTAGTCTAAAATGAATGACATGCTATGCTATGCTACTCTGTTCTTATATTCTGCTAAGTTCCATTAAGATTCTACCCCCCACACACACCCCTGTTTACTAAGCCACACTAGTGCCTGCTGTGTGCTAATGCCAACACAGCTGACTGTGATAATTGCCAATTAATGCTCATTATTGCGTGTTTAGTGCTGTTAAAAACACTGATTACCTTGTTATGCCAATTAAGCTACGCTCGTATCTCCGTGCTGAATCTAGGTGCCATACATAGAATCCAGAGGAAAGTGACTTATATACAACACAGGCTAGCTTATATTTAGGGCCCTGTTTGCTGTGCTAGTGTTTTTAGCATGCACTAAAATTAGCGTGTATTAATGCTAGAGTCGTCCATAGGTTCAGATGGGCGACTTAGCGTTTAGCATATGCTAATCATTAGCGCGCACTAAAAATGTTAGCATGCCCTTAGCACAGCTTAGTTAACAGGGCCCTTAATCTTTGAAGTGACCCTAAGTCCTCTCATATTCACCAAATCCAAATATCAATCTTGCTGCCGTATTTTGCAAAAATTGCAGTTTCTTACCAAATTTACATGAAAGACCTCCATGTAATGAATTGCAGTAGTCTAAATACGTTCACAATTCACAAGTATAATTCTCTCACAAATAACTCACTTACTGAGGATAAGGCTTCAGATGCTCAGCTGTAGCATATATTACTTTAGCTTGAACCGAGACGCTCAGCCGTCACTTCAAAAGATATTTTTCTTATATAAGTGAAAACAACTGGCGACTATCCTCACAAGCCCAAAACCTCCAGTGTGCGCCATTTCTGGTTTAGCTGAATTTTTTACAAAAATATATCACTAGGGGTTACCGCCAGGGTAGCGCAGGAGCCCTTACCGCCACCTCAATGGGGTAAGTGCTTCCCCCTTCTTCCATATGGCCTCGTGGTAAGTGCAAGGTTACTGCATGGCCATGTGTTTTTCGGTATTTTTACCCACTGAGGTAAAAAGGGCCCTGGCGCATGACAAAAACAGCTGCCGCCGCTACCGCAGAACCTGTTTTACCGCAGCTTGGTGAAAGAGCCCCTAAATTTTGAGGCCTAGATTTATAATCCTAAGTGAAGTGCTGTGTGCTGTAAATCACTGCTAAGTTCTTTCCATTGGAGCTGCCCACGTTTTAGGAACCTAGTGAAACTAGGGGCCAGATATTCAAAGGATTTATGCTTCAAATTTTGAGAGTTATGCTCATGAATTGGCCTCTTTGAAAATTTACTGAAAATTTCACCGGCTTCCGAACGGTGATGAAGACACAGCCCATTCAAAGTAAATGGGCTGTATCGGCATTATTTATTTATTAATTTATTTATTTATTAGGATTTATTTACTGCCTTTTTGAAGGAATTCACTCAAGGCGGTGTACAGTAAGAATGGCTTTGTAAACAGGGGGGGTATAGACTTTTATATTTAAATCTCTTTATTGTCGTTGAAACACTTGCAAAGGACAACATAACTCAGAAAAGAAGTGCAGAGTTTTAAAAGAATACAACAGTGCGGTCTGTTGAGGGCTTTTTCAGTGAGGTCTTTTGTGAGAACAAAGATTTTGTGTGGTAGCGAGAAAATACAGTTCTGGACTTGACGTGTTACGAGCTTTCATTTGAATTAGCCATTGTCTTTATAAAACGGTTTCTTATTCATGCCAACAGTTACTTAATAGAAGCTCCACAGTTACAGTATAACCGTGGAGAGCCCAGAGGCTTTGTTCTCAGAAAGTAATTGTTCTTGTAAGGGATATTAAATTTCCTGGGATCCCATACAGGTAGTAAAACCGGAGTTCAGGAACTGAATTACAGGACTGACAGTAAACTCTGTGGGATTCTGGTTAAGCCCTTCCCAGAACTCACTAATTGAAAAATAACTTTAGCATGACAGCAACATGGTATACAAACTCTGAAGTACTTTCTGATAACCACAGTCTCCATAGAAATGCGATGCCATTTTTTTAAAATTAATATGCAGACAGTAAAAACAAGTTGGCTTGAAAATTTTATGGGATTTTGGAATTGCTAAGGGTGATTGCTCCATTAATAAACTGATGAAAAGCTCATTTACTGAACTGTGTTAATGCAAGTACTGCTGTTTTAACAAGGATTAAAGGACTGTGTTATCATTTCATAGCTGCTAAAGCAGGGGCGTATCTGCGTGGGGCCACAGGGGCCTGGGCCCCCGCAGATTTCGCCCTGGCCCCCCTCCCGCCGCCAACCCGCCCCCGCTAATGTTGTTTACCTTTGCTGGCGGGGGACCCCAACCCCCGCCAGCCGAGGTCCGCTTCCGCCTGCTTTTAAAAATAATTCTTCAGCTGGCGGGGGACCCCAACCCCCGCCAGCCGCCGAGGTCTTCAAAGTTCTTGTTCGTCATCCTCCGTGGCCATGCTGTACCCTGTTGATTCGGAGTCTGTCTGATGTCGCACCACGTTGTACGCGCGTACAACGTGGTGCGACGTCAGACAGACTCCGAATCAGCAGCGTACAGCATGGCCACGGAGGAGGACGACGAACAAGAACTTTGAAGACCTCGGCGGCTGGCGGGGGTTGGGGTCCCCGCCAGCAAAGGTAAACAACGTCAGCGGGGGAGGGTTGGCGGCGGGAGAGGAGGTGGAGAGAGTCGTTGGTGGCGGGGGGGCTCTGGCAATGGCGGGGGGGGAGTCTTTGGTGTCAGGGGGGCTCTGGCAATGGCGGGGGGGGGGGTCGGTGGTGCCGGGGGGGGGGGGGGGGGGGGCGCTAAATGTGCCCCCTCCCTCTGGCCCTGGCCCCCCCTACTGCCAGAGTCCAGATACGCCCAGTGTTTCTATGTGGTTATGTGTTCACATTTTTTTCATTAAATTAGAAATGCTGTTAATATAAAATACTGCTAGTTCATTTTTTTTTTGGGTGGGGGGGTGTCTTTTACAAAAGCTTAGCACGAGTTATCTGCAGCAGGGCCCATTTTATTCCTATGGGCCTTTCTACAGATTACTACTACTACTACTTATCATTTCTAAAGCGCTACTAGACGTACGCAGCGCTGTACACTTGAACGTGAAGAGACAGTCCCTGTTCCACAGAGCTTACAATCTAATCAGGACAGACAGGGCAAATAAGGGAAAAGAAAAGGACAAAGAGTAGCAAGATTCCGGAATCCCACTGTAGCAACATTCTGTGCAGAATCCCAATGAGCAGCAAGATTCCGGAATTCCAAAGACTACTACTACTACTTATCATTTCTAAAGCGCTACTAGACGTACGCAGCGCTGTACACTCGAACATGAAGAGACAGTCCCTGCTCGACAGAGCTTCTAATCTAATTAGGACAGACAAATAGGACAAACAAGAGATAAGGGAATATTAAGGTGAGGATGATAATAAGGGTTCTGAACAAGTGAATAAGGGTTAGGAATTAAAAGCAGCATCAAAAAGGTGGGCTTTTAGCTTAGATTTGAAGACGGCCAGAGATGGAGCTTGACGTACTGGCTCAGGAAGTCTATTCCAGGCATATGGTGCAGCAAGATAAAAGGAATGGAGTCTGGAGTTAGCGGTGGAGGAGAAGGGTGCAGATAAGAGAGATTTACCCAGTGAACGGAGTTTCCGGGGAAGAGTGTAGGGAGAGATGAGAGTGGAGAGGTACTGAGGAGCTGCAGAATGAATGCACTTATAGGTCAATAAGAGGAGTTTGAACTGTATGCGGAAACGGATAGGAAGCCAGTGAAGTGACTTGAGGAGAGGGCTAATATGAGCATAACGACACTGGCGGAATATTAGTCGTGCAGTACAATTTTGAACAGATTGAAGAGGAGAGAGATGGCTAAGTGGGAGACCTGTGAGAAGCAATTTGCAATAGTCTAAGCGAGAGGTGATAGGAGTGTGGATGAGGTTCTGGTAGTGTGCTCAGAAAGGAAAGGGCAAATTTTGGTGATATTATAGAGAAAGAAATGACAGGTTTTAGCAGTCTGCTGAATATGTGCAGAGAACGAGAGGGAGGAGTCAAAGATTACCCCAAGGTTACGAGCTGATGAGACAGGAAGGATGAGAGTGTTATCCACAGAACTAGAGAATGGGGGAAGAGGAGAGGTTGGTTTAGGGGGAAAGATAAGAAGCTAAGCTTTAGTAAAAGACCCCCTCAATTTTAATACAAAAATCCATGTCAATTCCTTCATTAAGGTAAATGTTCACTAGATCTCTAAAAAATTGTTTTTGTGTTAAATCTGCTTGGAAATTGGGCATCTAACTTTAGGCACTCAAACGGAAGTTAGGTGCTCAAACGGGGGTAAATGGCAGTTAGGCGTCTTAAGCGCTATTCTATATGGTGTCCTTTTACTAAGCCGCGGCAAAAAAGTGGCCTGCGGTAGTGTGGGTGCATGTTTTTTGGTGTGTGCCAGGCCAGTTTTTACCACATCTGGGAAACAGGGCTTTGTTTCAATGGGCCGGGAAAACGGCCTGTGGTAAAATTGAAACTAACACGTGCCAACTTATGGCCTGAGCCCTTAATGCCACCAACTGATCTAGCGATAAGGGCTCACATGCTACATGCGTGGTAATCGATTGGTGCGCACCAACTGCTGATTGACACCGGAAATGTCACACATGGTAGGAGATAAAAATAATAGCTTTGTGGTAGTCTTGTTTTGGCACATGCTGCGCACGTGTAGAACCTACCACGCCTTTAAGTTAGCACCTAAGTGCTTGAGGGGCCTTTTTACTAAGCAGCGGTACAGATACCGCTTGGGTAGTGCGTGACAAATTGACAATACCGCCAGACTGGTGCAGGCGCCCAGAGGTCATTTCAAAGTTGGCGTGTGCTGTTTCCCATGGTAGAAAACATTTTTATTTCTACCGTGGGAAGTGTTCCCGGCGGTAATCAGCAGCGTGGTCACATTGGCGTATGCTACATGATTACCGCCCGAGAAGTGTGTGAGTTCTTATCACTAGGTCAATGGGTGGCAGTAAGGGCTGAGGCAGTAAATATCTGAACGCTACTTTTAATTTTAGCGCACGGCCGTTTACCGCACCATTAAAACAAGTCCTTTTCCCCAGCTGCGATAAAAAATAGCCCAGCGCTTCCAATTTCACGAATCCAGACTACTGAAGACCACTTTTTATTGTAGCTTAGTAAAAGGGCCCTTTAGCGCATAACTGTTAAAGGGACATGCATATGGGCGGGGCATAGGTGGGGTATGGGTGTGTCATAAACAGGCAACAAACATAGAATATTGTAAGGTGTATGCCTGTCAACATTTAGGTGCTAATATTTACATGGTGTAAGTGTTGGTGCCTAAATACTACATAAGCACATAAGCACCGCCATACTGGGAAAAGACCAAGGGCCCATCAAGCCCAGCATCCTGACTCCGGCAGCGGCCAATCCAAGCTTCAAGAACCCGGCAACCCCCCAAAATATATATATATATATTTAATAATATTCAATGGACTTTTCCTTCAGGAATCTGTCCAACCCCCCTTAAACTCCGTAAGGTCAGCTGCTGTCACTACATTCTCCAGCAACGAGTTCCAGAGTCCAACTACACGCTGAGTAAAGAAAAACTTTCTCCTATTTGTTTTAAATCTACCATATTCTAGCTTCATCTTGTGTCCCCTGGTTCTATTGTTGTTTGAAAGTGTAAGCAAACACTTCACATCTGTCCGCTCTACTCCGCTCATTATCTTGTAGACTTCTATCATATCACCCCTCAGCCGCCTTTTCTCCAAGCTAAAGAGCCCTAACCGTCTTAGCCTTTCCTCATAGGCTGTATTCTATAACAGAATCTGGGCATCCAGATGCCCTTATAGATACTATTTTATTGCACAGATTTGGGGTGCCTAATTTTTAGCACCCTTTATAGAATTGCCCCCTATCCCCCTAATTCTGTAAAAGTTGCCAAAAATTGCATGTGCAAATTTAGGCATGTGTCCAATTTGCCTGCACAATTTAATTAAATAACAAGCTAATTAGCGCCAATAATTGGCTTTTTAACAAGGAATTAATGGCATTAATTAAATTAAATTTAGGCACGGGATCTGTGTCTAAAAGTTTTCATGAAATTTGAAAAAGGGGTCATGGGCACCATGATGGTATTCCTAAAATGAGCGCGTGTTGATATAAAATAACGGAGATACACACCTAATGTAGGCATGTACATTTGCACCAAGTTTCAGTTGGTGCAAATGGATGCGCCTACATTTAGGCGCAATTCGCAGGCATAAACGCTATTCTATAAACAAGTGCCAGCTTTCTATTTTTTGTCATCGGCACTATGGAACTCATTGCCGCAGCCAATAAGACTGGAAAAGTCTTATCCTCTTTTCCACACTGCTCTAAAGACACATTTTGTTTTTCAATTAGCATTTGGTCCCTAATAAGAACTTGATTGTTGGCTCTAAACCTGCAACTGGAATTGCAACTGCATTACCTGTCTGATTTGATGTGTTTGATTTATGGATGTTAGGATGCTGTTTAATGCTTCTCTTGAATGAAAGGTATTTTAGTTTTTCTTTCCTTAAAGTTCTTTTAGTAATTGTTGTCATTTTATATTATAATTTCTATGAATCGTTTTGATTTGCTGCGCAATAAGTTGCAGTATAGTAAAATAATAAACGATAAATGATAATAGCTCTTTTTTCATTGCTGATTTTTTTCGGCCCAGTATATAGAATCTAGCCCTATACGTGTTCACGTCTACTTTATTTTATTTTATTTTTTAAATATTTTTATTGAATTTTCAATAATACATCAATCAGAAAAAAAAAACAAAAAACAAAAAAATAAAAATAAAAACAACATGTACTTTACTACAATACAATGGTATACATTAAGCTGAGCACAAACATTGGTCAGTAGCTAAGACATAGATAATAGAAAGAGATCCAAAGTTTTCCACTTCTGAGGACCATTAGTAGGTCCAGGTATAAAGTGTATTGACAGTTGCTCATATTTTTTGTACAAGACCCAATTCCACCAAAGAATAACATTAACTGGTGAATTATCCTTCCAGTGGGATATTCTTAATTTCAACACAATAGAGACTAAGAAATCGAACAATTGTTTATCGCTCTCTGAAAATAGAAATGGGGTGCAAGTGGACTTCCAGATTACATACTTTGGTAGAAAAGGCACTTGAAACCCAAAAATCCTCTGTAAAATCCTTTATAAAATTTCATTCATACGTCATGACTCTGCTCCAGATCTGCCCACACACAGTACCTGTATAAATATGTGACCTCTTGTCAGCACACTGTGATAAATTCACATCCAGGATAGTTGGGTTAAGGCAGTGTCAGTTTGAAATACAAGTCCCAGAAGAGAAAGAGAGAAGCAGAAAGAGAGAAGCAGTTGCAGGCTGAAAACCCTTGGGTAAGAGAGGTCCCTAAAGTACTAAAGCAGGCTGAAATCCCTTGGGTGTGAGGAAGTCCCAAAAGTATTTGCAGGCTGAAACCCCTTGAGTAAGAGAGGTCCCTAAAGTATTGAATTTACCAGTAAAGCGGATGCAGGGTGAAATCCCTTGGGTATGAGGAGTCCCTAAAGTATTGAACTCTCCTGAAGGTAAAGAGAGTAGAAGGTAGAAGGTGCTGCTTTGTGATTTAACTGTGATGATGAATTGAAATAACTGCTTCTATTTGGAATTGAACTACTGTTTATTGTGCACTGGATAAAGAGCCCAGACTGGAGCTGACTGTGAGCCTGTATTGAATCCTGGTATGTGCTGCTTAAAGGGGACTATTTGCCACACACTTTCAGGTGGCTTATATGTGCTTAAGATTGAAGGTGAATGCTGCTGTTGGAACTGTGTATCAGGTCTACTAGAAACCTACATGGAATAAAGTCTTTAAGATTGAAGTTGCGGGTGGACATTTATTTCTTGACTGTACCAGGAGCCTGTGGCAGGAGGAGATTGTTCTATCCTTGGCTGCACTTAGAGGAACCTGGTTACAACACATAATTATATTAGCATATTTGGCTACACAATGTTTTGGATGTAAATCATGATTACATGTAGAAAATGATGCATAAAACTAGAATACAAAAGCACAGCAATAATGTGAATTGTAAACATCTGTTACTGCATGTAGTGGTATTTAAAGCATTTCACAGACCAATATTCAAATGAAGTTATATACTGTCATAACCAGGAGGATACCTGTCCCTGAAATCCTGGCTGGAGGAACCTTTCCCAGATGAGAACAGCTTTTCCAGAAGAACAAGTAAAAGCAGGAGAAAAGGAAACCCTGAGGTGGAGTAGGACTGGAAGGGAGGGTGGGTCTTGGTTACCTAGGATACCCATTCATAGTAAGGCTAACAAGGGGAAGGGTTATGTAGAGACAGAACCTCCCTGGGTGAAAATGCAATATATAATGGCTACTAGCCAGACCTCAATGGTAGATTTCCAGCTTAATTTTGGGATGCTAGAGAAGTCCACCCCATGGAAATGGAAGAATCCGAGAAGCAAGCCATAGCACACTGACCTGGGGACAGAACCAGAAGTCCAAGGTATGGAAATTTAGAAGCCATTCCCTGGAATTTTCCCCTAGTGTTTGGAACAGCCATTTGGGGTGGAGGGTAGTGAGCAGCTGAAAGTGAAACTATCCCATGGGGATGAGCTGCCAAAGGTTTATGGTTCTACAAGCCAGAAAACCTTAAGCACTAGAAGGATAGGGAATGAAAGATTGATACCATGGATCTATGCTTGAGTGGATGGACTGGGCTGTGCAACCATTTCTTTAAAGGAACCCTTTAGGGATAGCTGTAAAGCATTAAATGGAGCATTCAAGGGTTGAATTGCCATGAACTGTTAAGAAGTAGAGCCCTGAGCTGAGTGAAAAGCCGTAAATTGGAATTACTTGCCAGGAAGAACTCATTTGCATATTTGTTTTCGCTTTATAATAAGGAATAAGGAATTTGGGGAAACATAAACCCTGACTAGATTATAATTGGATTATCAAACTATGTGAGAAGAACTGTACTGTTGCAAAGTTTGAAACTTGTTGTTGACTTTCCCCTGAACGTTGCTGTAAACGGCGCAGCAAATGACACAACATGAGAACTTTTGAGCTGTACATCCGTAATAGAAGAAAGCACCCATTACAAACACATGGGACTACATTCGTAAATGGCACCCAAATTTAGGTGCCGATAAAAATGAGTACTCTGAGTTGGGTACTGCTTAAAAAGTAGCGCTTAGAGCCGGGATCCACACCCAATTTCGGGTGCAAGGATTTACACCAACTGAAACCTGGCATAAATCCTCACACCTGTCATGGTTAAGGAAGGTGAGCTCTTGAACGGTGGCGGGCTGGCTCTACTGGTCCTCGCACTGGAACAGTCCAGCAGTTGGCTCTTAAGAGGGCTCTTGGGTAGAAGCATCTCCTCTCTTTGCCTCTATCCCTATTCACTCACTCCTGCATCATTCTGCTATCTTCCCCACATTCAGCATCTGCTCTCTCAGAGTCCTTCCCCTGTTTCCAGCATTTCCCCATGTCCCTATTCCTCCCGTTTTAAGTAGTGCCATTCTATGGCCCTGTCCCTATATTTCCTCCATGCCCAGCTTCTCTTTTTTTGTGTCCCTGTCCCTCCCCTTTCTTCCCTTCCTCCCATACAACTCACCCTGGGGCCAGAAGCTCTCCTTGTCTCTCCCCCCCCCCCCCCCCCCCCCTCCACGGTCTGCTGGCATCTCTTCCTCCCTCCCTTCCTGGGTCCTGTGCCTCTCCCTATAAGAACATAAGAATAACCATACTGGGTCAGAACAATGGTCCATCTAGCCCAGTATCCTGCTTCCAATAGTAGCCAATCCAGGTCACAAGTATCTGGCAGAAACCCAATTAGTAGCAACATTCCATACTACCAATCCCAGGGCAAATAGTGGCTTCCCTCATGTCCATCTCAATAACAGACTATGGACTTTTCCTTGCCAAATGGTCTTTCTCTCTTCACCCTCCTCCTGTCCCCCACACCTGAGTCTAACATCTCTCCCCCTTCCCCAGTCTAATTTCTCTCTCTCTCTCTCTTTCCCTCCCTGGGCAGATCCAGCATTTCAGTCTCTGTCCCATCCCCACCTGGCAGATTCAGCATCTCCCCCCCCCCCCCCCCCCCCCCCCCCCCCCCCCCCACCCCCCCCCCCCGCTGCCTGCTCCCTGCTTTTCCCCAATGGATCCAACATCTCTCCCTCCCCCTGATGTTTAGCATTTCCTCTCCTTTCCTTTCTCAGACCAGACAGCATCTCTACTGGTCCCCCCCAGTCCTACCTTCCAGCATCTCCCCCTCTCCTCATGCATCTCACAGGTCCTGAAAGAGACACAGCTGCAGTGATTTCAACAAGCAGCTTCTGCCTGCATTCAGGGGCTTCCCTCAGCCATGTTCCACCTCCTACGGTGTGACTTCCTGCTCAGGCAGGACGCAGCCAAGGGAAGGCACAGAATGCAGGCAAAGGCTGCTTGCTTGAATCACTGCTGCTGTGTCACTTTTAGGACCTGGGAGGTGCACGGGGAGAGGGAGAGATGCTGGATGAACTGGAGGGGGGGGGGGGGGGGGGCGGAGACAGAGGCAACGGAGAAAGACGCTGCACCAGGAGAGGAAGTGAGAGGGAGGTGCCAAAGTGCCTCAGCTTCAGAGTCAATGTCAGGCTTTTCTGCTGCCAGTTTTGAGGGTCTGCCGGCAGCTGGCCTGGCCACTGAAATTCCAGCCAGGCTGGCTGAAAACTGGCTAGTTGACAACCCTAGGCATGACAAAGTCCAAATTAGGTGTGGCTCTCCCAGATTCTATAATACTGCATGCATCTTGAGTGAACACCCCTGACCCACCCATGTCCCTCCCATAGCCACGCCCCTTTTCAGTTGCACACTGAAAAACTTATGTGCACATCTTTATAGAATAGCTCTTAGCAAGATGCGTGCGTAAATTCAAATTGTTCCGAATTAGCGCTAATAATTGTTAGCGCCCACTTATTGACGTTAATTGGCTCATTATCCAATTACATTGTATGCGCAATTTTGAGCGCTATTTATAGAACTTGGTGGATAGTCATTGCATGGGATGATTTTGCAAAGCAGATCAGGCAGTTTGTAGGGGGAAAGGGTGGAACTGGGATGGCAAAAGTGAAATATGCAATTTAAAAATAGCTGTAAGTGGCTGCTGCATGTTTTACATCTGACTTCAGTCAGGTAAAGAGTCCTCAAGTGTCCCAGTAGCCACAAACTTTCAAGGAGCATCTTTGTGACAAATGCAAGATCCTTAGGCGATTTCAAAATTGCCTGCATTATAGCATAAGTGAACGATTTTCATTCTTTCTGGGAAGCTTGCAGCCCACTAATACTTTGTACCCACAGGTGTGAATTTTCAAAGAAAAACTCTCTTTGGATTTTCTCTTTGGAAATTGAGAGGCCAGCAAGGAAGTGCCTGCGTGCTTTGCAGGTACTCAGTATCCCCCGGATTCTATACATGACACCCAAATAAAAGGTTGCCGTGCGGCAACCCGGAACTACTGCTGGCCCAATGTGGATGCCGGCAGTAGTTCCGCCTTGAGCGTGCTCTGTTTCTGGCGCTACAGAAAATAATTTCGTAATTTGTAGGTGCAGCACTTACCCAGCAGTAATCGCTGCCCTGTTACCGCCGGGTTACCGCAGGAGCCCTTACTGCCACCTCAATAGCTGACACATACGCACTCGTTTTAATGAAATTGAGCACGCGAAAAGTATCGTGCATGCTCAATTTCACTAAAACGAGCATGCACACCATGTGAGGGGAAAAGCAGGGCAGGCAAGGCAGCGGAGACCAGCGCTGGACAAACTCTTCAGCTGGTGGGGGTTGGGGACCCCCATCAGCCAAACCAGGGGCCCCAGATATGGGTCATTGATATAGGCAAAGTACTTGGAGGACATCTGTTAGTCTCTTAGCACCATTTACCACTGCTAAAAGTACATCTGCTATCACATCTTGTCTATTGTCATGTGTTGTATTTGGGGCTATGTTATAAATATATATATACTAGCCGTTGAGCCCGTAAAAACGGGCTGGTATTGAGGTTTTCCTCCCCCCGCGAAGTCGCCACCGCTTCCCCCCCCTCGAAGTCGCCGCCGCCACCACCCCTCCACCTGGCCCGGGCCCTCTCTTCACTTCTGAACTTACAGATCCATTCGCCGAACGCAGCAACGCACATCAGCTGAGCTGCCCCTTCCTTCTCTGCCTGTGTGTGTCCCGCCCTCGCTGACATTACGTCACAGGAGGGCGGGGCCACAGGCAAAGAAGGAAGGGCTCACTGCAGCTCAGCTGATGTGCGTTGCTGCGTTCGGCGAATGGATGTGTAAGTTCAGAAGGGAAGAGAGGGCCCGGGCCGGGTGGAGGGGTGGCGGCGGCGACTCCGAGTGGGGGGGGGGAGCGGTAGCAACCTCGGTGGCGCAGTTTCCCTCTCTGTCCCGCCCCCCCCCCCCCCCCGTCATCACGTATTGACACTGGGGCGGGACAGAGAGGGAAGTCTCTACTGCGCATTTGCGAGTGAGTACGGTCACTCGCCGTTTATATGTTTGATATTTTTTATAATCTTTCATTTTACAAGGGTCACTTGCAAACAGTAATACAGAAAAAGACATAAAAGCAAGAATATGTTTTATCCACAATCACTTTCTTAGATCACAATAAGAAGAAAAAAGTAGGGGAGGGAGAGAAGCTTTATAAATGAGGAGATATTTATATAGTAACACCAATTTAAGGAAAATGGCCTGGTCAGTTCTCATACTTTTAGTCAATCAGAAACCTTATTCTCTAAACCTCTTGATTATCTGGAATCTTTTTACTATCTAACAGGGGCGTAGCCAGACAACAGATTTTGGGTGGGCCTAGGCAAGAATTGGGTGGGCACCAAGTGTTCTCCCCCCCCCCCCCCCCCCCCACACACACACAAAAAAAATCTCAGCTGGTGGGAAAACGTTTCTTTCCACCTTGGCAGCAGGCATGCACTGAAAACTGAGCATGCGCAGGTGCCGGTGTCATGGAGAGTAGCATTTTCGTTACCATCAGGGGGAAATCTTCAGCTGGTGGAGCTTGGGTTTCCCACCAGTTACCACTAAACATGTGCTACTGTTGGGTGGGCCTGAGCCATAAATGGGTGGGCCCAGGCCCACCCAACCCCACCTGTGGCTATGCCACTGCTATCTAAGAAAACTTGAAGCTGATCCGGTTCAAAAAAGACATATTTTATCCCCAAGAACTTTATCAGGCATTTACATGGATATACTAAAGAAAATGTTGCCCCCAGATTTTTTTGTTTCTTCTCTCAGAGCCAAAAATCTCTTTCTTCTATCCTGTGTTGGTTTCGTGACGTCGTGGAAGAGCCAAATCCTCTGTCCATAAAATGTTCTAAATATATTTTTTAAAAAGCTTCAACTTATGCAAAAAAAACCTGCTGTGAAACTAATTTTCAAAATAAATTGGTTTACTAGAGTTTTAGGTTATGTGGTGAGGTTACAAACACTTTGCTTATTGTATCAGATTATTTATGATTCCACTTTGCATGTATTAATAAGTATGGTTTCTAAATCTCTATTTGGTCATTCTTCAAGATTGTTTAAACAGCTTACTCTTTGTCCATTTGTCTTTTGGTAAGATACGATTCCACAGGGTATTTAATACTATTTCCATGGTTATTGCCAGTGGTTCCCAAACCTGGTCCTGGAGGCAGCCCAGCCAGTCAGGTTTTTCAGGATATCCACAATGAATATTCAAGAGAGACGTTTGAATGCACCGGAGGCAGTGCATGAAAATTTCTCTCATGAATATTCATTGTGGGTATCCTGAAAAACCTGACTGGCTGGGCTGCCTCCAGGACCAGGTTTGGGAACTACTGGTTATTGCCGTACCGTTATGGAATTCTCTTCGAGATAAATTATTTAAAATTTTACGAATTGTTGAAAACATATTGTTTGAACAGCGTTATTAATCATAATACTTATTCTTAGTTATTTAAGATTGTGCTATGTGCACTCGATCTGCAGCCCCTCCTTATCTCTCTACTCTCTACTCTCATCTCCCCTTATTACTACTATTTAGCATTTCTATAGCGCTACAAGGCATACGCAGCGCTGCACAAACATGTCCCCACCCGTAACCTCCGCTCTCTTGACAAATCCCTCCTTTCAGTACCCTTCTCCACCACCGCCAACTCTAGGCTTCGCCCTTTCTGCCTCGCTTCACCCCAGGCTTGGAACAAACTCCCTGAGCCCATACGCCGGGACCCCTCCCTACCCATCTTCAAATCATTGCTCAAAGCCCACCTCTTCAATGTCGCCTTCGGCACCTAATCACTACACCTTTTCTCAGGAAATCTAAACTACCCTAACTTGACATTTCGTCCTTTAGATTGTAAGCTCTTCTGAGCAGGGACTGTCCTTATTTGTTAATTTGTACAGCGCTGCGTAACCCTAGTAGCGCTCTAGAAATGTTAAGTAGTAGTAGTAGTAATTTTAGGGTTATTCCTAATTGTACATCGCGTTGAACCCTTGTTTTAGGGGGAAACTGCGGTTAATAAGCGCAACATTGACACTGACATAGCATGAGTATCTTTTAACTACACAGAGGAGTGAAGAAATTTTCAAAAGCTATTTTACAAGGGTGAATACATTTTTACGTGCATAAACATTCTTTTCGGAAATGGTCCCACTGTTACAAACAGAACGACGTTAACCTGTATTAACCCCCACCTTTTGTATCTAGTTAAAATTACTTTAGATGCTGAGTACAAGGTATATTTTGAGATCTTCTCCGAAAAATAAGGCGTGTAATTTCCTTTTCTTCCTCTGTTATCTGTCTTCGGGAGATGGACACCTTCCTGTTGCAATGCAGACAGAGTCTGGTGACTTTTCTAGCTTTGAACTCTTCATGTCAGCATACTTTATCATCTGGAATAATAAGGTCTCAGCTGAGAGACCCGAAAACAGCAAGGCTTCCCCAGCTGCTGTGCATTTCATGATAGGACAAGTCTGCTGTCGCCCTGCTTAGGCAAACAAGGCTGGTAGAGTCAGCTGAGCTTGCTAAGGGAAGAAGGTCTCTCAGCTTGCCACGGAGGTTTCCAAGTGAAACAACAGAGGATGCAGTCAAATGGCTGGTCAAGCTTTGACACAGTGTAGAGTCTAAAAATACTGAGGCCTTCCAGCTGCTTTTGAGAAGAAATCCTAGTAATTTATTATTTTTGGATTAATGGCTTACAGCTCCAAAAACATCATGTGCATTTTGTACAGATCTTCAGCTAACGTGTAATCTCACAATGAGAAATGGACAAAAACCAGATGCCCAGTGTTAAACTGACTTGCAGATATTGTTAGGTGTCAGATAACAGAATTTATATTCTAATTCTATGTATATCAATGGGTAATAAAACCTTTTCTGAGTTTCTGACCATTATCTGTATTCACATTGAGACAGGCTGATGTACAGATGCTCTGGTTTATTGCTATATTCTACTGTGATATTTACCTACGCTATTAGGCCTTTTTATAGAAGTGTGTGAAAAAAATGGATGCTCTCTACTGACAGCTTTGTCATTGGAGGAGCCCCCCCCCCAACACACACACACATACACACAGTGTGCTGTCTGCTTCATCTAGCAGCTAGTTTACTTGTGCCTAGGCCGAGGCTTAGGAAGGACCTTGGCAAAGGCCTAGGGTAGACCAACCAGACGCTAAGTAATACCACGGGCCACAAAGCCCTGCACACTCAGGACAATCAACAAGCACCACCAGAAAATGGAGATAGACCACTCAGGTGGGCTGCAAGGCCGATCTGGAACCCACTAGGGAAGGGAAAAGAACAATGAGGGTCCCTGAAGGGGACACAAAGGGAAGGGCGGTCATTGGGTGGTAGTAAGGTCTCAGGTCCAAAATGGACGCACGCCGATTTTCATTTTGCCGCATGTCCATTTTCGGCCAAAAAAAAGACCTTTTATGCAGGTGTGCTGAAAAATGGACCTGCGTGTGTCCAATACACGCGCCTACACCAGCGCAGGCCACTTTTCAACACACCTTAGTAAAAGGACCCCAAAGTCTTGTATACAGATATTCCCTCTTACCTTTCTTGCCTTATTTATTTTTATTTTTTATTGTTTTTATTTTTTTTTTTATTTGATCACACCTTTTAATTTAATTTAATTTTGCATTTGATCACACCTTTTATTAACCCATGTATCCCATTTCATTCTTTACTTGAGATTGGAATCAACCCATCTCACAGCATTCTTTTTCATTGACCCATCACTTTGGAATTCCCTGCCCCCTGAGACTTATTTGGAACAATCCTATTCCAAATTTAGAGCCCCTCTTACCAAGCTGTGGGAAAAGGGGGTTTGCGCTGGCATTGGCGCATGTTTTTGACACGCGCCAAGACCCCTTTTACCGTAGTGGGTAAAGGGTAGGTCTTTCTTTTTTTCGGAAAATGGTCGTGTGGCGAGTGAAGCACTTGCCGCACAGCCATTTCAGGGGGGAGCCCTTACCGCCACTCATTGAGGTGGTGGTAAGGGCTCCCGTGCTAACCCAGCAGTAACCGATTACCGCTAGGTACACACCGGCACTACAAAAATAAAAATATTTTTGTAGCACTGGATATTTATTTGGAATTTGCTCACACTTTTTTCAGTAGTAGCTCAAGGTGAGTTACATTCAAGCACACTGGATATTCCTCTGTCCCAGGAGGGCTCACAATGTGTGTTTGTACCTGAGGCAATGGAGGGTTAAGTGATTTGTCCAAGATCACAAGAAGCAGCAGTGGGATTTGAACTGGCGGCTGACCATCTGTGGATTGCAAGACTGGTGCTCTAACCACTAGACCACTCCTCCATGGGTGCTGGGGGTGGGAACTACCACTGGGCTGCTGCAGTAGCCCGGAAGTACTTCCTTTTTAGCAAGTGGTAAGCCTGCATTGGGTTTATCATCGCTTTGTAAAAGGGACCCTAGTAAAAACTCATCTTTTCACCAAAGCGTTCTCTGAGGGAGTTGGGATCTAACCGGACCAGCAGGATATTTGGGTTTTTTTTTGTGGTGTTTGTTTGTTTTGTCTTTTTATCTCGCTTCTATTCTTGCTTTATCTGTCCTAGTTCCTTTCTAGTTATTTTTAGGATATATTTTTTTAAATTTGTAAACCGCTTTGATTTTACTTTGAAAGGCAGTGTATCAAATTTTAATAAACATAAACAATGATCTTGGCTTTCACACGGAATGTTATTTTTTGCCGATGTGGCCTCCGCTAGAAAAATAGTAAACAATACTGACCTAGAGGTTGTCCTAGAACTGTGTTGAGGAGAAGATCAGTATCTCTGTTCCATTTTTTTTTTTCACTTGTGTGTTGTGAAGCTGCACTTGAAACTAGTACCATTGAACTGTTTTGCTTTGAAGACATTTATCCCAATCAAATCTTTTTTTTTTTTAATTGAAACATCATTACCATGTCTGAAGTATCTCCTTGAACTTGTTAGCTATAAGTCTAGGACCTTGAAGTGGAGCATCCTTTCCTCCCCATTCGAATCTATACCAGATTTAGAAGGTCTATGGGAAATAGCCCAAGAACCAAATGAGTACCCTGTGAAAGAAGTGTACCTAAAACGTGGAGGAGCTACATAAATATTGTGAATATTGTAGAATTCTGGGGTCCTTTTACTAAGCCACAGCAAAAAGTGTCCTGCGGTAGCGTGGGCATGTTTTTTTGATGTGTGCTGGGCCAGTTTTACTACTACTACTACTACTTAACATTTCTAGAGCGCTACTAGGGTTACGCAGCGCTGTACAAATTAACAAATAAGGACAGTCCCTGCTCAGAAGAGCTTAAAATCTAAAGGACGAAATGTCAAGTTGGGGTAGTTTAGATTTCCTGAGAAGAGGTGTAGTGATTAGGTGCTGAAGGCGACATTGAAGAGGTGGGCTTTGAGCAATGATTTGAAGATGGGTAGGGAGGGGGCCCGGCGTATGGGCTCAGGGAGTTTGTTCCAAGCATGGGGTGAAGCGAGGCAGAAAGGGCGAAGCCTAGAGTTGGCGGTGGTGGAGAAGGGTACTGAAAGGAGGGATTTGTCAAGAGAGCGGAGGTTACGGGTGGGGACATGAGGGGAGATGAGAGTAGAGAGATAAGGAGGGGCTGCAGATCGAGTGCATTTGTAGGTGAGTAGGAGAAGCTTGAACTGTATGCGGTATCTGATCGGAAGCCAGTGAAGTGACTTGAGGAGAGGGGTGATATGAGTATATCGGTTGAGGCGGAAGATAAGATGTGCGGCCGAGTTCTGGATGGACTGAAGGGGGGATAGATGGCTAAGTGAGAGGCCAGTGAGGAGTAGGTTGCAGTAGTCAAGGCGAGAGGTAATGAGAGAGTGGATGAGAGTTCGAGTGGTGTGCTCGGAGAGGAGGGGGCGAATTTTGCTAATGTTATAGAGGAAGAAGCGACAGGGCTTGGCTATCTGCTGATATGCGCAGAGAAGGAGAGGGAGGAGTCGAAGATGACACCAAGGTTGCGGGCAGATGATACAGGGACGATGAGGGTGTTATCAATTGAGATAGAGAGTGAAGGGAGAGGAGAAGTGGGTTTGGGTGGGAACACAATAAGTTCCGTCTTGGCCATGTTTAGTTTCAGGTGACGGTTGGACATCCAGGCGGCAATGTTGGATAAGCATGCCAGTACTTTGGCCTGGGTTTCCGCAGTGATTTCTGGTGTGGAGAGATAAAGCTGGGTGTCGTCAGCATAAAGATGATAGTGGAAACCATGAGAAGAGATTAGGGAGCATAAGGAAGAGGTGTAGATTGAAAAAAGAAGGGGCCCAAGGACAGAACCCTGGGGAACTCCAACAGAGAGCGGGATAGGGGAGGAGGATGAGCCATGAGAGTGTACTCTGAAGGTACGATGGGAGAGATAAGAGGAGAACCAGGAGAGGACAGAGCCCTGGAACCCAAAGGAGGACAGTGTGTCAAGAAGTAGGTTGTGATTGACAGTGTCACAAGCGGCGGATAGGTCGAGGAGGATGAGGATTGAATAGTGACCTTTAGATTTGGCGAGGAACAGGTCATTGCAGACTTTAGATAGTGCTGTTTCTGTCGAGTGTAGGGGGTGGAAGCCGGATTGAAGCGGATCGAGGATGGCATGAGAGGAGAGGAAATCAATGCAGCGGCTGTGAATGGCGCGTTCAAGTATCTTGGAGAGGAAGGGTAGGAGGGAAATGGGGCGGTAGTTGGAGGGACAGGTAGGGTCAAGTGATGGTTTTTTGAGGAGTGGTGTGACCACGGCATGCTTGAAGGTGTCTGGGACAGTTGCAGTGGAGAGAGAGAGGTTGAGGATATGACAGATGGTGGGGGTGATAGTAGGAGTGATGGTGTTAAGTAAGTTGGTGGGGATGGGGTCTGAGGAACAGGTGGTGGATTTCGAGGAGGAGAGGAGATGGGCGGTTTCCTCTTCGGTGATAGCTGGAAAAGAGGAGAAGGAGGCCTGGGTAGGTTGGTTGAGAGAGTGGGTTATAGGATGAAGAGGAGGAGAAGGTTTAGTGGTGAATTCAAGGTTGATCTTCTGGACCTTGTCACGGAAGTAGTCGGCCAGAGATTGCGGAGAGAGTGAGGGGGGAGTGGGAGCGGAGGGCACTTTGAGGAGGGAGTTGAGGGTGGCGAAGAGACGACGAGGGTTAGAGCTGAGGGAATTAGTCAATTTGGTGTAATAGTCCTGTTTAGCGAGGAATAGGGAAGATTGGAAGGAGGATAGCATGAATTTGAAGTGAATGAAGTCATTATGGGCGCGAGATTTCCTCCAGAGGCGTTCAGCCGAACGGGCGCAGGAGCGAAAGTATCGGGTGCAAGGGGTCAGCCAGGGCTGGGGATTGGTACACCTTGTGGGATGGGAGATGGACGGTGCAAGGGTGTCAAGAGCAGAGGAGAGAGTGGCATTGTAGGTGGAGACAGCTTTGTCAACAGATTTGGAGGACAAGATGGAAGGGAGGAGGTCAGAGATACAAGAGGATAAGGTGGGGGGGGGGGAGAGTCAACAGCCTGGAGATTTCTGGATGTAGTAGTTAGTGTGGGGCGAGATTGAGGGGGAGGGTGCTGAAGTGTGAATGTGATTAGGTGGTGGTCAGAGAGAGGAAGAGTTGAAACGCAGAAATTGGAGGGAGAGCAAGTGGAAGAGAGAACGAGATCAAGACAGTGGCCAGATTTATGAGTAGGGGTGGTGGGGCTCAGTTGGAGGTTGAAGGAGGAGGTGAGGAACTGAGAAACATATGAGTCGGATGGGTTATCAGTGTGAATGTTGAAGTCACCAAGAATGAGGGATGGGGATGAGGGCTCGAGAAAAACGGTGAGCCAGGCATCGAAGTCGGTAAGGAAGGAATGGAGGGATTTATCAGGGGGGGCGGTAAATGACTGCAACTCTGAGTGGCAGTGGGTGGAATAGACGGATGGAGTGAACTTCAAAGGATGAGAAGCAGTGAGACTGAGGTAGGGGGAGAGGTTGAAAACTGCAGGAGGGCGAAAGTAGCCACCGCGGCCAGCTGGGCGGGGCAAATGGGAGAAAATATAGCCACCGGGGCATAGGACTGCGATTGAGGCAGAATTGTCAGGGGTGAGCCAGGTTTCAGTTAGGGCAAGCAGTTGAAGGGAATGGGAGATGAAGAGATCGTGGGCGTTCCACAGTTCGCACGAGAAGGGGAGGGAGGAGGGGGGAGGATGGGGATAGAGATGAGATTGGAGCTATCGCGGGAACGTTTGCATAGATGAAGTGAGGGCGAGGACAGGTGTGGGGGACCTGGGTTGGGATTGATATCTCCCGCGGATAGCAGGAGAAGGAGCAAGACAGTGCGGAGAAGGGTGGGAGAGGAAGGTCGACAAAGGCGACGAAGACGGGATGCGCTTAGGAAGAAAGGGGAAGGGTTCATGGCAGGAAGGAGGTATTGAAGTTTTGACCAGTTTTGTTCAGAAGGAATGGATCCTAAGGAGCTTAGCCAAGATTGGGTGGCAGAGCCGGTGGCGGGAGGCAGGGATGGTGCTGGGCAGACTTATACGGTCTGTGCCAGAGCCGGTGGTGGGAGGCGGGGCTGGTGGTTGGGAGGCGGGGATAGTGCTGGGCAGACTTATACGGTCTGTGCCAGAGCCGGTGGTGGGAGGCGGGGCTGGTGGTTGGGAGGCGGGGATAGTGCTGGGCAGACTTATATGGTCTGTGCCCTGAAAAGGACAGGTACAAATCAAGGTTAGGTATACACAAAAAGTAGCACATACGAGTTTATCTTGTTGGGCAGACTGGATGGACCGTGCAGGTCTTTTTCTGCCGTCATCTACTATGTTACTATGTTACTATATCTGAGGAAAAGGGCTTTTTTTTTAAATGGGCTGGGAAAAGGGCCTGCAGTAAAATTGAAACCAACGTGCACCTTTTTACGGCCTGAGCCCTTAAGGCCACCCATTGATCTAGTGGTAAGGGCTCACGCGCTACACATGTGGTGACCGGTCTGCACGTGCCAACTGCCAATTAACGCTGGAAATGCCGTGCACAGTAGGAAATAAAAAAAAATAACTTGTCCTGACAGTATGGGCAAGCGCCAAATCCAAAATTACTGCCAGGGGTTGCACCAGCCTGGCGGTAGTCTCATTTTGACATGTGCTGCACGTGCGTAGAGTCTACCGCGCCTTTGTAAAAGGTCCACCCAGTGCCTGTTACAGTTTCATTGTCTCTTTTATTATGTATGTTGATCTGTGATCCACCTAGTCTTAGACAAAGTAGAAATTTTTAAATAATTAAATAATAAACAATCTGTCTACATCTAAGAATCTACATAAATAATCTGTCCACCTCCAAGAACCATGCAATCACGTCTTGTACAGATGGCCTGTCCATTTGTAGAACCCAGTGGCATAGCTACGGGTGGGCCTAGGTGGGCCTAGGCCCACCCACTCTTGTCTCAGGCCCATCCAACGGCAGCATCTCACTCCCCTCTCTTCCTCTTCTCCACCGGCGGCCCGGTATCTGCCCATACCTTGAATCTCCCCGGTGTACCTCAGAGGTATCCTAGCGGCCACAGTGATTCATCTTCACTGGCTGCACCAGCCCCCGCAGGGTTCCTTCTGCCGTGTCCCTCCCTTGCTGTTGTCACTTCCTGTTTCCTCACTGCTGGGATGCGGCAGAAGGAAGCCTGCGTGGGCCAGCGCACAGAGCGAACATGAATCGCTGAGGTCGCCAGATTGCCTCTGAAGCACACTGAGAAGATTCAAGGAGGGGACAAATACTGGCCTTTGGGGGCAGGGAAGGACAGAGAAAATGCTAAGCTAAAGGGGGGTTGGAAGGGCCCACCCAATTTAACTGTGGGTCCACCCAAAATAGTAGGTCTGACTACGCTTCTGGTAGAACCTAGACACTATGATAGCAACCAAAGAACAGAAAGAGTGTATGAACGCTAAAGTCAGGTCCATCTTGAAACATAAAAACATAGGAGGTAATGTTCAACCTGTGGTGGTAAGTGGCTTATATGCTGCTTCCAGCTGTGGACTGCCCTAATCCTGGATATTCAGTGCTGGGGGTATGTAATGTCATGACTTTTGGAGCTTGGTAATAAGAAGCCCCAATATCATGGAGCATAACCCTGGCGCAGCAATCACCTGAAGTCTCTATTATTTTATGAAGTCTCTTTTATTGAATAAATCACAGATAATTTACTCACAGATAGATGTTCAGGATACAGAGACTTCTTAATCTGGAGGCTGTGGGAGGTGGAGATCTGAAGAGAGGTAGTTGTATTGCAGGGGGAGGGGAAAGTAGTTGAACAGGTAGAAATAGTCCAAAGCTGGGTGACTGCGATGTGCAATATCTCATTTGGAAGAAGATATTTACAGGGTAAAAAATCCAGGTTCGTTACAGGGAGTTTGATCAGGACAGAGCTGTCTGGAGTGAGATGGTGTTAACTCCATGTCCCTGGCTGTAATGGAGGAAGAAGCCCCTCGTGGCTAAAAGGACAAGGAAGTGGTGGGGCTTCACACAGGGAGGAGCAGATAGAGACCAATGGGGACAGAGCCTGCTATCGGATAGCAAGGGGTAGTCCTAGAGATAGGAGGGAAAGGTCATACCTGGCTGACCTCTGTGGACAGAATAGTAAGACTGAGCAGGAAGACAAAAGAGCCAAGCTTGGCAGAGAGAGAGGGAGAGAGAGAAGGTCTGAGCAGCCTCACAACCAGTGATAGCAGTTCTTACACAGCCAAACAAGTGTGGTTGCACTGCCTATGAACTACATTACCCACAGTGCATTGCTCATGTATTTTTCCAGTGGGGAAACTGCAGCAATGATAGTCCTTGGGACTGAGAATAACAGTAAAGGCATTACACACATTTTAGGATCACGTTATAAACTAGTGCGAGGCTGTCGGAGGACAGAACATGTATAGCTCCTGGCATTGAATATCTGGGTATGCGTTCTGACCTCGAAGCTAACTGGATGCTAAGTTGCTGCTCTGCTCTAGCTCACTCCTAACCTAGCCGGTTAGGGAATGGCTGGTTGGTGGTGATACTCAGTGGCAGTACCTGGTTAACTGCCAGTGAATATCAGTAGCTGGCTAATTCAATGCAATTTAACCAGGCAGGAGCCTTTCCTACCCAATTAAATCCTTTTGAATATCAACCCCATAGAAAATGACGGCAGATAAAGACCATATGGCCTGTCCAGTCTGCCTAACCATATCAAATAATAAGCTCTACAATCCTTCCTTTGCCTTAGAGATCCTCTTTTCTTGATCCATGCTTTCTTAAATTCACAGCCCTCATCTCTCCACTGAATGGCTTTTCAAAGCATCTGGGGAAACAAGTGGGGAAAACAGGTAGACCGTGACTACCGCTGTAGAAATGGAAGTTGTTATAAAAAAAATCGGGGAAAAGACCCTCAGACGCCTGCGCTACAGTTACGCTGTTGTATGGTGCAGCAATTATCGCACAGTGCTGGCTTCAATCATAGGTCAAAAACCTATGATTGAACAGTAAGGCAGCACAGAGTCCCCTGAGGAAGCCATTTGGTGAAACGGGTCCCCGTAGGCACGTTTCGCTACTGTCGCATACTGTTGCCTATAAGATAAGTTTATTTATTTTTATTACATTTGTACCCCGCACTTTCCCACTCATGGCAGGCTCAATGCGGCTTACAAATTATATACAGTTACTTATTTGTACCTGGGGCAATGGAGGGTTAAGTGACTTGCCCAGAGTCACAAGGAGCTTCAGTGGGAATCAAATTCAGTTCCCCAGGATCAAAGTCCACTGCACTAACCACTAGGCTACTCCTCCACTAGCAACATTCCATGTAGAAGCCTGCCCTTGCCGCGCAGGCTTCTGTTTCTGTGAGCCTGACGTCCTGCACGAAGCGGTACCCCTAGACCACCAGGGATAGTAGAGTAAGGGGAGGGGAGGTGACGGGGGGGGGGGGAGTGGAGATGACAGGGGGGGAGGCAAGGTGATTGGGGGAGGAGGGGAATATGCATCAGGGGCTGGGCGAGGGCGTGAAAGGGGCGGGGCTGGGGCATGGAAGGGGCGGGACAGGGGGCGTGAAAGGGGCGGGGCAAGTGTCCTCTTTTTATGAGGACAAAAAATGGTAACCCTACCCAGAACACTTGAACATATCCTGTTTCTAGTTCAGACCAATCCACCCCCACGTCAAATCATTAGATTTTAATATTCAATACCTTTGTTGCTCCTGATTTGGCCTTTCACGTTTAATCCATTGTTGATCAAGAAGTCTACGTTTTCCCCTTTTTCTTGTGATTACTTGGAAACGTTTCTAACTGTTGCTTCGGCTTCTTTTTTAAGGCCATATCCCAGAATCCTTAAGTGACTTGTTGTCTTTATTTTGCTGGAGTGATTATGGGACCTGGGGTCAGAAGCTGACTCTCTTCCAAACAGCCACAACTTGATTAAGTGCATATGCTACTTTCATGAGGAATATGGCCCTCAGATGGTGTGCGACCGAAACTATTTATACGAGCTTTCCTGATTAACGTATCCTTGCCAAGTTACATGTCTCCTCAGCTACTCTTAGCAAGTGTTAGCAATTTAGGACTCGTTATTAGAAAGTCCTGCATATTTGAAATGCAAAGCTATGTTCCAGTTCCAAGGATTTCTTCGGCATTTCCAAACAAGGCCACGCTAACTAGAATTAACTCAATTTGCATATGTTGTATTGATTTGTGAGTAACAGAGGTGGTGTTAATCATTCCCAGCCAGTGAAATGAAGCATTTTAAAAAATATTATTTGTTTTCAGTAGCAATTACCAAATCATACACATACAGAACTGCTTGATACATAATCAGAAACAAAAGGAAAAAAAGAAATAAAGTAGAAAATAATAACCTAAAAAGAACTTCATCCACTGTTAATGAAAAATCCCCAAACTAGAAATATGAGAGGAATTAGAACAATATCCAAGAGAAAAGTAAGGCTGCTATATATTGACCCGACAGTGTACAAGGTCTTACTCTGTGACGTGATCTCCCTCTGCATTTAAAATCTGCCCCCAATGGACCCTAACTAGACCACCAGGAATTCAGTTGAGGGGGCGGAATGGAGGGCCTTGGATCACGGTGGTGGGGGTGGGGTCTTGGATCACCCTGCCCATTTTCTTTTGCCAATGACAGGACAGGACAAAATACCAATGCAAAAGAAGTCAGAATCATGAATCAAATATAGTCACACAAATTTACACTATCTCAGGAGTAAGTGTACTTAAAAATCAAAACCCATAGTAAGAAAGAGAGGCCCAGCCGAGCAGCAATGCCCCAGGAAAGTATGCTCTGAGTCAGCCAGGAAACCTGCAAGGATGAGATAGGCACTTATTTTATCTTTATAAGAAATAAAAGATTTTGCTTTTGAGGAGTGGCCTAGTGGTTAGGGTGGTGGACTTTGGTCCTGAGGAACTGAGTTTGATTCCCACTTCAGGCACAGGCAGCTCCTTGTGACTCTGGGCAAGTTCACTTAACCCTCCATTGCCCCCATGTAAGCCGCATTGAGCCTGCCATGAGTGGGAAAGCGCAGGGTACAAATGTAACAAAAATAAAATAGATACTAGGCCACTCCTCCACTGTTGCTACTATTTGAGATTCTACATGGAATGTTGCTATTCCACTAGCAACATTCCATGTAGAAGGCTGCGCATGCTTCTGTTTCTGTGAGTTTGACGTACTCACAGAAGCAGAAGCCTGTGCGGCCACATTGGTGATCTGCAAGGGCCAACTTCTACATGGAATGTTGCTAGTGGAATAGCAACATTCCATGTAGAATCTCAAATAGTAGCAACAGTGGAGGAGTGGCCTAGTGGTTAGGGTGGTGGACTTTGGACTGAGGAACTGAGTTCGATTCCCACTTCAGGCACAGGCAGCTCCTTGTGACTCTGGGCAAGTCACTTAACCCTCCATTGCCCCATGTAAGCCGCATTGAGCCTGCCATGAGTGGGAAAGTGCGGGGTACAAATGTAACAACAAAAAAAAAACTTGGGCTCAGTTGGCCTTTATTTATGTCAAAGATCTTCTTGCAAACTCAGAAAATTTGACCATACACTCATGTTGTCACATGTGATGATAGCAATGGGATCTTTTCTCTTTCCACCTAAGACAATGGACCTATTACTGCTTTAAGGGACTCTGACCCTACTACAAAACAGCACTAGTAGTTGGCCTAAAGAGCTCAGGGGTCCTTTTACTAAGGTACGCCGAGAAATGGGCTGCGCCAGTGTAGGCACATGTTTTGGGCATATGCAGATCCATTTTTCAGCGCGCCTGTAAAAAAGGCCTTTTTTTCTATTTTTGTGGAAAGCAGATGTGCGGCAAAATAAAAATTGGCGCGCGTCCATTTTGGGTCAGAGACCTTACCACCAGCCATTGACTTAGCGGTAAGGTCTCACACGGTAACTATGCGGTAATTGTCTACGCCCGTAGAATGATGAATACCACCCGCTTTCTGCCTTTCGCAGGAAAATAGTAATTATTTTCTGGTGCACGTAGTTGACTTGCATAAAAAATGAAATTTCCGCCCGGGCCTCGTGGTAGCCGGGCGGTAACTCCAAACTGACGCACGTTGGGCACGTGTAGGCTTAGTAAAAGGGCCCCTTAGTCTTGCCTTATTGGAGCTGAAGTAGCCAATTAGAACAGGCCAGGTTAGATTGCGTTTTATTTATTTATTTTATTTATTTATTGCAACATGTTTTCCTAGGTTGTAAAACCCAAGTCCTGAAAACTACTACTACTACTTATCATTTCTATAGTGCTACTAGACGTACGCAGCGCTGTACACTTGAACATGAAGAGACAGTCCCTGCTCGACAGAGCTTACAATCTAATTAGGACAAACAGGACAAATAAGGGATAAGGGAATATTAAAGTGAGGATGATAACATAAGGGTTCTGAACAAGTGAACAAGGGTTAGGAGTTAAAAGCAGCATCAAAAAGGTGGGCTTTTAGCTTAGATTTGAAGACGGTCAGAGATGGAGCTTGACGTACCGGCTCAGGAGTGAAAAGTCTTCAGACTGCCCAGAACACAGCAGCCAGACGTATCTTTGGAAAGTCAAGATTTGAAAGCGCATCACCCCTTCGAGAGAAGCTTCACTGGCTCCCCATCAAAGAGAGAATATACTTCAAGGTCCATACAATGATCCATAGGGTTATATCAGGAGATTCCCCTAGCTATATGAACAACTTGATAGACCTTCCAATTAGAAACAGACCAATGTCATCACAAACGTTTCTCAATTTACACCTTCCCAACTGCAAAGGTATCAAATACAAAACCTACTATGCATGCAGTTTCTCCTTTTTGGGTAGTCAACTTTGGAATGCTCTACCAAGACCCATCCGAGCAATTAACAACTATTTACCATTCAGGAAAATGTTAAAGTCCCATTTTTTCAAGCAAGCTTACCCTAATCAACCAACTTAATTCTACCAGCCCACCACAACTCCAGCTCTGACGATGACACTGACTCTGACACCAATTATACCTCTGATCTTATTTTCAAATCCCCTTATACTCAATCTCCAATCTTCTCTTCCCCATCCTTTCTAGCATATCCCTCCCAATCTCCTTCCCTTTTACCTATCCTATCCTATCCTTGTCTACCTCCCCTATTCCAATTCATATATTCTTTTATTACTAAATGTACATTTTCTTTATAACTCTTATATATTTCTTAAATATCTCTTAAGATGTCTGCTTGTTAAAATATTTCCATGTTCTATCAGTATCATGTTACCAAAAATTCTATGCTATTACTAAAAGGTATACTTTCTCATGTATTCTCACTATTCATGATGTAAGCCACATTGAGTCTGCAAATAGGTGGGAAAATGTGGGATACAAATGCAACAAATAAATAAATAACAGCTTAAATCTTTCCTAGACTCAAAACAACGATAGAGACTTTGAAGGAGTAAAATGAGAATGTACGCGGCATCAATTTCTTATTTAGAGATTAATATAATGTAATCTTCACAAATTCCTACCCCCCTCCTTTTATTGAGGTCTAATGAAGCTGAATGATATGTTACTATTGAGGAAAGTAAATTCCTGTATGTTTAATTTGTTTCTAAAGCTGTATTTCACTTAACAGTTTTTGTATGTCTGTTTAAGTTGCAAAAATTCAATAAACAAACAAACAAACAAATAAATAAATAAATAAAATTGTGTTTATCACAGTTTATAATATTCTTCTTACATGTTCTTTGTAATCCTTTTTTTTTACTATGTAAGCCGCACTGAACCTGCTGTATGTGGGAAAGCGCGGGGTACAAATGTAATAAATAATAAATAAATAAACTTATAAAACCAAGAGTTTCTTCAGAAACAGATGGGCCTAGCCAGTTACAGAGCACTTATTCCAGGCCCTAACAGAGGGGCAATGACAGCTGCAGAGCACTGTGCAGAACAAGGGGGGGGGGGGGACAGTAGCAAGCTCTACAGGAACAGCTGAAGTTGCAACTGATGCAGTGGCGTACCAAGGGGGGGGGGGGCGGTGGGGGCGGTCCACCCCGGGTGCACGCCGCTGGGGGTTGCCGCGGCACGCGCCTGTGGGCTCCGAGTTCGCTACGCTAACTTCGCTAGTTCGCTGCAGCTCCCTCCCTCTGCCCCGGAACAGGTTACTTCCTGTTCCAGGGCAGAGGGAGCTGCAGCGAACCAGTGAAGTTAGCGTAGTGAACTCGGAGCCCACAGGCACGCGCCGCGGCACCCCCCCAGCGGCGTGCACCCTGGGGGGTGTCATTTCGCCGGGGGGGGGGGGGCGCTGCACCCGGGGGGGCGCATCAGCGATCCGCCCCGGGTGTCATCGAGGCTAAGAACGCCACTGAACTGATGCCATGGCCCAAGTCATGCAAACTACTACAGCTTGACTGTTTCAATCTCTGCTTCCAGTATTGCCCAAAATGACTCCTGGAGAGGATCCAGACTACTTTCTAGTAAACGTTGAGAAGATTGCTTACTTGGCAGGATGGCCAGAAGCAACCTGATCCACTTACCTTTGAAACTTGATGACGGGTAGCAGCTAAACTGTCTTCCGGGTTGTCACCATATATAATAAGATGAGCATGCAGTCAGAGTTTCTGGGCCTGTGGGAAGGCCTTTTACGCAAACAAAGGCTGGCTAAACCCAAGTTCCAAAACAGGCGTTTCTTTTGTTTCTATAGTAAATAATTTTATTTACTATAAAAACAAAAGAAATGCCTGTTTTATCCCCTTCAGGCTTCAAACAGTGTAATGGCTTTTTCATACATACTCCTCAACATTTCCTTCTCCTCTGGCCTCTCTGCCTCACTATGGGTTTGAGTTTTTAAATTCCTTGTCTGGGCCTTGCCTTTGATTTTAAGGTGAGTTGGTCTGCTTTCACAAATGGAACATTTTAAAGAAATGTTCTGCTTTGTTTCAGTTGCATAGTAAAACAAAATAGAACAGAATCAAATGAAATCCGGTCTTGCGTATGTTTCTTGAAAAGGAAAAAAAGACTACCATAACACAAACCCTGTTCTGGACCCTCACCTGAATCTTCAGTGGGTGGCATGTGATCGTAAGTATATTTGTATAACATTTTTTTTGTAAATATTTTAGTATATTTTTGATGTGTTACATATGTTTATTAATTTTACCAATGTTTCTTTTTCATATGTATTTTATTTTTGTAGACTCCTGAGGCAGGCACTATAGCCGAAACACAGTTCCATGCCGGATCTTTTATAGAATAAAGTCCTTGTTTACATCTACATCATTCTCCTGTCCTCTTTGGAAGTGTCGTGTTGACTACGCTACTCCTTTTGGTTTGGTTTGTGCTCATAGGGGCCCTTTTACAAAGGTACGCTGAAAAATGGCCTGAAGTAGGGTACACGGGTGCTTTTGATGCGCACAGAATCATTTTTCAGCGCACCTGTAAAAAAAATGCTTTTTAAAATTTTTGCTGAAAATGGATGTACAGTAAAATGAAAATTGCCACTCGTCCATTTTGGGTCTAAGTCCTTACCGCCAGCTATTGACCTAGTGGTAAAGTCTTACGCGCTAACTGGGTGGTAATGACCCACGCGTGTCAAGTGCCACTTGGCGTGCACCCAATAAGCGCTTCCAAAAATAAAATTATTTTTCAGACGCGCGTATCGAACACATGCCAAAAATGAAATTACCACAAGAGCCACGCGATATCCGGGTGTTAACTCCATTTTGGCACGCATTGGGTGCACGTAGATGCTTAAACGGCTTATTAAAAGGGCCCCATAGAGGGGCATAATCGAAAGGAACGCCCAAGTTTTGTTGAGGACATCCTCGCAAAACGTTCCGATGGAGGGGCGGGGAAACCCGTATTATCGAAAAAAGATGGACGTCCATCTTTCATTTTGAGAATACGGTCGGGGACGCCCAAATCTTGAAATTTTGGTCGTCCTTAGAGATGTGGTCATCACTAGACTTGGTCGTTTCTGATTTTCGGCGATAATGGAAACCAAGGACGCCCATCTCAGAAATGATCAAATCCAAGCCCTTTGGTCGTGGGAGGAGCCAGCATTTGTAGTGCACTGCTCCCCCTGACATGCCAGGACACCAACCGAGCACCCTAGGAGGCACTGCATTGGACTTCATAAAATGCTTCCAGAAACATAGCTCCCTTACCTTGTCTGCTGATCCCCCAACAACCCCTTCATGCTAGAATAGGATATCACTTGGTCCTTGAGGAGCAAAATCCATTTTCTTTATGAAATCAAAAAGTTTTCTTTTTCAAATTTTTCAAATGTCTAAATGAGCTGGAAACACGTTACGGCATTTTGCAGTATTTTGCTTGTTGGCCCATGCTAACACATGCGTTATTGATTTTTGAAAAATAATTTTGGGAGGGGGGCGTGTCATAGGCAGAGACTACTGTTCCCTCTAAACTGAGCCGGAGTCCTCCAACTGTACTGTTATCAGTGGAAGGTGGTGTTTAAGTATTGTGTTTTCAATTGCTAGGGACTAGCAGGTTCCCTGGAGTCCTGCAGAGCTTGCCTGCCCCTCACGATTGAAAAAGTGATAGTGAAACAGCACCTCCTACTGGCAGGACTGTAGGTGGAGGGAATAGTGGCAGAAACTGAGCATTCTTGTGTTATCCACCTAGTGCCTTCTTTAACTGGATAATGCAAAGTTAATGTGGGAGCATTTAGGGCTAGATTCTCTATATCCCGCCTAAAAAATTGGCCCTGAAAAAAACCTGCCTAGGCGTATTCTATAAAGTATACCTAAATATAGGCATACTTTATAGAATACACCTAAATTTCAGCGCAGTTTATAGATTATGCCTAGTGCCCGTCCGTGTGACTAAATTTAGTTGTGGGTAGTTATGCCAAGTAAAACTTGGAATAAATGCCAACGCCTAAATTAGGTGTGGACCGGGTGTATAGTATTGTGACGTTCATGAGTCCTTTGGGCCCAGACGGAGCGCAGAGAGGAAGACTGGAACCTGCGCTCAGTTGGACAGCCGGGCAACCCCAAGGTTTCACCTGTGATGGCCACCATTCCCCAAGGGTTGAGCCCCCAGGTGCAGGCAGCCGACAGGACTTCCGGAGACTGTCAGGGGTTAGACGGCCGCAGGCAGCAGGCAAAGAGAACTCTGGCAGATCGGACTTGGAGGACAGGAGACGAGCAGGACAGGTAGTAGCAAAGAAGCAGAGTGAGTACAGGCAGTGGTCAGAGCAGGTCGTTGGTAGAGAGACTCTAGGAACTGGCACGAGGTCAGGAAACAAGCACAGAGTAGTCGAGGTCCAGGCAGTGGTCAGGTCAGGCAGCAAGCACAGAGTAGATGAGGTCCAGGCAGTGGTCAGGTCAGGCAGCAAGCACAGAGTACACGAGGTCCAGGCAGTGGTCAGGTCAGGCAGCAAGCACAGAGTAGATGAGGTCCAGGCAGTGGTCAGGTCAGGCAGCAAGCACAGAGTAGTCGAGGTCCAGGCAGTGGTCAGGTCAGGCAGCAAGCACAAGAAGACAAAGTCACACAGTAGCACAAGCGAATCTACCAAAGTAGAAGCTGAAGCAAAGTGTGTAGGGAGATGCTGCTCCTTAAATGGCCCCCACCATCAGGGGAACAAATGCTAGCTGGTAAGGAACAGGGAGACAGAAATCAGCTGGCCCGGGACAGCGTAGATAGGCCTGCCAATAGGAGGAGGTGGAGTCAAGACGCAAATAGTCAATCCGGGCGCTAGAGGCGTGGCCAGCGTTCCTGGGCCCCGCGCCCGGAATAGAAGAGTTCTCCTGAGATGCCGGCGCTGCCAAAATGGCTGGCGTTCCGAACGGCAGCTAGGGCAACAGCGGAGCGAGGAATGGGTGCTGGAGCGCCGCCTCCTCCGGCATGGCTGACGCTCACCTTCACCAAGGTGGGGCTGGGGACCAGACCGGCCATGAGGAGCGCACAGCAGGTGAGGGGCGCGACAGGCATAACAACGTGCATAGATTTTAGAAATGCCCACAACCCAGCCATTCCACACCCATTTTCAGCTAGTGCCTTAGAATTTATACGCATCACTTTACAGAATATGCTTAGACAGCTGTGCGTGTAAATTCTAATGAATGCCAATTAGTGTCAATAATTGGCTTGTTAGTTAATTAAGGTGTGTGCACAACTATGACTGGATTTGCATGTGCGAGAAGATCCGCCAGAAAAGCGGAGAACTCAAACACCCCACGGTAAAGACAATGTTACAGAAAAAGTGGGAGAGCGACCAAGGATGCCAGAAACTGGAGGATGTTGAACCTGGAAGTTAACGCCTCCTAAAGAAGAGGTATTAATTGCTCCCATATTTATTTTTTGCAGGTACTGTGTGTGCTAATTGGAATATTAGCACATGACCTGCAAATAAATAAAAGACCCCCCCCCCCCCAAATTGTTATATTAAACCTGGGTTTAGAGCATGGGAAAGTCCTGCATTGAAACATGTTAAGCCCAAATTTTACCACACTTTAGTAAAAGGGCCTCTTAATAAGAAAAAGATCCTGTCCTTATTGCAAACTTTTACAAACCCAAGCGTACACTTGATAAGAAAATCATCAGTTACAAAAGACATTCATAAAAAAGACAAACACACAAAGGAATACAATTACACAAAAACAATCCTTGTAAAGATATCAACAACACCCAATATAAGGAAATAAAATCCTCTTTTATGACAAGGTCCAATGTTGACCACAACTCATTAACCCATTGACAAAGAAAAATGTCTTCCCCCAATTGGTTTAATACTATGCAGTGCTATCTTTCCTGTGTCACTTCATTTTTGATCATGACAAATAAAATTAAAAAAAAAAAGCTTTCCCCGTGGAAGAGATTTTTCTCCCCAATATCTCTGTGATGTAGCTGTGCATAAAATCTTCAGGGAAAAATCAAAGGGGATTTAGGGAAGTTCAAGAATCTCAAAGTTTTCATTCTCAACTGATTTTCAGCATGCTATTCCCAACACCCGAGCTTTCTTTCACACAGTACCAGAAACATTTATTCCTGCTTAAGACTACCAAAAGAAGAGAGGACTCTGATCCTTGGATTGCATCCCACAATATCTGCACTGTTACTACAGTAGATCTTTGGGCATATTTTCAAAGCCCTTAGACTTACAAAGCATTGTAGCAACCTATGGAACTTTGTAAGTTTAAGTGCTTTGAAAATGCACTTCCACATTGCCTCACACACCCTCCCAAAACGTAGAGTTCTCTCCAGAAGATGTACCATGCTTGCGCCAACTTACAGACCTGGAAGAGTCCTGAACCCCCTCCCAGCAGTTTACATTTCAGGATCATTGTGCATGTGCTTTGGGTTCCAGAGATGCTCTGCTAGAGTTGCAGTCTGTCAGCAAAGCTGAGGTCTCAGCCAAAGCAGAAGCACCCTTGGTCCAGGAAAGAATGTCAAAGCCTTCCAGTATCTGCTGTAACATCAAAGGCACCTGAGCCTGGCTGAAGGGAGCAACCCAACTCTTCCCCTTCCTCTTTCCCATCGGGATCAAGGAAGAAGACACACAGATACAGTAAAGCTCCCTCCCAAGCAGCTCACTTAGCTGCTGTCTTGGCCCCTCCAAAATACATTTCTTACATAATTTAAGACTTCTTGAACAAAATTTCTATTTATATTTCATTTGATAGCAACTACTAAATCTCAGGTCCTTTAATATGACTATAATTACTTTGGGTGCTGTTGTACTGATTTTTATCAAAACCAGTGCATTTTTTCTAGTGAAAAAGGTGCTGGTATTCAAATGCCAGACCACACTTCAGGGGTGGGGTGATCACTGAGGGACCCACCCTACAATAGCCAGGCCCCATGCAACCAGTCACAGAATCTATGACAAGTCAGAATTAGTGTGTAGAGCCTGAGCTTTTTCATTAAAATTCGGGGATCATGGGTCAATTTTAGCAGACAATGGACAAGGTGCTGGTACTCAGTACCCCCAAGTACCCCCTCAAAAAAAACCAAAACCCTGATCAGAACACTATTTCAGAACACTAATAAAGGAGGTCCAGCACATGGAAAGAGGAGGATTGGACTCAGTCCAATGATGTTTTCTGGAATGGATGTGGGAGAGTGTGAATGGCTATAAAGAACCCTTTGCATATTCTAGGTAGTATTGCCTCATTACAAGAGTATTGGAAACACAACAAGTTTTCACTACAGCCATCTGTTGGCATGACTTAACTTAGAAGCCAGTGTTCCATTCCAGGCATATTTGTCCTGTAGGTCAGTTTTTCCCAACCATGTATTGGTTGCATGCCAGACCAGTCAGGTTTTCAGAATATCCACAGAGAGTATGAATGGGATAGATATAACAACGTGCATAGATTTTAGAAATGCCCATGACCCACCCGTTCCACACCCATGACCACACCCATTTTCAGCTAGTGCCTTAGAATTTACATGCATCACTTTACAGAATATGCTTAGACAGCTGTGCATGTAAATTCTAATTAATGCCAATTAGTGTCAATAATTGCTTGCAAATTGACAATTATTGGCAATAATTGGCTTGTTAGTTAACAATTATTATGGGGAGGAGTGGCCTAGTGGTTAGGGTGGTGGACTTTGGTCCTGGGGAACTGAGGAACTGAGTTCGATTCCCGGCACAGGCAGCTCCTTGTGATTCTGGGCAAGTCACTTAACCCTTCATTGCCTGCCGCATTGAGCCTGCCATGAGTGGGAAAGCGCGGGGTACAAATGTAACAAAACAAAAATAATTAAGGTGTGTGCCAGTGGCATAACTACATGGGGCTATGGGGGCCTGGGCCCCTGTAGATTTGGCCCTGGACCCCCCTGCCAACGACCCTCTTGACCCCCCCTCCCGCCACCAACCTGCCATCGCCTACCTTTGCTGGCGGGGGACCCCAACCCCCGCCAGCTGAGCTCCTCTTCTTCCTTCATTCTTTTTCTGAGTCTGACATCCTGCACGTACAACGTGCAGGACATCAGAATCACAGAAACAGAAATCCAAAATTATCTCACAAATATTCATTGCGGGTATCCTGTAAACCTGACTAGTTGGCTCTGCCTCCAGAGCTGGGCTGGGAAATGCTGCTTTAGTCCAATGAGAAATATGAGGCAGCAGGGAGCAAACCAATGCAGAACCAGCATACCATACTGCTTAATCTTTGGTTAGGAATTAGTGAGTACCACAACCAACACCCTGGCTACCCAAGCATTCCTTAAAACTTGTTGGCATTGGTTGGCCATGGTAGGGCATCATCTCTACTCAACCAGTGAGCTCATTTTTTTTGAGCTTCTGTGCTTCAAATACATTTTCCCAGTGTGACAACCACGAGTCTGGGTATCCGAGGGTTATCGGTCTCATTCTGCGGATTTGCAAGCTGTGATTCATTATATCGCAGGGATGTTTGACGTTAGTTATGACATAGTGGATGATTAAGTAAGCTTGGAAAATATACAAATCACATTTTAAATTAGCCTAACTACAAAACTGATAACATTTTGCTTCTACATCCAGTAATTGTCATTGACTTTTTAAAAATTATTTTAAAACGAAATCTGTGTTTTCTTAGGCACGTCTGCTGTATTGCTGGCAGTAAGTCAGTTGCTTGCTCTATACTTTCTGCATTTAGATTTGAATGACGAAGAGGCTCATTTTCAAAGCACTTAGCCTCCCAAACTGCTTTGAAAATATGCCTCCAAATGAATGTCTCCAGAACCAATATTCCATTGGACTTGGGTTCTCTAATAGCAGCAGCAAGCAGCTGGGATGCATAAATACAGGAATGGGGAACAGGACTGGATGTCCCATGAGGTAGCTCCTAGCTAGCTCATTCCTATTTGCCTTCTAAATGCCTTGGCAGTGATCGAGAATTCTCATTCTTAATATGTTCATGTTGGCACTTAAGTTTAATCTGAACCATTTGAAGTTTAGGGGTGAAAGCACATTGATTAGGGTTTTGACAAGCAATTACTGGCACTATTTAGATTTAATTGGGACCAGGGTAGCTGGGAGGGAGGGGCAAGGAGGGCAAAATTCCTCAGCCTCCAAGGAGGGTCCAGTGTTGGGGTCTGTCTCTCTCTTGCTCCTGTGTGCTGGGACTGGGTTATGGCATTAACACAATCAGAAGCTTAGCCAAAATTGGATTGAGCAGCAGGTGGGGGGAAGAGGGGATGGTGGTTGGGAGGCGAGGATAGTAGATGGCAGACTTATACGGTCTGTACCAGAGCCAATGATGGGAGGCGGGTCTGGTGGATGGGAGGCAGGGAATACTGCTGGGCAGATTATACGGTCTGAGATGGAGATGGGAGGCGGGACCGGTGGTTGGGAGGCGGGGAATACCGCTGGGCAGACTTATACGGTCTGTGCCCTGAAATAAAATAAAACAGGTACAAATCAAGGTAAGGTACAAATCAAGGGCAGACTTATACGGTCTGTGATGGAGATGGGAGGTGGGACTGGTGGTTGGGAGGCGGGGAATACTGCTGGGCAGATTTATACGGTCTGTGCCCTGAAAAAGACAGGTAGAAATCAAGGTAAGGTATACACATATGAGTTTATCTTGTTGGGCAGACTAGATGGATCGTGCGGGTCTTTTTCTGCCGTCATCTACTATGTTACTATGTAGGTCGCGACAGGAGCAGGATAGAGATAGACCCCACTGCTGGGTCCTTCCTTGGAGGCTGGGCCTGAGGAATTTTGCCCTCCTTGCCCCTCCCTCCCTGCTACCCTGGTCCCAATTAAATCTAAATAGTGCTAGTAATTGCTTGTTAAAAATTCAATAAAATGGCACTAATTAGCTCATTATTCTGTTAAAATTGCGCACACAAATCAGGAACCTGCCTAAATTTGCACGTGCAATTTTTGGTGAATTTTATAGAATCAGACATTTCAGGGAGAGCACTTACCGTCACCCATTGAGGTGGCAGAAAGGGTTCTCGCACTATCCTAGCAGTAACCAGCTTACTGCCAGGTAACCCCGTGCTCTATTTTACCAAAATTCCAGTAGCATCAGAAATGCTGTGCTCTAGGGGTGGAATTACTGTCGGCAGCTGCGTTGGGCCGGTGGTAGTTCCAGGTTGTCACGTGGCAAGTCTGCAGAGGGCTTGCAGTGCTTTAGTGAAAGGGCCCCCCCCCCAAAGTGTAGAAAGTCATGTGACAATCTGCCCTGTGAGGAGATGTATAGCAGACCAGTGGGAGTTTCGGAATGAAACACATTTCGTTTTATTCTTTGGGTTCTGTCTTTTTTTAATATCATGGTTTTTATTGTCCATATAAACTTTAGAACAAACTTCATTTGAACAAGGAAGGTTAATTTGAGGTCTGGATGTTTCATCCTGTTCTTTCCTCCTTCGTGACTGTTTTCTTTTGATCTTCCTCTTCCTGTCGTTTTAAGCTTGTACAGAACATAAACTATACTATGATTAAATCTGTGTTAGAAAAACATGGTATCTTGTAGGGTAATCTGTACAAAATGATAAAGAAAATAAATTTGCATTTGTGTTTTAAATGAGGGATCTGCATGAAACCAAATATTTATTTTTATTATTTTGACTTAGAAAACCACTTGTCCCTGAAACATGGTCAAAACATCCATCTGTGTATCTAAAATTTAAAAATCTACAAAAGAGATGAGGTGAAGATGTGATTCCATGTGCCCCAGTGAAAAGAGAGTTTATTTTTATTTCCATTTAATTTCAATATGTTCCATCTTTATAACACCAGGCTTCCCAAGGCAGATTACAACAACAGTTAACATGAACCCATCAGGAAACAGAATATTCTCACTGAGATTTGGCCATTTATTACCGTATTCTATAGAACAGTGTAGAAAAATGAGAGCAAAATACAGAATTTATTACTGCGGTTTCTACCAGCTACAATAATTTTGCGTGGATAAGCATAAAGGAATCCTGTGCCGAAGGAATGGATCCTCAGGAGCTTAGTCAAGATCGGGAGGCGGGGCTGGTGGTTGGGAGGCGGGGATAGGGCTGGGCAGACTTATACGGTCTGTGCCAGAGCCGGTGGTGGGAAGCGGGACTAGTGGTTGGGAGGCGGGGATAGTGCTGGACAGACTTGTATGGTCTGTGCCAGAGCCGGGGTTGGGAGGCAGGGCTGGGGAGGTGAGGATAGTGCTGGGCAGACTTACACGGTCTGTGCCAGAGCCGGTGGTGGGAAGCGGGACAGACTTGTACGGTCTGTGCCAGAGCCGGTGGTTGGGAGGTAGGGCTGGTGGTTGGGAGGCGAGGATAGTGCTGGGCAGACTTATACGGTCTGTGCCAGAACCGGTGGTTGGGAGGCGGGGATAGTGCTGGGCAGACTTATACGGTCTGTGCCCTGAAGAGCACAAGTACAAATCAAAGTAGGGTATACACAAAAAGCAGCAAATATGAGTTATCTTGTTGGGTAGACTGGATGGACCGTGCAGGTCTTTTTCTGCCGTCAGCTACTATGTTACTATGATGTTTATATATAGATATGGGAAGCTTTCAAATAAATTTAAAGAAAAGGCAAATAAAAAAAAATAACATCCCATATCCTCCACTTTTTAAGGCACTGCCTGTCCAACTGGAACAACTTTAGATTTTTTACAGATGGACCAAGCATAGGCAGTCCGTTATTTTTTAATAATCTTTTGCTATTGTTTTCAATAGCATTTGCCATTGTTTGGGTGAACTAAAACAGCGGCAAGCCCTGCCTTCTGGTGACTAGCTCCACCTTACTGACTTCAGCTCCCAAAATGGCCTAGATAGGCTCATGCCGTCTCCTGTTCTCAGTCTAACCTCCTTGGTCCCCCTGCACTACGGACCAGGAAGTTGACATCAGAAGGGGCGGGAGACCAGCAAAACAGACAGCCGTGGGACTGCTCAGTGTACCCCTTTGCTGTCTGCATCCAGGGCGGACTGCCCCACCACTCCACCCTTGGTACACTACTAGGGTTACCAAATTTGCAGACAAAAAAAGAAGACCCAAAAGATAAAAATGGTTGCTAACTTTGCTAAAGAAATATGTAATTGGCTTTTAATTAATGAACATATGTCAAACAGTGACTGACTTACTGTACAGCAGTAGACAATCTACTTTTCAAAAATGTCCAGAATTGAGTTTGACTGAGTCTGAGCCCAAGTGTACTTATTAGAAGAATGAATATCCCTCAAAATATTTTGGCTGGCTTCTGAGATACATGTGAAACTCTTTGCATGAGAAACTCTTAAAGTTGTGCAGCATGAACAAAATTCTGTTGACAGATTCAACCAGCAGGGAAACAGAGAGGAGATCAGCAATGCTTTAAACTCTCTTTAGCACCCTCATGTGTCCAGACTGACTAATAGGCCGACAAAAATGATAAAGGGGATGGGACAACTTCCCTATACTACTACTACTTAACATTTCTAGAGCACTACTAGGGTTACGCAGCGCTGTACAGTTTAACAAAGAAGGACAGTCCCTGCTCAAAGGAGCTTACAATCTAATGGGCGAAATGTCAAGTTGGGGCAGTTTAGATTTCCTGAATAGAGGTATGGTGGTTAGGTGCTGAAGGAAAGGCTGAAGCGTCTAGGGCGATATTTATACCAGCTTTTAATTGCTGGAGCCCAAGGTGTGGTTTATGCCCTAATCACTGTTCTATTAAGGACATGCATCCTTCATAGCGCTCAGTACGTAACATTTTCAGCAACAATTATTAGGCACCAGTTATAGAATTTACCCCTTAGCGACTAAAAAAATAAAATTGCCCTCACGGGGATAGAAATCAATGTGAAAATAAAGATAAAGTTCTTAAAATTTTTGTTGCAGTGATACTACTAAAGACCCATCTCTTCGACAAGACTTATCACAAAGACCAAGTCATGTGAAACTCACACTTATACCATGAATGTAAATCAATGCCTTCTGTCTCTTACTTTATGCATTCCATCACCATCCAACACAAACCCTGCTGTAACTCCAAACGCTTAACCTCTTCTCATTTCCACTATCCATGATGTATTGTAAGCCACATTGAGCCTGCAAAGAGGTGGGATAATGTGGGATACAAATGCAATAACATAAATAAATAAATAAATATCTGAGGAAATGAAGATGTTAACTTCAGCTAGCTTTCCTTTTTCTCAGCAAGTGTAAAAATATTTTAAGCATCATTGCCACTGAATAACTGTTGCAGTGCTCCAGCCTGGATTTACAATAGCTTCATGTGGCAGTAAATATATTCTGGGTCTTAAAAGTGCCAGTGCTGAGTAAAATGCATATGGAAACACTTTCATTCTTTTGCTGAATATCTCCTTAATATCTGCAATTGCGATGATTGCTTTTCAAAGTTTTACAAATATTCTTCTTCCAGAGATAAAGATTTTGTATGACTCAAGCTTTGGGTGTTTTACGATAGAATCACTGATTTTGTGCCATTGCTCACAAGCAGATGTTGAAATATATGAGAAGATGAATTTCCTGTGTCTGTTACAACAGCTGGAACAGACACAGGGGCCTTTTTACTTAAGTGTGGTGAACTATGGGCTTAATGGGATTTTACTGCTCCCTAAACCCTAGCAGCTCCTATTGCTCCCTTCCAACACCCCCTCTCTCTCTCCCCAACCCATCCTGCTTTGGATACCAGACATCAACACTCCTGCTGGTCTAGTGACCCCCCTCTCTCCTTTCCCAAATGACTTGACCTGATGACCTGACCACCTTACCCACAGTTCCAGATATTTTGCTGCTAGTCTAGTGGCCCCTCCTCTCTCTTCAACCTGATCCCCCCCCCCCACCCACACTTCAAACATGTTCCCTGGTAGACTAGTGGCCTCCTCCCTCCCCCTGACCCAACCCACTTTCCCCAAGTGGAAAAAAAAAACATGAAATGAAATCTCTGATGTTTAGTGGAACCCCCTCCACCCCTGCCCCAGGTCCGCATGAGCCCACCTGTCGTACCTTAATATGGGAGGCAGGAGAAATGTCCACTCACTCCTGCCTTCAGTCCCTGATATAGCAGACACATCCCACCCTGTGCATCCCCAGGATGAACCATGCAGGGCAAACCACTGCCATTTTTCAAGATGATGGCACCAGAGGTAGGGCTGGGATCAGGGTATGTGGGTGGAGGATCCATTTCTGGGGGTTGGGATGAGTGGAGTTCTTGTCTGTAGGGATTAGAGGAGTTGCCATGTGTATGTGTGAGGTGGGGGAATCATAGGACTTTTAATTGTGGGGGTGATCAGAGGGGTTATGATTTTGGGGGGAGAGGAAGGGGTTTATCATATGGGTGCAATCAAGGGGTGGGTTGGTTCTTTAGGGGTGGGTGTTGGGGGAGAGGGTAAGGACATGGCTTATGACAGGAGCAGTAATTTCATAAAGGCTATTCCTTCTATCTGAGTATTCCAGTGGTTCCCAAGGGCGGGACCAGAGCTGAGAGAGAGAAAAGGGAAAACTGAAGCGCCGAGCCTGTACACTTTTTACCGCTGCTGCCGGCCGCCGTAACCCCGACGAGGTAAGTCAAGATGACTTTTAAAATTCAGAGGGAGGGGGCCTGAAACTCAAAGGGAGGGAGGGAGGAAGGGAGGGAGGAAGGGAGGGACAACGACCCGGGAACTCAGGGGGGGGGGAGGGATGGAGGGAGGGGGGACCCTGTGGAACTCGGAGGGAGGGAGGGGGACCCTGGAACTTGGAGGGAGGGAGGGGGGACCCTGGAAGGAAGGGGGGACCCTGGAACTGGGAGGGAGAGAGGGGGACCCTGGAACTCGGAAGGAGGGAGAGGGAGGGGGACCCTGGAACTCGGAGGAAGGGGGGACCCTGGAAGGGAGGGGTGACCCTGGAACTGGGAGGGATGGATGGGGGACCCTGGAACAGGGAGGTGGGAGGGAGGGAGGGAGGGGGGAAAGGAGAGAGAGAGGGGAGGGAGGGGGCCCGGAACTCGGAGGGAGGTGGAGGGGGACAAGAGGGAGGGGATGGGGAGGGAGAGAGGGAGGGGGAGGAGGAGGGGGAGAGGGAGGGGGATGGGGAGGGGGGACAAGGTGGATAGGGGAATGCACCAACTGTAAAAAAAAAAAAATGTCAGCACCCCAATCATTTTGAAAAGTTAGCTCCTATGTCTCTTGGGTTTCAGGCACAATCACACTGCTCTACTGCCTACCTTTCTCTGTCTTTGTTTTTGCTCTCCTTGTTTCATTACCTTGTAAACTGTAAACTGCTTTTGTTGATTGCTGAAAAGGTAGACTATGAAGATGATGATAAACCAAGCTAAACTGAGCTAGCTGTTTTCATTGCTAATGCTCTTCAATCATTGAATACTGAATTAACAGAACTGCAACCTCAGAAGCCAGAGATCTGGCATACTCAGTGACCCTTAATATGTTACTAACCACTATGAGGTTATATATAATTAAAAAGTCAGTTTGAAAGCTGACATTTCTGTGCTTGAAACTCCATTCCACCTCTAGCAGAATTGTTTGCCATGTCATAGAGTAGTATGACAATATTTCCATTTGTCTCATTCCAGTCATGTTGCAGATGCTCCTCAGCTTCTGATTGAGGAAATTCCCTGGTTCACTGTGGTCTGGAACGCTCTACACTTCAAAGAACCACAATGAAATATCAGCTGTTTTTCACCTTTAAACTCTGCTCTGGCTTAGCTTCTCTACTGAATTTAATTATTATTATTTTTTTTAATGTTTAACTTCTGGTGTAACTAAAATATCCTTTTAATTGCTGCACTTTGACTCAGCAGTAAAATTTTATTGCTCTGTAAAAAGCACGTGAAAGAGGAGAAGTTTCTGTCAAAAATATTGTTTCTGATTACTTTTTTATGAGGAGGGGGGAGGGAGGAAGGAGACCCTTTCATTTTATTTTGTTTTCATTTACTATTGTTTTCTAATTTGTAGTATACATTAAATCACTTTAATATGAACTAAAAGCAATTAGCAGGTGTAGAAGTGAAATGAAATAAAATATTTTGTTTTTGGATTATTTTGGATAAGAAATAACACTAAACAAGATAGCATTTTTATTTGTAATTTCCTGTGTCACTTGTGTTTTCTTATTTTATTTATTTATTGCATTTGTATCCCACATTTTCCCACCTTTTTGCAGGCTCAATGTGGCTTACAATGTATCGTTCATAGTAGACAATAGATTGGAAGATAACAATTTGTGTTACATAAAGGCCATGAATGACATAGTAGAAAATTGAACAAGCAGATATAAGAAAAAAAACCCAGTTCTGATCATAGGCACCCGGTATCGGAGGCTTGGGGAGGCTAAGCCTCCCCAGCCGAAGATCAGAACCTGATGACGATGGTGACGACGCTCGTCCCAACTACCCGCCCTCTTTCCCCCAAGATCCGTTTCCTTTTTTTAAAAATTTTCCTTCAGTCCGGCAGCGCAGCAACAGACAGCGTCAGTGAAAGCACTCCCAGTAAAAGCGCTTCTCTTCGCTCAGTGCCCCGCCTTCTTCTGATGTCATGACGTCATGACGTCAGAAGAAGGTGGGGCACTGAGCGAAGAGAAGTGCTTTTACTGGGAGCGCTTTCACTGACGCTGTCTGTCGTTGCGCTGCCGGACTGGAGGTAAATTTGAAAGAAAAAAAAAGTAAAAGGATCTTGGGGGGAGAAGTGGGTGGGCAGTTGGGGCAGGGGAGAGAGTGAGATGAATGGGATGGTAGGGCTCAGGGAAAGAGGGGAATTGCTGAATATGGGTGAATGGAGGGATACAGGGGAGAGAGGAGCATGGGTGGACATGGATGGGAGGAATGGGCCCAGGGAGAGAGGAGAAATTGCTGGACATAGAGGAGAGGGGAGGGAAGAGAGAGGACGGAGATGAGATGAGGGAAAAGGAAAAGAGAAGAAAAACTGCACATGGATGGAGAAAATAGGCAGAAGCTGGATCCACTGGACAGTCAAGTCTGCGGAGGACCCAGCTTTTACTTAGGATATAGAGCAAGAAATGAAGAAGAAAGGCAGAAAGTAAAGAACTAAATGGAAAGGAAGCCCTGGAAACAGAGTTAAGAGGACAGATAGCAGCAGAATCGGATACTTGGCCAGCATGATCAGAAAAACAAAGTCACCAGACAACAAAGGTAGAAAAGATAATTTTATTTTCATTATAGTGTTTGGAATATGTCCACTTTGAGAATCAGGTGCTCAACATTAAAAGTTTATATTTATTTACTTATTTATGGCATTTTATCCCACATTAAACATGAATTAGGGTGTTTTGTGGCTGTACATGAGAATTGTGATATTATGATCCCTTGTTTCATATTGTTGACGGTCTGCATTTTCCGTATGGGTGGTATATTGGTGTATTAAGTTCTGCCCAGTGTAATATTTATGGTACAGTAAGGTTCTGAGTGTGTTTTTGCACAAAGTTGTGCATAGTGTTTTGCAGTTGAGCGATTGTGGTTAGTACATGCTTTGAGCAACCACTTTATTCTTTGACATATGATACATATCTAATATCTAAATTTAATAAAAGGTATTAATTGTGACTTTTATTTTTATTTTTTTTCTGTGTGTTATCAGACAATTATGGATTTAAGCTCCACCCCTGGCCCCACCCCTAACCCTGCCCCCTTTAGCCTCCCCAAACAGTTGGGCCACCGACCGCCTATGGTTCTGATTATAGGTAAGGTGGAGATGTGTTATATTTGCAATTGCTTATCTTTGTGGTATGCCTTGTTGAAGAGGTGGGTCTTCAAAGATTTGCAAAAGTTAGTTAGTTCATAAATAGCTTTTAAGTTGTGTGGCAATGCATTCCATAACTGTGTACTCAGGTAAGAAAAGCTTGACGCATGCGCTAGTTTGTATTTTAGACCTTTACAATTGGGGAAGTGAAGATTGAGGAATGTGCGAGATGATCTTTTAGCGTTCCTGGGTGGCAAGTCTACCAGGTCTGCAGGTCTGACATGTAGGCTGGGGCATCTCCGTGAATGATTTTATGAACTAGAGAACATACCTTGAACACGATACGTTCTTTGAGAGGAAGCCAGTGTAACTTTTCCCTTAGGGGTTTAGCACTTTCATATTTTGTTTTTCCGAATATGAGTCTAGCTGCGGTGTTCTGGGCGGTTTGAAGTTTCTTGATGATTTGCTCTTTGCAGCCAGCATAGAGTGCATTGCAGTAATCTAGGTGACTAAGCACTGTTGACTGTACTAGGTTGCGAAATATGGTCCTTGGGAAGAAAGGTCTTACTCTTTTTAATTTCCACATTGAGTGGAACATCTTCTTGGTTGTATTTTTCACATGATTTTCAAGTGTGAGGTGTCAGTCAATGGTAACTCCAAGAATTTTTAGGGTGTCCGAGACGGGAAGGGACAGGTTTAGTGTGTTTATGGTGGTGAATTTGCTCGTGTTATGTTGTGAGGTATGTATAAGGCATTGTGTTTTTTCTGCATTAAGTTTCAACTGAAATGCATCTGCCCATGAATGCATGATATGGAAACTTTGATTTATGTCGTTGGTAATTTCCTTTAAATCATGTTTAAATGGGATTTGGGGTTTTATGGTTTCCTTTGGGGGTTATTTCATTAATAGCACACACGCCCCTGGATTCTGTATATGGCACCCAGATTTGGGTGCTCAAATTTGGGCACAATCCAGAGATGTATGTGCAACTTAATCAGGTTCAAAGTTATTTTATTTGATAACCCGCTTAAGGACAACCATTAAAGCGGGGTAGATTAAAAAAAATAAAAAGAGCAATATAATCAAAATCAACCAAGGAAAGGAATGCCAACCATATAAACAGAGAAAAGAACATAAAAAAGTATGACATAAAACATAACATCATAATAAAAAATTAACCCCCCTGTTTACAAAGCCCAAAGTGAATGGGCTGTGTCGGCAGTACCCCACCACCAGCCATTAGCATGGCTTTGTAATCAGAGGCCTAAGCAAGACTCTGCTGAGTTTCCAGAGCTCCAGATCCCGGCACATAGCACTACGTACTCTGTCAACTGAAAATCACAGGAGAAAACCAACTTCAGAATCTATGTAAAGGCGGCCTTCTGAATAAAGTATGCCTTGAGCAGCCTCTTAAAAGTCAGCAAAGATGTTTCCAGTCTTTAAAAGGCCGGGAACTGATTCCAAAGCTTAGGGCCTACTACACTGAACATTGAATTCTGCTGAGAAACCAAAACAACCTGGCGGAGAGATGGCACCACTAACTGGAGTATATGAAGGAGTATATGAGATCAAATGATGGCCAAGAAAAGTGGAAAACCAGACTGACGAGTTTTAAGTATTAATACTAAGATCATAAAAGTAATACGAAACCTCATCAAGCCATTAACAAGCAATAATTGGACACTGACAAACAATTATTGACATTAATTGGCACCAATTGGGATTTGCACATGAATCTGGCTGCAGGATATTCCGTAATGCCAGGCGTCCAAATCCCATGGCATGCAGCTCAAAAGGAGGCATGGCAATGGGAGGGGCATGGGTATGTCAGGGGCATTCCCAACAGTTGCATGAATTGTTACAGAATAATGGGTCAGCGCGCCCAACTTAAGAACATAGGAACATAAGCGTTGCTTTACTAGGACAGACCACAGGTCCGTTAAGCCCAGAATCCTGTTTCCAAGAGTGGCCAATCCAGGTCACCAGCACCTGGCAAGATCTCAGAACAGTAAAACAGATTATATGTTGCTTATCCTAGGAATAAGCAGTGGAGCTTCCCAAGTCCATCCTGAGAAACTATCCAAACCTTTTTAAAACCCTGCTAAGCTAACTGATTTTGCCACATTCAAAGTTAGGGTGCGGGAATCGGCGCTAAGCGATATTCTATAAAGGTCATGCACCTTTTATAGAATCACGCTTAGCACCAATATTTTCCAGTGCCTTTTAAAGAATCTGGCTCACTGTGTATATTGTTGAGGAAAGGCAGGGTAAAGGCAGGGTAAAGGAGAACTTACTTCAACCTACACTACCCCAATTGCAAAGGACTCAAGTACAAAACCTATTATGGATCCAACTTCTCCTTCTTAGTCAGCCAACTCTGGATTGCCCTCGCCAGACCAATTCGATCACTCAGTGACCATCTGCCCTTTCTGAAATCACTAAAAACCCATCTGTTCAGGCAAGCCTACCCAAACGATCCAGATTAATTCCCACAAACCCATCTATTCATCACATATCCAGGAGACAATGACAACGACCTAGACTACATCTCCTGCCTCATTTTCCCCTGCTTATCCCCTTTTGCCTCATCGACCCCTCCCCCAATGCTCACCTACCCTTACTCACACCTCTCCTACTCCCTTCACTCTTGCCCATCCCTTTCCGCCTCATCTACCCCTCCAATTGCTCACTTACCCTTGCTCATACTTCTCCTACTCCCCTCATCCCTGCATTTCTACATTCTTATTTCGTTTATTACTCCGATAATACTCAACTTATTTCTCTCCACCAATACTTTGTAATCCCAATTACTATGTAAGCCGCATTGAACCTGCTTTGAGTGGGAAAGCACGGGGTACAAATGTAATAAATAGATAAATATACCATAGACATCTAAATAGCTCCAAGGCTTAAACGTACAAGATGCGAGCTGCTTCAATGGACAGGAAGCTCTGGTAAAAGAGTCATGGGATGAGGGTGAAAGATTGAAGACTCAGGAAATACCTCTTTGCAGAAAGGGTGGTGGATGCGTATAAACAGCCTCGCCGTAGAGGTGAATGAAACAAAGTCAGAATATGGATTCAAGAAAGCATGGGTCAAGCACAGGGGTTCTCTGAGGGAGAGGAATTGTTGTGATTGAGCAGGGTGAATAGGCCTTATGATTTTATTCTGCAAACATTTTCTCTGTTTCTATGCTTATAAGCTGATTAGCTTCAACTGGAGAGATGTTCAAAAAATAAATAACACCTTTCATTCCAGAAAACTATACAAATGTAAGATGCAAAGAGCATTAGTTCATAAATGAAAAATTCAAGATTAATACCCAAGGACGAGGCAATGGAATCAAGAAATGGGCAAATGATACATTCACAAAACTAGATGTATTTAATGTGGTTGCTGTAGGCACTTGATTGTTTTTCGTGTTTGTTGTCTGTTCGGATTAGGTCCAATCATACTGTTCCAAAATACTGTTCCCCCTTTTCAGCGCAGTCAACTGAATTATTTTCACTTTCGATGCACCAGATTCTTCAAATGATCTGCCATTTTGTATCTGAAGCTATCGAGCAAAGCAACCAGTCTCTTTCTTGAAAGGCAACCAAATGATCTTTTTCTACCCTGCTTGTTTCATAATCCTTTCTATTGTTTCGGAAAATATGGCAAATAGTTTTCTGTTACCACTCAGTTTCTCTCTCGCTCTCTGTGAGACACACACACTCATAAAGATGACATATTTTCCCTTGAGAGAAATTATGTGGCTCTGTGGGCAGCCATTCGTGGCAATAAATCATATTTTAAGGAAATTAGTGTGGTACAAAATTTCACAATTTATACCTCTGAGAACTATTAAGTTGGCACTCAAGAAAATAAAACAAAACACTGAATTTCATGTGTCAGGTTCATTGCTTCTTCAGAAGCATTAAATCAAAGACATCTCTCCAGCTATATAGCTCAATGTTTGAAGCAAAATTTAGAACCCCCCCCCCCCCCCCCCGGGGCCCTTTTACCAAACCAAGCTAAAAAATGGCTGGCGCTGTTGTCAGCATGTGGGTTTTCTGTGTGCTATGTCCACTTTTAGCATAGCGGCAAAATGGCCTCATTTCCATTTATTTCTTTAATGACCATGTGCTAATTTCCCAATTAGCGGGTGGCCATTACTGCGGGAGTCCTTAATGACACCTATTTGTTGGCACTAAGGGCTCCCATGCTAACCCCACGGTAATCGGGTAGCACGTGGCAATGTGCTCGCCCTACTTGATTAGTGCAAGGCACGCCTACTCTCCGCCCATAGTCACACCTCCTGTCCTGAAAAATAAAACATATTTTTTTCAGTACAGGATTAGCGCGCATTGATGGGCACACTACTGACGTTAGGCTTACTTGAAGTAATCAGTCATAGTCCTCTGTACACTCTTGTGTCTGTGAATTCCATAGACTATGTCTGCCAGACGGTAAAAACTGTCATGGCACTGACATCCAGTGGCCTCCAGATAGGCCCACATGGTGTTGAGACTCTCCAGTGCTCTTGCAAAAGTGACAGGAGGAGGTTGTTGAATTTCATCAGCATGTGCCTCGCTGCTCATTTCATCATCTGTTTCATCATCAGCCGTTGCCTGCGTGTAGGCGCATATCTGGACATCAGTGCTGTCGTCAGCTGTTTGTAGATCGTAATCAACATCTGCGTAGTGATGAAACTCCTCTTCAGTAACACCGGCTGGGATGTCAATAGCCTGTTCAACTGACGCGTTTGCAACAGCTGCATCTGTTTCGTCCCTCTCCACATTCCTAACAAAGCTTGCCCGCTTGTAGCAGTTGACAATGGTTGCCTGTGTAACATGATTCCAGGCTTCTTTCTGCATATGTAGGGAATCCAACACTGATAGATTATGAGCCAGTTCAACGGCATGTTTATCCTTGCCAGTCTGGTCATCCATAACGCTCAACAGACGTAGCACAAGAGCCCGATAATATTGTTTGAAATTGGCTATTATGCCCTGATCCATAGGTTGGATCAGAGAGGTAGTGTTTGGTGGCAGGAAGATCACCTTGCCATTAGACAGCCTGACATCATCACTGTGTGCAGCACAATTATCACGAAGCAACAAAATCTGACACTTTTGTGCCCGCATTCTAGTGTCTAACTTCTTTAGCCACTGCTTCCAAATTTCCCCAGTCATCCATGAATTTGCGTTAACCTCGAATGACACAGGAAGTCGCTTAACATTCTTGAAGCAACGGGGCTGTTTGCTCTTTCCAATGACGAGCAGTTCCAACTTCTCACTCCCATCTATATTGCAGCAAAGGAGGATCGTCAGTCGGTCCTTCGACGTTTTACTTCCTGTAGTTTCGGCTTGTTTGAATGCAAGTGTTCCATCAGGAATCGCTCGCCAGTAGAGTCCGATTTTGTCAGCATTGAAATAAAATGTCACGAGGTGCAAACTCATTCAAGATGGTAAGAAGAACTGAAACAACACAATTTTCAGTACCAAAGTCATCAGCATCTTGTTTCTCACCATGCTGTTTCTTGAATTTTATGTTGTTCCTCTCCTTCCATCTTTCTAACCATCCAACAGTGGCTTTGAATTCAGTCAGTCCAAGATTATCAGCTAGCTGATTAGCTTTCTCCATAAGCAGTGGACCACTGACAGGAAATTGTCTGCTCCTGACTTGAGAAAACCACCGAAGAGCATCTTCTACCTCCTCAGCTTTTCCCGCCCGTTTTCGTTTCCGGTGTGGATTTGTATTGTTTTGCCAGTCTTTCAGAAGCTGGTCTTTCTGCTTCAAGATACGTGAAATTTGACTGGAATTGGCATCATATTCTTTAGCAATAGATGCTTGACTATTGTTTTCTAATTTTTTATGAACTTCTATTCGTTCAGCCAGTGTTAATGTCATACAGTTGTGCGATAACAACGACTCCAGTGTACAGCTAACAACATTCTTTCTCTTCTTCTGCCTGTGGCAGTTAACCAACAAGATTTCAAATTTACCGCCCCTTTGTCACGTGCCAATCGGCTTCCATATTCCATGCGCATGCTTATGCGGAGTCTTTCCTGCAGAGGAGCGGTCTTAAACCATGCATATAAGCGAATCTTGCACTTAGCAGTGGTGTGCTAAACCGAAGTTTGTCCCTATAGAAATTGATGGCGCCAAAAACAGGACCAAAGTACAGCATGCAGTTAAACAGAGCATGCGCTTATCCGACGTGCACTTAAATGGAGTGCACTGTATTAGAAGAACTGTTCTTTCATGGAAGGTTGGTGTTCCTGACCTCAGCCCACTGAGCATCTCTGGAATTAACTCTTGCTTAGTTTCCTCTCATTCTATAGATCCAAAATGGCTGCAGTAGTGTGAGGACATGCGTGGTCTTGCTCTGCCATTTTTGCTCTTTACCTGCAGAAATATGTAAGCATCAGGGAAAGCTCGTTGCTCAACCCGATCGTCAAGTTTTCTTCCCACAGTGACAGCAGGTTAAGATTATGGCTTTTGCTTGTGCTGCCCAAGGTGAACCAGCTGCTCAGGTTACAGAGAAGAACCTGAGTCTCGGGAATGACGTTATGCTTAGCCCTGCAGGCCCAAACACTCCAGGTTGGAATCCCAGCTGAGTTTTGCAGAGGTGTAGCAAGTTTCATCAGCTCTTTCCAAGAGTTGTGGGTTGAAGGCTGAGATTTCCTCTGGAGAGGTGACATCACAGCTAGTACTGGTTGGTACTGTGTTGACTGAACCTTCCAATACCAGGTGACGTTGAAAAAGTCCTTTATTGTAGACATACAATACACAAGGGCTTGAGTCAGATACACTTGACTTGGAAGTCTGTTTATCAACAGCTCCGTGCATAGAGTATTCATCAATAAGACTCCTGATGCAAGCAGAAACGCCAAAACATAGAGCCATGTTGAGTCTATCTGAATCAAGTCCTTCTATATAGAAACATGATGGCAGATAAAGGCCATTTGACCCATCCAGTCTGCCCACCCTCTGTAACTGTGGAGGAGTAGCCTAGTGGTTAGTGCAGCAGACTTTGATCCTGGGGAACTGGGTTCAATTCCTACTGCAGCTCCTTGTGACTGTGGGCAAGTCACTTAACCCTCCATTGCCCCAGGTACAAAATAGGTACCTGTATATATGTAAACTGCTTTGAATGTAGTTGCAAAATACCACAGAAATGTGGTATATCAAGTCCCATATTCCTTCCCCTTTTCCTAAATTATCCCATGCATATATTGTGTACCTACAATAAAGGACTTTTTCAGCGTCACCTGGTATTGGAAGGTTCATCTACCACCTACTCTTTGTGTCTTGTCTGATGTTTCTTTAGAGGGTTTTGGTTCCCCCACCCTGTGTGATATTATTTATTTAGATTTTGCTCACACCTTTTTCAGTAGTAGCTCAAGGTGAGTTACATTCAGGTACACTGGGTATTTCCCTGTCTCTGGAGGGCTCGCAATCTTGTACTTGAAACAATGGAAGGTTACGTGACTTGCCACTTTTCTATTTAACATTAGCACATGGACAAAAATGGCCTTAACACACAAGAAAAACCCATGCTAAGTCCACTTCCTACCAAAGCTTAGTAAAAGGACCCCTAAATGAAAAAATGTACAGGAAAAACAGTAGTAGAACTGCAAGATCCATGGGTGAATGTCACCTTTGCTGCACAAGCTGTGAAAATACAATTTGAATTTGTTTTAAAACAAACAGAAAGAGCCATGTTTGGGGTGACTGTTTTTTTTTCCCCCAAGTCGATTTCACTGTGAAAAGTCCTCCAGATTAAATTGTGCTATGTCTAGAAAACCAGTAGAGAAAATTGTTTGTGTAATCCTAGGGTTTGTGCATCTACTGCTAAAGACGTGATCAGAGAACTAAGATTTTTCAGAGCAGACCACACTGGTTATCTAAATATAATATAAATCTTCATCTTTGTTGCAGCCTCTTCAGGAGGAAAGCTGGATGAGTGATTAATAACACACAGACGGCGGTGGTGTGTGGACCCACAGAATATTTTACTAGAATGTTGATTTACTGAATAAACGCTGAATAAATGATCTGGTATAAAGGAAGCCAGTTTTTTTTTACTGCATTTGACCTCCTACCTTCTGTCCTCAAAAGACATGAAGTAACCTTTGAGAGGTCAACCACCAACAGTAGCCTATCAAAAGTCAATCCCTTGAGATTTTTTTTCCCTGGACAGGATGTTTTTGCTGTGTTCTTTTTTTATATGATTAAATTACTACTACTACTACTACTATTTAGCATTTCTATAGCGCTACAAGGCGTACGCAGCACTGCACAAACATAGAAGAAAGACAGTCCCTGCTCAAAGAGCTTACAATGTAATAGACAAAAAATAAAGTAAGCAAATCAGATCAACTAATGTGTACAGGAAGGAGGAGAGGAGGGTAGGTGGAGGCGAGTGGTTACGAGTCTACTACTACTATTTAGCATTTCTATAGCGCTACAAGGCGTACGCAGCGCTGCACAAACATAGAAGAAAGACAGTCCCTGCTCAAAGAGCTTACAATCTAATAGACAAAAAATAAAGTAAGCAAATCAGATCAACTAATGTGTACAGGAAGGAGGAGAGGAGGGTAGGTGGAGGCGAGTGGTTACTAACACTGGGGCTATTTTTTCTTACTTAGGGGGTCTTTTACTAAAAATTGGCTCGATTTATTTGCAGCAAGGCCTATTTTATTCTGTTGGGCTTTCTGCAGATAACTCGAGCTCATTTTTAGTAAAAGACGCCCCTTACTGACATGATTGCTTAGGTTGGAAAAGGAATAGAAGCCCATCTTCTGGTTTATGAGAACAGGAGGGGCTGCTGCCTGCTTAGACCATGTTCAGAATCCTGGCCACCAATATTCAGTGGCAATTAGGGGTCCTTTAACTAAGCTGCGGTTAGAAGTGGTCTGTGGTGGCGTGGACGTGTGGAATTTGTAAAAGGACCCCTGGCTATATTTATGCTTATATTTGGTCATTTTACCGTTGTTATTCTTTTAACAAAATTGTTAAGTTTTATGTCAAGCTGAACCTGCTGTACATCTCTTCATAAAGGCAATTAATAAATTCCAATAAATAAAATAATAACAGTAGAACAGTGATTACTTTAGTGATGTGTTCCTGATCAAGTCCCAGAATTATTCAAGGAAGGGTAATAGCAACACATATGAAAGAAATCTGTTGTCTGAACAGATTTTATAGTATTAAATAGTTCCAAGTAATATCATTTTTTTTGTTACATTTGTACCCCACACTTTCCCACTCATGGCAGGCTCAAAGCAGCTTGCATATTATATACAGGTACTTATTTGTACCTGGGGCAATGGAGGGTTAAGTGACTTGCCCAGAGTCACAAGGAGCTGCAGTGGGAATTGAACCCAGTTCCCCAGAATCAGAGTCCACTGCACTAACCACTAGGCTACTCCTCCACTAGCAACATTCCATCCATGTAGAAGTCGGCCCTTGCAGATCACCAATGTGGCTGCGCAGGCTTCTGCTTCTGTGAGTCTGACGTCCTGCACATACGTGCAGGACATCAGACTCAAAGAAACAGAAGCCTGCGCAGCCTTCTACATGGAATGTTGCTAGTGGAATAGCAACATTCCATGTATTTTATTTTTGTTACATTTGTACCCCACGCTTTCCCCGCGCTTTCCCACTCATGGCAGGCTCAATGTGGCTTACATGGGGCAATGGAGGGTTAGGTGACTTGCCCAGAGTCACAAGGAGCTGCCTGTGCCTGAAGTGGGAATCAAAACTCAGTTCCTCAGGATCAACGTCCACCACCCTAACCACTAGGCCACTCCTCCACTAGTTTTTCCCAGTATTAGCCATCCAAGACACTCTTTCCTCTTTTTCACATATCTTTCCCTCTATAGACACCCAGCTCCACTGTGTACCCGTTTCCTTCCTTCTTTCAGATACTTTATTCTTTACTCCCCATTCCACCCCCTCCTTCTAGACATGTTACCCCTTTATAACTCCTCCATCCTGAAGATATTAATCCCTTCTTACTCCCTCCCTGCCTTCATAATACTCTTTCCTTTTTCTCACATCCTCCCTCCATCCAAATGTTATTCCTTCTTCTCACTGTGTCTTTTTCTTCCCAAGCTTTTTCCACTAAATTTCCCCTTCGCTCAGTTCCCCATGCTCCTCATGTTCCCAGGAAGAACAGGCTGCAATCAGATTACCCACATTCAATCACCTTTCCATGCTAGTGTTCTGAACCATTTAATCTTATATCTTCTCCTGCTGCTATGAGACCAAATCTTGGAATTCTAATCATGAGATTAGGTCCTGAAGCAGCAAGAGAAAAATGTCAGATTAAGTGTGTCTCCTGTTGCTGGCCTATAGGGGTGAATAGTGTGTGTGTGGGGGGGAGAGGGAATAAGTGTGGGTAAACCAAAGAGTTCCTTCAGCCTGGGAGGATGGGGCAAGTTAAGAAATGAGGGAAGAGAGGAGAGATTTAGGAGAAGAGTGTTGTTTGATGACCCTTGCTGCATGGCACACAGGACAGCCGTGTTTGCCAACTTCCAGTCCCTGTCCTGGTTAATTTACATGTGCAAATCACAGTTTACCCATGTGAGTAGCTCTGAATGAATGCTTAGTGAGAATGCAAAGCAGTAGTTTGAAAATGTTGGTGATAATTGCTGGTTGGTGCCATAACTGTATGATAACACAATTAGATTTTGCTTATTTTCGAATGGGCATGGCTTTCTTTCTGCATTTCTCTGTTTTATTATTAGTAGGTATAATGCTATATCCAGCATACAAAAGTTTTGCTCAGAAGTTCATTTTTTTCAGCTAGAGTGCGTCCATTGAAAAAATTCTTAGAGGTAATCCATCAAATGTAAAATAATCAAGGACCCCCATGACAGAAGTTGCTTGGATAACCTGGGTCTAGAATGCTAAACAATATCTATATACAATGATTTTTTTTGATTCACCATGTCAAAATGAAAAACCTTTCGGCTTTAACCTTCAGCCTGTGTGTGGATATACCTCTGAGAATATGAGTTCCTAGCAAACTGACTTCTTAAATATCACTTCTCCAATTACTCTCTCACAGGTTAGTATTTATGCAAGACCAGCGTTTCAGATCCACAGAGCTGGTGCTAGACTCGGGTTTAATGTGTTACAGGTGGCCTGTGGCGCTTTGGACCTTCCTTGCAAACTGATTCCAGATGGACACACACAATATGAATAACATCAACTTATTAAAGTACGCTGCTGCTTAGCTGCAGTCACAAAATTACTGTATCAATGAAATAAAATCCAAAGAACCATGGATGACATGCTAAGCTATAACCTATTGGATTTATTGCATTACCTTTTCCAAAATGAAGCTTAAGGAGAGTTATATTCAGGTACATAATCTATTGCCACTTCTAAATGTACTTGAGGGAACTGAGAGGAATTTGTCTAGTCACTTAGGGGTCCTTTTACTAAGCCGCATAAGAGTCTATGTGCGCCCAACACATGCTAAAATGGAGTTACTGCTCAGCTACCACGTGGCTCTAGCGGTAATTTCATTTTTTGGTGCGTGTCTGATACGCATGTTTTGGACGTGCGTATCGGACATGCGCCAAATAGCATTTGACGCATTTAGGTCATTACCGCCCGGCTACCGTGTGAGACTTTACCGCTAGGTCAATGGCTGGCGGTAAGGTCTCAGACCCAAAATTGATGCGCACCAATTTGATTTTGCCGCACTTACATTTTTTGGCAAAAATTTAAAAAGGCATTTTTTTTGCAGGCGCGCTGAAAAATGGATCTGTGCGCGCCCCAAACACATGCCTACACTACTGCAGGCCATTTTTCAGTGCGCCTTAGTAAAAGGACCCCTTAGAACGTTAACGGGAGCAGTAGGGATCTGGGGTGTAGCCAGACAACAGATTTTGGGTGGGTCTAGGCAAGAAGTGGGTGGGCACCAAGTACTCCCCTCCCCCCAACACCAAAAAATATCTCAGCTGGAGAGAAAACACTTCTTTCCACCTTAACAGTCTGCAGCAGGCATGCTTTGAAAACTGAGCATGCACAGGTGACAGTATCCTGGAGAGCAGCGTTTTCATTATCATCAGTGGAAAGTCTTCAGCTGGCAGAGCATGGGATCCCCACCAGCTACCACTAAAAGTGTGCTACTGTTGGGTGGGCCTGAGCTGTAAGCAGGTGGGCCCTGGCCCACCTGTGGCTACAGAAACAAAAAAGCAACACTGGGCCTTCAGGATTGAGATGATCAAAGTCTCTTGTTTATTAATTGACGGATAGACCCGACACGGGCCGTGTTTCGGCACACTGGCGCCTGCCTCAGGGGTCAGCTAATCCTGATCAAAAAATTGTAGGTGGTACTGTCACAGTGTAGCACCTTTGATGTGGAATGGAGTCTCAATTGCTCCGAGAGCCTAATTAGAATGGACAACGCTGTCAGTCTAAAAAAAAACGCCACTGGAAGGGATTGAACCCTGTATTCTGCCAGTTCAACCATGTTTATATTATCACAGCTGGAGGGTCAATAGAATTAAAAAAAAACTGAATAGCAACTGCTAGAAACATATATATATATATATATATTTGGTTTTAAAAAATTATGGGGTTGATATTCAAAGCAATTTAATCAGCCACAATCGGCTCCTGGCCAGTTATATCGCTTGTTTTGGGTTAACTGGTCATTTTTAATGGCACTTAACCGGTTAATGCCATTGAATATGTCCGGTTAGCGCTGAACTAAAAACTAGCTATTTTGGGGGCTTTCCAGGGGTAAAAACACCACTTGGCCTGATAAGTGATGATATTTAACACTTAACTAGCCCAGGTCATTGCATAAATAGGATCCTATTTTGTAATTGTTGTGCAATTAGTTTGTACCGATTTCATGGTCAATTTCTGTATTATTTTATGCCAATAAAACAGTTAAATTAAAAAAAAAAGTCAGTCCTATTGTTATGTGATTCGCCATAGCCGGTTAAGTGCTGAATATTACACTTAAGGGTCCTTTTACAAAGCCGTGGGAAAAAGGACCCTGCACTAGTGGTGGGGGCCATTTTTCCTGTGTGCCAGGGCCATTTTTCTCTGCAGCTGGTAAAACCTGAAAAAAATGGCCACACAGTGAAATAACTCTTACTGCATGCCCACGCGGCAGGGAACCCTTACCGCCACCCATAAGGGCGATAAGGGCTCCAGCACTAATCTGGCAGTAACCAGTTAGCTCACAGCGATACCTGATTACTACCAGGTTAGCACCAGGCAAGCCTTTTTCAGGGGTTTTTTTCCCCCCCAGAAATGGTGCGTGCTTGGGGCTGGACTACTGCTGGCGGCTGCGTTGGGCCAGTGGTAGTCCTGGAAGAACGAGTTCTAAGCCCACGTTGGGCTTACCACCGCTCTGTAAAAGGGCCCCTTAACTGACTATGCTTTAGCCAGCTTCAGAAAACCCAAAATTGTCCTCTTAACATTTATCAAAAAAACATTACCATATATTAGTCTCCCCAGTCTCTACAGATAATGCAGGAGGATTCATCGCTATAGCAGTTAGTTAAATTGCAAAGTGAATAGCCCTTATAGGTAATTATAAAGGGCTTATGCAATAAAACTTGTGCAAAATCAATTTTATCATGGACTCACACAAAAAATTTGATAGGCATGTTATAAAGTGTTTAGTGATTAATGCAAAAAGATTGTGCTTACTTGGGGTAACGTTGTCCTAAATAAATTGCTCAGGAAATTCCCATGCATGGAAAGTAAAATATGCATTGACTATTACTTATCTAGTCCATACTAAACAGCATGAGAGTCTTAACTTTCCTTTTGAGTCCTTCTGCTGCCTTCCAAGGGATAATAACTGCTGGACCACCAGGGTATTATTTTTTTTCTTTGGGTGGGGAGGACAGGGGTCTACCGGACACTGGGGATGCTTTCATGTTTTTTGGGGGGAGGGGGAGGGTCAGGTGTTTCACTGGATCACTTGACCACCAGGGATGCTTTGAAGTTTTTTGAGGGGGTTGGGGATTTCACCGGATCACTGGACCACCGAGGATGCTGTCAAGTTTTTTTTTGGGGGGGGGAGGGGGGTCAACCAGGAATGCTTTCAAGTATTTTTGGAATGGGGGTTCGGAGGTCCAACATTACAGGACATGTGCACAAGAGCTGTGTCTACTGCACAGAACTTGTAGGCAAGCGCCAGGAACGTTTCGGCCCTTTTATTGACCAATGCTCACAGCTAACAGCGTGCATATAATTTGCATGCTGTTAGAGTTGAGCATTAGTCGGTAATTCCGACTCAGTTGGTGTTTTTCCGGTGCTGCTCCCTATAGCACCGGAGTTCTATGAATCGGGCCCTAAGTCTGATACATAGGTTTTTCTCGCCAGTGCAGAAGGAAGAAACTAGAAAGCTAGTAAGCTCCAGGATAAGTCAAAGGAGAGCAGAGAGTTCTAAGGGAACAGAAACCGTGTATTTAGAATCCTCCTGTTTTTGTACGTCAGTAAGGATTTTAGAAGAATGATGTGGAAAGACATAGTTCAGTACAAAAGGAGGAGATTCAGGGAGAGAACTGACCGTTTATGCTTAGCACACCTGTATGTCATCATTTCCCTCTTTACATCCAACCCTGTGGTGTAAGGACTCTAATGATTAAACCTCACAGTGTGCTACTACCTCAAAGCTCAAAGAAATGAGCTCTGCACTCGAAAAGAAAAAGCTTTCAAGGCTCAGACTGGCCTTTAGCCTCACACCACTGGACATTGGCAATTGTCTTTCACAGCAAAGGCATTTGTCTTTTGGGAATTTATTGCTCAGGAATAGAGGAGTCTGGTAGCCGTGTTAGTCCACTCTTAAGGTTATCAATAGAAATCAAACAAAATAAAACATGGAAAAGAAAATAAGATATCTTTTTTATTGTAATCACTTGTAATCACTCGCCTCCACCTACCCTCCTCTCTTCCTTCCCGTTCACATTAATTGATTTGATTTGCTTACTTTATTTATTTTTTGTCTATTAGATTGTAAGCTCTTTGAGCAGGGACTGTCTTTCTTCTATGTTTGTGCAGCGCTGCGTATGCCTTGTAGTGCTATAGAAATGCTAAATAGTAGTAGTAGTAGTTATTGGATATAACTTAATACATTTCTTGATTAGCTTTCGAAGGTTGCCCTTCTTCGTCAGATCGGAAATAAGCAAATGTGCTAGCTGACAGTGTATATAAGTGAAAACATTCAAGCATTACTATGACAGTCTGACATGGTGGGAGGATGGGGGTGGGTAGGAGGTATGCATGGGGACATCAAAGCATATCATTGAAATTCTAACAGGATGGGTGTGGATAGGTGAGGGGTGGGGTGATCAACAAAGAATTGCTCAGGAATAAATTTGTTTTGCTTAAAAAATAATGGATTTATTTTACATTCTTGTCATGCGTCCCATTTGTCATCTCCTTTCTGCTCTTCATTCTCTTCCCCTCTTCCATGTCTCCCCTGTGTTTCTGGTACAGTGTGAAAACTTTTTTTTTTTTTTTTTTACACATTGGAGAGAGTGGAGGAAGAATTCAGGGGTCTACCAGATGTACCAGATAGAAGGAGATTGATAAGCACAGCTTGGGAGAGGGACCTTGGGGTGATGGTGTCTGAGGATTTCAAGGTGACAAAACAATGCTTCAAGGCAGTGACATGCTAGTTTGCATAGAGAGGAGGTATAACCAGCAGAACAAAGGAGGTGTTGACGCCCCTGTACAAGTTATCGGTCAGGCCCCTGCTGGAGTATTGTGTTCAGTTTTGGAGGCTGTATCTTGCTAAGGATGTAAAAAGTCCTGAAGTGGTTCAGAGAAAAGTGACGAAAATGATATGGGGTTTGCATCGCAAGATGTATGAGGAGAGACTTGATGACCTGCACATGTATACTATGGAGGAAAGGAAAGACTGGGGTGATATGATACAGATATTCAAATATTTGAAAGGTATTAATCTACAAACAAACCATTTCCACAGGTGGGAAGGTGGTAGAACTAGAGGAAATGAATTGAGGTTGCAGGTAGGACGACGCGGGAATAATGTCAGGAAGTACTTTTTCACAGAGAGGGTGGTAGATACCCCTCCCTGCCCGTCTTCAAGTCTTTGCTTAAAGCCCACCTCTTCAATGCTGCATTCGGCACCTAACCCTTACCGTTCAGTGAATCCAGACTGCCCCAATTTGACTGCCCCTATCGGACCGACCGCTCACTTGTCTATTAGATTGTAAGCTCTTTGAGCAGGGACTGTCTCTCTTTGTTAAATTGTACAGCGCTGCGTAACCCTAGTAGCGCTCTAGAAATGTTAAGTAGTAGTAGTAGTAGTAGATACCTGGAATGCCCTCCTCCAACTGAATTAAAAAATGTGTGGGATAAACATGTGGGGCATACACCGATAACAACCTTTTGGGGTGTTATAGGGGAACGTGACACATAGTATGGATTGAACGGGACACTGCCACATTCTAGCATTAGCCAAAGTAGTGTCAGAAGCAAATATTCCGTCTTATCTCCTGATCGAAGGACACTATGCTCAAATAATAAACAGAACTAACTCCATGCCATGGATATTATTTAAAATATAGACCCCCTGATATTCAAAAGCATTTAACCGGCCAGGATCGGCACCACTGAATATCACCGGTTAGTGGCTAGCAGATAGCCGCTTATATCAGCTGATATAACCGGCTATCCGCCAATTTCCAGCCCCACTTTAGTGGCTATTTTTGGCTGCATGAATATGTGGAATATCTTTAGCTGGTTAGATGATAACCGGTTAAGTCTGAATATTAACATAACTGGCTATCTTCTAACTGGCCAAAATAAACCAGAAATGATGCCTTTAAATGACATCTGTACTCCTTTCACCGCTCCAGAGCTGCCCTGTAAATGGATACCCTCTTCTATAAAGTATCTTGGTGTCCTTTTTGATGGAGACCTCTCCAACATCATTAAACTTAACTCTGGCAAAGTAATTTTGCAGGTTGAGGCCTCACTGGCGGCCTGGTCCCCCTTAAACCTCTCTTGGTGGGATAGACTGGATACTATTAAAATGATGGTAGTCCCTAAAATTACATACACCTTGAGCATGATCCCTCTTCTATTTCCTTGTGCTTTTTATAGGCGTTTGGAAAAGATGCTTTCCAACTTTTTATGGAACTTTGGGTCGCCCAGAATCTCTCTGAATAAACTTAAGCTTCCAAAACGGCATGGAAGAGTGAAATTTCCTGATCTCCTCTTTTATCATAAAGCCTTCATTATGTGACAGGGCATGGAATGGATAGCTCCTGTTAATGTCATTTCCCCGCCCAGATGGTTCATCTTTGAACAAGCCCTTATTGACCCGTTAGTGCATTCCCATATAATTGGCATGAGCCTTCCCAAGAGCATTGTTTCTAATCCAATCATAAACGCCGCCCATAAGTTAATGGTATCCTTACATAAATTGATGGATATCCCTTGGTCTGATATTTTATTTATTTTTATTACATTTGTACCCCGCACTTTCCCACTCATGGCAGGCTCAATGCAGCTTACATGGGGCAATGGAGGGTTAAGTGACTTGCCCAGAGTCACAAGGAGCTGCCTGTGCCTGAAGAGGAAATCGAATTCAGTTCCTCAGTTCCCCAGGACCAAAGTCCACCACCCTAACCACTAGGCCACTCCTCCACTGTTGCTACTATTTGAGATTCTACATGGAATGTTGCTATTCCACTTGCAACATTCCATGTAGAAGTCGGCCCTTGTAGATCACCAATGTGGTGGCTGCGCAGGCTTCTACTTCTGTGAGTCTGACATCCTGCACGTATGTGCAGGACGTCAGACTCACAGAAACAGAAGCCTGCGCAGCCTTCTACATGGAATGTTGCTAGTGGAATAGCAACATTCCATGTAGAATCTCCAATAGTAGCAACATTCCGTGTAGAATCTCCAATAGTAGCAACATTCCATGTAGAATCTCCAATAGTATCTATTTTATTTTTGTTAAATTTGTACCCCCCGCTTTCCCACTCATGGCAGGCTCAATGCGGCTTACATGGGGCAATGGAGGGTTAAGTGACTTGCCCAAAGTCACAAGGAGCTGCCTGTGCCTGAAGTAGGAATCGAACTCAGTTCGTCAGTTCCCCAGGACCAAAGTCCACCACCCTAACCACTAGGCCACTCCTCCACTCGCCCCTATATGGAATAACCCTAACTTTAAAATTGGCAATAAGCAAGTTTCGTGGTCTCAGCGGCAGCGCATAGGAATTTGGTCCTTGAACGATATAATTTATGTGAGTAGGCAGACATGGAAAACTTTCTCAGATTTGAAAACTGAGTTTGCACTGCCAGATGCCCAGTTTTACCAATGGCTTCAGATTAGCTCCATGCTAAAAAAAGAAAACTAGAGGTCGTTTACACACGCAGTTCCTGACCCACAACCCAGCGCTTTTGTAGATCTTAATTTGAAGCTGCAACATACTGGTCACGCTGCTTCCCGCATTTACAAATACCTTCTTAGCAAGTCCTACACCAAATGCACTGGTTTGCGTAGATGTTGGGAGGAAGACATACAGCAACCTATATCAGATAATCTGTGGGAGCAGCTTTGGCAGTCCCTCTTCAGATGCTCTAACTCTTCTACTACAACCCAGTCAATGTATTTTGTTCATGCATAGATCTTTATGGACGCCATATAAGTTGCATGTTATTGCTCCTCAGTGGCATTCCTAGGGGGGCGGCGCCCCGCCCTCCGGGTGCAGCGCCCCCCCTGATGCAGCGCGGACCCCCCCCCCCTGGTGAAAGACCTCCCGCGAAAGAGCCCCCCTGGGTGCATGCCGCTGGGGGGGGGTGCCGCAGCACGCGCCTGCTGCGAGTTTACTAACTTTGCTCGTTCGTTGCAGCTCCCTCTGCCCCGGAACAGGAAGTAACCTGTTCCGGGGCAGAGGGAGCTGCAGCGAATGAGAGAAGTTAGCGAACTCTCACAGCAGGCATGCGCCGCGGCACCCCCCAGCGGCGTGCAGCCGGGGCGGACCGCCCCCACCGCCTCCCCCTTGGTACGCCACTGTTGCTCCTTCTAACTCTAATGTATGCTGGTCTTGCCAGTCTCAAGTGGGTAATATAAAACACCTTGTATTTGACTGTGTGTGCCTTCGTAACTACATAGTAACATAGTAACATAGTAGATGACGGCAGAAAAAGTCCTGCACGGTCCATCCAGTCTGCCCAAGAAATGTGCCACTTTTTTGTGTATACCTTACCTTGATTTGTACCTGTCTTTTTCAGGGCACAGATCGTACAAGTCTGCCCAGCACTATCCCCTCCTCCCAACCACCAGCCCTGCCTCCCAACCACCGGCTCTGGCACAGACCGTATAAGTCTGCCCAGCACTATTCCCCGCCTCCCAACCACCAGCCCCGCTTCCCACTCCAATCTCGGCTAAGCTCCTGATGATCCATTTCTTCTGAACAGGATTCCTTTATGTTTATCCCACGCATGTTTGAATTCCGTTACCGTTTTCCAAGCATCCACCACTCTCTCCGTGAAAAAATACTTCCTGACATGGCTTGAAATTTGGTCACAACTGGTAGCCATTTTTCACCTTCCTGGCTTAATTACTTATAAATTTGTGATTTTCAGGGATCAGTACTACAAGGGTTTGTTGACTCATAGTGAAGGGACTCTTGTTAGCACCATGATATCTTTAGCGCTGAAAGTAATTTTCTCACATTGGAAATCATTACACCAAGTCATCTACCAGGAGTGGTGGAACTTATTGATTCAAATTTACAAGTTCGAATTACACCTCGCAAAAAAATCTTCTCGCTTTGCTTTATATAGGGAGAAATGGCTACCACTTGTTTCTTATTTTGACACTATATATAGCACCTAGCCCTAAATGCTAAGAAGCCCATTTCATACCTACGGACTTCTTAGCATTCAGTGTGCACTAAGCTTTAGTAAAAAGATCCCTTAATTTGTTGGGAGTACAGAAAAATCCAGTCTTAAATAGTTAAAAATCTTAGCAAGTGAAATCTTAGCAAATATTTTTTAAAGGAACTGGTCCTGCAACTGAAATTAATTGTTAAGATTCAATAATAACCTCTAAAAAAAAAAGTAAAAAAAAAAATAAAAAAATAAAAATAATGGTCTTTTTACTGAATATTTCTCCAGAAATACTAAAGTTGGCATAGGAAAGTCTTGCTACGACCAGTCTGAACCATGTCATTTTTCATAGCTTCTTGCAGCAAAGGCGTTTTTCAACAACAAAAAAGATTCCTTTTCCATGAACAAATTTCCTTTTCAGTAACAGCTTACTCTCTTTAAGGCTAACAGCGGCATGGTAGTCATAAATCTTAAGTACTGCACTTTCCTATAAAATGCTGTCAGCACTCTTAAATAAGTTTTATTGTGCTGTTTCGTATGATCTGCCATCACTGGACATTTGGAATATATTAGAACAGGGGAATTAAAATGGTGTTTGTAGATTTCCACGTGTGATGACCCAAATTATATTGTTGCTTCCCAGCTTCATCTGTAGTTACTGAGTAGTTAATATTCAGCTGGCATTGTAACTTAACAATATAACTGAAGCACTAATGGAGTGGAGGAGTGGCCTAGTGGTTAGGGTGGTGGACTTTGGTCCTGGGGAACTGAGGAACTGAGTTTGATTCCCACTTCAGGCACAGGCAGCTCCTTGTGACTCTGGGCAAGTCACTTAACCCTCCATTGCCCCATGTAAGCCGCATTGAGCCTGCCATGAGTGGGAAAGCGCAGGGTACAAATGTAACAAAAATAAAATAGATACTATTGGAGATTCTAGATGGAATGTTGCTATTCCACTTCCAACATTCCATGTAGAAGGCTGCGCAGGCTTCTGTTTCTGTGAGTCTGACGTCCTGCATGTACTCACAGAAGCAGAAGCCTGCACAGCCACCACATTGGTGATCTGCAAGGGCCGACTTCTACATGGAATGTTGCTAGTGGAATAGCAACATTCCATCTAGAAACTCAAATAGTAGCAACAGTGGAGGAGTGGCCTAGTGGTTAGGGAGGGTGGTGGACTTTGGTCTTGAGGAACTGAGTTCAATTCCCACTTCAGGCACAGGCAGCTCCTTGTGACTCTGGGCAAGTCACTTAACCCTCCGTTGCCCCATGTAAGCCGCATTGAGCCAGCCATGAGTGGGAAAGCGCGGGGTACAAATGTAACAAAAAAAAAATAGATACTATTGGAGATTCTACATGGAATGTTGCTACTATTGGAGATTCTACATGGAATGTTGCTATTCCACTAGCAACATTCCATGTAGAAGGCTACGCAGGCTTCTGTTTCTGTGAGTCAGACTCACAGAAGCAGAAGCCTGCGCGGCCACATTGGTGATCTGCAAGGGCCGACTTCTACATGGAATGTTGGAACATTCCATGTAGAATCTCAAATAGTAGTAACAGTGGAGGAGTGGCCTAGTGGTTAGGGTGGTGGACTGTGGTCCTGGGGAATTGAGGAACTGAGTTCAATTCCAGGCAGCTCCTTGTGACTCTGGGCAAGTCACTTAACCCTCCATTGCCCCATGTAAGCCGCATTGAGCCAGCCATGAGTGGGAAAGCGTGGGGTACAAATGTAACAAAAATAAAATAGATACTATTGGAGATTCTACATGGAATGTTACTACTATTGCAGATTCTACATGGAATGTTGCAAATGTCATAAAAATAAAATAAAATAAAATCTTTAAGTGTTGATATACATAAAAGAAATGGCACTGAATATACTGGGCATCCAAATGGGAGATGAAATTTAATGTGGACAAATGCAAAGTGATGCACATTGAAAAGAATAATCCAAGTCATTTTTACCTGATGCTAGTGTCTACCTTGGAGGTCAGCACGCAAGAAAAAGATCTAGGTGGTGTTGTAGACAATATGCTGAAATCGTCTGCCCAGTGTGTGGAGGTGGCCAAAAAAGCAAACAGGATGCTAGCAATTATTAGGAAAGGGATGGTAAATAAGACCAAGAACATTATAATGCCTCTGTATCAGTCAATGGTGCCAACTCACCTTGAGTATTGCATTCAATTCTGGTTGCCGTATCTCAAAAAAGATATAGCAGAATTAGAAAAGGTTCAAAGAAGAGCAACTGAAATGATAAAGGGGATGGAACTTCTCTCATATGAGGAAAGGCTGAAGAAGTCAGGGCTCTTCAGCTTGGAAAAGAAGTGGCTGAGGGGAGATATGCTTGAGGTCTATAAAATCCTGAGTGGTGTAGAATGAGTAGAAGTGAATTGATTAGGAGAGAGAGGAGAATCCAGCGCAGAGAGGCTGCTGTCATCAAGTCCAATCTCAGGAGCCCATTTGCAGGCATTGCCGTGGCTGCCCCTGCCTATCGTCGTTTTGGGGGCTTGGTGCCCTTTAACATCCAGCGACACTGTGGCGTGTGGCCACAGGATGCAACCACAGGGCACAGCCTATAGGGCATTTCCAAAGGGGCATGCCATGCCCCTTAGGAGCACAGCAGGAGTTATATACTTTTTCTTTTTTTTTTATTGAACTTAATTTCTGGCTGAGGATTTCCATAGACAAGCGAAAAGTCAAGACCAAAGGTACTGTTCCTACTGTCTCAGTTACTGTGGGTCCCATAGATAAACATGTGCTTCCAGGAGGGTTACTATCTACTTCCTCTGGAGGAATTGCCTTGGGGTCATCTTCGACTCCTCCCTCTCCTTCTCTGCACATATTCAACAGATTACTAAAACCTGTCGTTTCTTCCTTTATAATATCGCCAAAATTCGCCCTTTCCTTTCTGAACACGCTATCAGAACCCTCACCCACACTCTCATCACCTCTCGCTTAGATTACTGCAACTTGCTTCTCACAGGTCTTCCACTCAACCACCTCTCTCCTCTTCAATCTGTTCAAAATTCTGCTGCACGACTAATATTTCGCCAAAGTCGTTATGCCCATATCAGCCCTCTCCTGAAGTCACTTCACTGGTTCCCTATCCGTTTCCGTATAAAATTCAAGCTCCTTCTTTGAATCCTATTGATATTGCTGCAGGTACAGCAGTTTTGGATGTGGGAAAGCAGAATGTTTCCTTGTCAGATTTATGGCAGGCATTGTGTGTGTGTTGGGGGGTTCTTCCGGGGAACTATTGCACGTGTGTGTTCTTTTTCTAAGGATGTTGTGTCAAAATTTAATAATGTGGATGTTAATTTAAAAATTCTACAGAAGCAAATTACTAAATTGGATTCACGGGTTTCTACTCTGCAAGCAGTTTCTTCTTCAGCTATTAAAGATTTGCATATTATTCATTTAAAATTGGAGATGCTGGAGAATGCAGGCAAACCTTGACTTGTGGTTTTTAAAATTTTCCTTGTTCTCATTTATCTGCAGAAATTTTTCTTAGAAAATATTTTAAAGAGATTTTGCTTCTCTCTGAAGCAGATTCATTGGTTATCTCTAATTGTTATTATATTCCTACTAAATCTGTTATTAGTTGCTCAGATAAACAGGCTATTGCTGGTACCTTAGCTCAGCAAAGCTTAAACCTGACTGAATTTCTTGGAGACAACCGAAAATACTGCAACCAGACCCACTTTATTGGTGACGTTTTTTTACAGATAAAGATAAAAAGGTTGGTATTGAGAACTTACTTTAAGAAAAAAGATATTTCTTTTTGTGGAGCTAGAGTACAATTGTTTCCTGATGCCTCTTGGGTGACATGGGTTCGAAGGGAAGCTTTTCTTTCACTGAAGTCTAGGGTCTTGACTTTGCTACATTTTACCTTAAGTTTCCCTACAAATGTTTAATGACTTTGCAGGGTACTCAATATGTGTTTTGTGACCCTACTTAATTAGAAAAACCTTTGTCTGACCACTCTATGCAATAAGACTCTGGATAGAAAGGGGTTAATTAATTATACTGTACCATGATGTGAAGAGGGTTATATCTCTTTTTGATTATTTTGTATTTTTATTACTTGATTTATTTCTTTTTTCTCTCCGTGAAGCGGGCTAGGTATTAATAATTTGATTGTTTAATCATGTATTTTCTTTTGAAATGTGCCTCTGAGGTTAATTTCTGTTTCTGCTTATATTATTTCATATATACAATAATAAAAAAGTACAAACACTAGGGGAGACTCGATAAAGTTACATGGAAATACTTTTAAAGCAAATAGGAGAACATATATTGTTTTTACTCAACGAATAGTTAAGCTCTGGAACTCATTCCCAGAGGATTTGGTAACAGCAGTTAGCATATCTGGGTCTAAAGAAGGTTTGGACAAGTTTCTGGAGGAAAAGTCCATAGTCTGCTATTGAGACAGACATGGGGAAGCCACTGCTTGCCCTGGGATTGGTAGCATGGAATGTTGCTAGTATTTGAGATTCTGAATGGAATGTTGCTACTCTTTGGGGTTCTACATGGAATGTTGCTACTCTTTGGGTTTCTGCCAGGTACTTGGGACCTGGATTGGCCACTGTTAGAAAGATGATACTGGGCTAGATGGACCATTGGTCTGACCCAGTATGGCTACTTGTGTTCTTATTGTGGATATGCTGAAAACCTGACTGGCTGGGGTGCCTCCAGGACCATGTTTGGGAATCACTGGTTTAGTAGCTGGATGGTGATGACCTAGAACAGGGAATGAGCTTAATGAGTAGATATAGGTGTGAGGCTTTCTAGCACTGGGACAGTCCCTTCACCAAGGAGTTCTAGGTCATTTTGGACTCAACGAAAAAGCTTGTAATATTTTTATTCAATGCCTTGAAGTATGAGGCACTAGGCACAGAACAGAAAGGCTGTAATGCAGCTCTAAAAAGAAAATAGGAAAGAACAGCAAGTTGAGTAGAGTTGTAAATGTTTTACTGGGCATAAGAGTAAGAAACTTTAGTGAAAATTGTAATATTTTAGTGCTTGATTGAGATATTACTGCTGAGTAAGCCTGAGTCTATTTGAAAGTGTGAAAGTTTGATGGAAAAGGTGCAGCGAAGGGCGATTAAAATGATAGCGGGGATGGGACGACTTCCCTATGAAGAAAGACTAAGGAGGCTAAGGCTTTTCAGCTTGGAGAACAGACGGCTGAGGGGAGACATGATAGAGGTATATAAAATAATGAGTGGAGTGGAACAGGTGGATGTGAAGCATCTGTTCATGCTTTCCAAAAATACTAGGACTAGGGGGCATGCGATGAAACTGCAGTGTAATAAATTGAAAACAAATCAGAGAAAATTTTTCTTCACCCAACGCATAATTAAACTCTGGAATTCATTGCCGGAGAACGTGGTGAAGGCGGTTAGCTTGGCAGAGTTTAAAAAGGGGTTAGACAGTTTCCTAAAGGACAAGTCCATAAACCGCTACTAAATGGGCTTGGGAAAAATCCACAATTCCGGGAATAACATGTATAGAATGTTTGTACATTTGGGAAGCTCGCCAGGTGCCCTTGGCCTGGATTGGCCGCTGTCGTGGACAGGATGCTGGGCTCGATGGACCCTTGGTCTTTTCCCAGTGTGGCATTACTTATGTACTTATGTACTTAATTATAATCTGGATTATTTAATTGGTTAAATATAGACCTAGTGGTTTAAGGTTGTGAGAGGCAGTTAATTTAGGTATTATTTGAGCTAGCATGGCACAAAACAAAAATTGATGCTATAATCTAAATGGCAATTTTTATTTAGAGGTACAGAAACAGAGCTGTAATATAACTTAGACCTGACAGAAAGTGATATTAAAATGCAACTGAAGCAGTTTCTGAGTAAAGAAAGTAATATTTTCCACAGATAAAGCCAAATTGAATTTTTATTGTTTACTGGCTGTGGTTTAGAATGTTCGTAGTGTATTCCTGGGCTCAAAAGAAAAACACATTTAAAGATAATAGCACTGAAAATACAGAGAACTGATTACAGATCTGCTAGAGATTTTGATATTGTCAGTATTATATAGTAGCTTCACGTAGGTTGGACAAGAAGATAAAATTCTCACATTGCTCTTTTTGAGTACAGAAGTTTAAAGGGAGATGGGATGTGTTTTTTTTTTGTTTGTTTTTTTGGGGGGAGTTGGGGGTTTTCTTTCATAAAAATTTGTTATAAATTATAGACGTTACTATTTTGTGTTCTACTTAGTATTTTAGGGGTTTACGAATTATTGATACTTTATTGCTATTTATTATTGCTTGCAAATGTTGTTGTGATTGTTTTCTTCTTGGATTTTGTATTGTCTCTACTACTACTACTATTAAACATTTCTATAGCGCTACTAGACTTACGCAGCGCTGTACAAATTAACATGAAAAGACAGTCCCTGCTCAACAGAGCTTACAATCTAAATTGGACAGACGAACAGACAGCTAGGGGTGGGTCTCTAATCTATATACACAAAATGCACCTCCAACGTTCCAATGAAGCCTCAAGCCAGATGAGGCGCCCGAGATATCCGGTTTGACGTCGAGGGCGGGGTGGCGAAGGCACAACACGCGACTCACACAGATTCAGTTACAGCAGCGCTGCGGTGAGAGCGCTGCGAACTTTCATCGCTAAATCGCAAACAAGTGAGTCACTGAGTGAGGGAGGGATAGAGGGAGGGAGGGGGGGTTGCAACTCAGAAGGAACGGACGGAGGGGGGGTCTGGAACTCGGGAGGGAGGATGGGGGGGGGGGGATTACCCTGCTAGCGCCCGTTTCATTTTTTCCCGAAACGGGCATTTCTTACTAGTTACTGTATTTAATAAAGACTTCTTTAAATAAAAAAAAATTCTCACTGAATTATGGCAAGGGCTGGTTACCAATAACATAGAAGCAAGTGTCTAGAGTGAAAGACATACCTAGATGGAGAAAAGGTTAAATATATAGTGTTCTATCATTGCAAAGTATTACTTGTGCTAGGCTTGACAGTCAGTTTAAAACAGAGTATAGAACATTACTATGAGAAGACTCAGAACTTTTGATCCAAAATCTTCTTTACTGCAGTAATCAAACAAGGAACAATAACTTACAGTTCAGATAGGCCGAACAAGAGTTTTTGCCTTGCAAATTAGGAGTCTGTTCTCAACCAGCTCATTCTCCATGCAAGAGAGGCTCGGAGGTTTCAGTAACACGCTGAGTAGTAATGCTGTTTATACTTTATATTGGTAAAATCTTGATAGAATCACAGTGAACTTGAAAGGGTCATGCAACAAAAACACAGCATAGGCAGTTTCAGTTCAAGAAGAAACATGTTGCAGACTAACATTTTTACAGACCTGATGGAGGAGGGGGGCTACTTGCCCACCATGCTTAGAGAACAAGGCTTGCCAATAGAAAGAGCCCCATAAGACAGAGGAAGCTGGACATGTGCTCCGAAACAGCCTATTACAGGGAACTCCTAGACTACAGGGACTTGTAGTTCTACAACCCTATTACTCCCCACCTGGTATCGGTAGATACCACTATTTAATTTTCCAAACTATCAATATTATAAGCATGCAAAGTGCATTAATAAAGCTGGATCTTGTTTGTTTCAAGTTCTCTGTCATTCAGGTAACTTCTATCGAACAGTCTCACACTTCTAGCCTTCCAGACCACACCCAATTACTTCTCTTAGATCACAAATAACAGTCGGACAAAGATAATTGTCAAATGTGGCAAAAACATTGGCCACAGCTTTATTTAACAAACATCATCTAAAGTTGTTATAACAATTCATATCACATAACTGGATAGTATAGTAAACGTATTATTTGCACCAGAGGGGTCTTTAACCAACTTTGAATGGTTAGCCAGTAGCAGATTAGCCCAGCTTATCAAGAATAAAATATTGACAGCATCAGCAAAGGCGTGACCTGTGTGTAACCCTTCTCCAACAGGTTTACTTCATCAAGCCTTATGTAGGGCGCCACCTTTGTGTAGCCCAGGTTTCACATCTACTGGCTCAGGTCCAAAACCCCAACCTGGGTCACAGGGATAAAAGCACTCTCTTTCCTACAGTCACGGTGTTACAGGGGACCACACACACACACACCACACTCAAGTCCAAATTTGCATTGCAGTTGAGCTTGGAAGTGAGTCAATGGTCCAGAATAGAGATCCGAGGCTTTGGGAACTTAAAAGAGATGTACTAATGGTACTTCCTTCTCATTCCAGGAGCAAGCATCCTTGCGCACACCAAAAGAATCACTCTGTACTCCAAGAGTTGTATTTAATGTAAAATAAGTTTCCTGAAACTTCTGCAACCAGCAGACAAACTCTTCAGAACTCTGTATGTACATTGTCCACCTAATATTATTTGTGATGATCTTATCCACTGCACGTCACTCTTTGAGTACTCCGAAACTGTACATATTTACCCAGGTTCCTGTTCTTTACCCATCCTATTGTGCCAGCAACAAACCCAAGGCTGCTTCTGTTACTCCTGATACCAATCCAACTACCTGGGGCACAGACTTTTTAGGCTGTCCTTCTTAAAGTGATGCACCTCGCAGGGCTGCACCTTGGCCTTCAACAGGCTTCCGCTGCTCTGGGTCCCAGTTCCAGGCTGGATTCCCCTTAGCCACCTGAAGCCCTGTCTCCCTCTGATTTGCCACTTAGAGGGGCAGCACTTACTCCTTTACTCAGTGCTCTCAATGGCCCTCTGACACAACTTTCTGGTCCTGTAAACAGGGAGGGGGGAGTGGAGTTCAGTGGCGTTCCTAGGGCGGCTGACACCCGGGGCGAATCGCCAATGCGCCCCCCCCCCGGGTGCAGCGCCACCCCCCCTGGTGAAATGACACCTTCTCCCCCCCCCCCCCCGGCAAAACGACACCTCCCCCTGGCGAAACAACACTCCCCGGGTGCATTTTTACCTGCTGGGGGGGGGGGGTGCCGCATGCCTGTCGGCGTCGCTCGTTCCATGCTCCCTCTGCCCCGGAACAGGAAGTAACCTGTTCCGGGGCAGAGGGAGCACGGAACGAGTGGCGCCGACAGGCGCGTGGCACCCCTCCAGCGGCGTGCACCCGAGGCGGACCGCCCCCCCCCTAGGAACGCCACTGCTGGAGTTGTGAACCTTCCCCCAATCCAGGGGCGTAGCCAGGAAACAGATTTTGGGTAGGCCTAGGCAAGAAGTGGATGGGCATCAAGTGTTCTCCCCCTCCCCCCCACAACAAAAACTATCTCAGCTGGCAGGAAAACTCTTCTTTCCACCTTGGCAGTCTGCAGCACGTGTGCACTGAAAACTGAGCAGGTGCTGGTATTGTAGAGAGTAGCATTTTCGATACCATCAGGGGGAAGTTTTCAGCTGGCGGAGCTTGGGATTCCCACCAGCTACCACTAAATGTGTGCTACTATTGGGTGGGCCTGAGTCCTAAGTGGGTGGGCCCTGGCCCACCTGTGGCTACGCCACTGCCCCAATCTCCTAGAGGGATAGATGCTGGGAATCTTCATCTGGTGGAGCTTGGGGACCCCAGCCAGCCACATCACTGCTGTGCTGCTGCTGGGTGGGCCTGAACCCAAAATGAGTGAGTCTGTGCCCATCCAGGCCTATCCACGGCTATACTGAAGGAGTGGAACGCCGGATGCTGCTCGAATACTATGAATACTACTGAGCAACAGGACAACCTCATGTTTTTGTGCCTACTGATGGACTTATACTTATGCACTCTACCTCTGCTTTTGGCTGTTTAGCCACACCTTATCACTGCACTGGACATTTGTGCCTTATCCAGTTTTACTGTTTACTAACGAAAGAAGTTTGCTGTTTACTAATGTAAAGATAGAATGCAGGGCTATTAGACATATAGCTTGTAACAGTAGTTTGCAAGGCCTATACAAGACCAGCTTGCATGTAGCAGCGCCATCTGAATAGACGACCTTGGTGGGTGCTGACACCCCGCCCTGCATTCCTGAGCCGAACGAACCTTATCTCCTGTTCTAGAAAGGAGCATTGTGTGTGTGAAGAATAAGCTGCTAAGTTTCGTTTTTCTTGCCAGTATCATTTCAGTGTTATGACGTGTGTACGTACTGGGACTACAATTTTGTACTGTAAGAACTACAAATGTTTACTGCGCATGTCGGTTGTGGCGTGTAAGGGGCCAAATGCGCAGGCCCAGTAGGGGAGTATAAATGTAAGTGTCAGATGATTTATGACACACAGTGTCCCGAGACTACTCGGTGCTGTTCACTTGCTAGCAATAAAGTTGCCTTGTTTGGAACCAAAATTTGCCTTTCGTCTCCTGATTCCCCACCTGTTTCATTGGCGACCCAGATGGGACAGAAGTAGAAAGGGGAATCGGATTATATTCTTCCCCTCCCCCACTGCGGTCGGATCAGGTCATCGACCCCCACCCGAGAAGGTGGTGAGTGGCCACCGCTGATTTCAGCGTCCATCTCCCGGAGGAGGGCCGATCAACTCCGCCTGACTGTAGAGGGGGCTGTGTGGTTCCGACAAGGCACCTTTTTCCATTTCAGAGAGAAGCGTACGACGGCGCGGCCTGCGACCCCGGCGGACAGGCGAGTATACTCTACGTAGTGACCGGCCCAGTAAGGACCGAAGAAGAGGCGTGATCACCCTCTTTTAGCCAGTGACTAATACGGACTATTGGTATACGACTAGGTCCCGAAACTCACTAGGCTCCGACGACGAAACCGAGCGGCGAACGGGAGGGTTTCTTGTGGCGTATGAAAGTGTGTGAATGGGCTTGCAGTTCCAGGCCGGGCGACCGCGTCCTGGTCAGGCCGAGTGTTGACCCTTCTGTGTCTGGTGGAACGAGACCCCTTACTCCTCCACCGCCCCTTTCCCCCTTTGTCCGTCACCTGTCCTTTGGCACTCAGGTTAGGATGGGCGGGGGTGGGTCTTCACCGTTAGATTTAATGACGGAACACTTTAGCGAAGTGTTCGACCTAGATAAATGTAGCAGGGCCGGGATGATACAGAGATGTCAATTTATGTGGCCAGGGCTAGGTATTGCTGGATGGCCCCCGGAAGGGTCATTCGAGTATGAAAAAGTGGCGGCGGTCATGAATATTGTTATAGTCGAGGGAAACCCAGGCTGTCCCGAGGACATTCCATACATAGAAGCGTGGTTGGATGTAGTCCGGGATCCGCCGGCTTGGGCCCAACGAAAGGTAGAAAAGGCCGCCCTCATGTTGGTAAAGCAGAGAAAAGGCCGGAAAACTAAACTTAAAACCCTGCCGACCCATGCCTTCGCTCTCCAAAGCTCGGCAACCGCTGCCGTCCCGAAGGCCGCAGGGACCGCCCCCATACGGCCTACCGCCCCTAGCGCTGAAGCCACTGAGACCACGCCCCCTGCTACCATTGGTAAGGCAGGAGCTACGCCCAGTACGACCAACACACTTTCTAGAATGAAACCCCCAAAGAAAACCCCAGGGAAAGTTCAGGGTTTGCCCGAAAAGAAGCTTCCAAAAGCCCCGGTACTTGCTACGGCGGAAGCATACGAAGATGACATCGCGCCACCGCCATATGCCCCGATATACCCCGACATCGCGAGCCTGGAGGAGGGCCCGGATAACGCTGAGGCTTCCGGGTCAGAGTCGGATGCCGGAGAGATGTCCCGTCCAGACTCACCTGAGTCACCTGGCCCCGCAACCATACGGAAGAGTAAACGGGTTGTGAAGAACATTACTCGATTCCCTCAATCGAGTCCGCGCAATGCCCTCCCTTCGAGCAGGAAAGGGGGAGCCACCCACTTATTTCCAGTTCGACAATCTACCACCTATACCCCTAACCCGGTGGAAGGGGGGGGCCAGCCCATTGAATCAACAGTTTATAGCCACGTTCCCTTCTCAAGTGCCGACTTGTATAACTGGAAATTGCATGGGCCGTCCTACGACCAGAAACCCGAGCAGTTGGTAGAGCTGGTGGAAGGCATTATATACAGTTATAATCCGACTTGGGGAGACCTTAGGCAGTTGAGCGCCCACATCCTGACCACTGAAGAACGCCGCCTTTTGCAACAAAATATGGAGCAAGCCGTCCGGGATGCGAACCCTGCCCATGCCAACTTACAGAACCTAATAGAGACGGAGGCGCCCATCGCTGCCCCTGCGTGGGACTACCGAACCGCTGAAGGCCAAACCCTTATCCGCCGATACCAGCAGGCGTACCTGGCCGCCTTAAAGAAAGGGAAGCAGAAGGTTACCAACATGGGGAAAATCCACAGTGTAGTCCAACAAAAGGACGAGAGTCCAGGGGACTTCCTTGAACGACTTATGGAGGCATTCAGACGGCACAGCCCGATAAATCCCGAAGACCCTAAGAACCTCCCAACCGTGGTTATGAGTTTTGTTAGCCAGTCAGCACCGGATATACGAAGAAAGCTACAGAGAACGGAGGGGTTCGAAGGGATGAGCCTCAGCCAACTGAAAGCTATAGCTGATCGCGTATTCGGATATCGCGACCAGGAAGAGAAGACGGAGGCCCGAAAGGAATCGACCAGGCGGATGCGGGAGAAGGCAGATGTGTTGGCCACGGTGCTGGAAGAACGGATGAGGTCTAGACCAAAGGGGAGGGGCAGAAGAACAAGAGGAACGCGGTCCCCCATAGGACGTAACCAGTGTGCAAATTGTCGACAAGAAGGACACTGGTGGGCTGATTGTCCAGAGGAGATACGGGACAGCCCGAGAGAAGAGGAACCATGGGACCGGCAGAGAGAGGAGGAGACGGGCGACCGTACAGGGGCCCCCAGACGAGGCCGGGGAAGGGGCCGAAGAGATAGAGGACGGGATGACCGGAGGGAATGGCAGATGGCTGTGGACGCTACCCGAGACAGCACAGCATGAAGAAACCGGGAGGGCAGAGTCCCCACTGACCCTCTGGTGGAAATTCGGGTGGGGACAGAGTCTATGAAGGCCTTACTAGACACGGGGGCCCAGCGATCTGTTATCACCACCGCCATAGCCCCAGCCACGAAAGAAACTATACCAATTGTGGGAGCCTCCGGGAAATCCCTTGCGGCCCCCCTCCTCAAGGAGCGCCAAGTCCAGATCGGAGGGACGATGGTGTCTCATCAGTTCATACACATCCCTGGATGCCCAGTCCCCTTGATTGGTCGGGACCTGCTCTGTAAGCTCCAGGCCACCTTGAAGTTCAAGACCACGGGTGAAGTGGAAGCTCGCTTTGAAGATCGGCCAGTAACACTTATTTGTCCAGTAAGAGAAGAATGGAGACTACACGCTCCCTCAACTGTAGGACCTGGCGACTGCCGTTACGACCAGAATACCTCTTTTGCCCAGCAGAGGCGAGCCATAATGGATGAAGTGCCTGATGTATGGGCAGAAGTGAACCCCGGAGGACTGGCCGTTAACGCTATCCCCATCTGGATTGAGCTCAAACCGAATGCTCAAGTTGTCAACCAAGGACAATACCACGTCCCCTATGCAGCCCGGCATAGTATGCACACTCATCTACAGAAACTCCTTCAACAGGGGGTTCTTAAACCAATCAGATCCGCATGGAATACCCCATTGTTGCCCGTTAAGAAGCCAGGAACATCCGAATACAGACCCGTCCAGGACTTGAGGAAAGTCAACAACCAGGTAGCCGACATAGTCGCCCTCGTACCAAACCCCTACTCCATCTTAGCCCAAGTGCCATCCCAGACCAAGTGGTATAGTGTCATTGATCTGAAGGACGCCTTCTTCTCCATCCCCCTTGCTGCCGACAGCCAGAAGTTGTTTGCCTTCACGTGGGAAGACTTACAGACGGGAACCAAGCAGCAATATACATGGACCCGGCTTCCTCAGGGGTTCAAGAACTCCCCCACCCTCTTTGGTGACCAGCTTGCCCAGGACCTGAAAACGTACCAGGACGAGTATGGGCCGGTCGTCCAATACGTGGACGACCTGTTGGTGGCCCGTGAAACGTACACGGACTGTGCAGAAGCTACCCTTTACCTCTTGAAAACCCTGGAAGCCCAGGGGTACCGGGCCAGTCGCAAAAAGGCCCAGATATGCGAGATCGAAGTCGAGTATCTGGGGTTTCGCCTCCGAGAAGGAACCCGAAGGCTCGGTACCCCCCGAACCCAAGCTATCCGCAACCAACCCACTCCTGCAAATAAGAAGGAACTACGGGCACTCCTCGGAGCCGCTGGATATTGCCGCATTTGGATCATCAACTTTGCCATCCTGACCCACAGTTTGTATGCCAAACTGAAAGGACCTGAACTCGAGGGCCAAAATCTCCGGTGGGAGAAAAGCGAACTGAAAGCCCTTCAGGACCTTAACGATGCCCTTGTGGCCCCACCAGCGCTCGGACTGCCAGATGTGACTAAGCCGTTCCACTTGTTCATCGACGAAAAGAAGGGATTGGCACTTGGAGTCCTCACCCAACTGGTCGGCACCTGGCAACGCCCTGTAGCATACCTCTCCAAGGGCATGGACAACGTGGCACGAGGATGGCCGGGCTGTCTCCGAAGCATTGCGGCGGCCTGTCTGCTGATACACGAGGCCAATAAACTCACGTTTGGCCAGACACTCTTTGTGACCACACCCCACACCATCCGCGGCCTACTCGAGAGCCATGGACCTAGATGGATGACCAACTCCCGATTGGTCAAATACCAAGCCCTCCTGTGCGAAAATCCGGAGGTGCGGATCCTGGACACAACCAACCTTAATCCCGCCACCCTCCTTCCGGCCCCTGAATCACCACTCCACGACTGTGAGGAGGTAATGGCCACTGTGCACTCGAGCAGACCTGACCTGAAGGACCAACCCTGGCAAGGGGGCATCACCCTTTTTACCGATGGAAGCAGCCAGGTGATAGAGGGAATTCGAAGAGCTGGCTATGCTGTTGTGTCTGAGGACCACGTGATCGAGGCTATGGCTCTGCCGCCCGGAACGTCAGCCCAGAAGGCGGAACTGATAGCTCTCACCAGAGCCCTCCAGTGGGCTGAAGGAAAAGTTGTTAACATCTACACAGATTCCAAATACGCTTTTCTCACCCTCCAGGTGCATGGAGCCTTGTACAAGGAGAGGGGATTTCTGACAGCTGAGGGGAAAGGACTTGCAAATGCCGCTGAGATCTGCCAGTTACTCGAGTCAGTATGGAAACCGAAGAAGGTGGCTGTGATGCACTGTAGGGCCCACACTGGGAGAACGGACCCTATCGCCCGGGGAAATCAGCGGGCAGACGACGCTGCAAAAAGGGCAAGTCAGCTCCCCCACCCCTCTCACCCTTCTGACCCCGTACTCGTCGTCCAGCTCCCTACAGAGACCCCTATCTACACCCCCCAAGAAACGGAGTGGGCCCAACAAGAGGGTCTGGAGTCACGCAATGGCTGGTGGATACTACAGGATGGGCGCATATGGATACCCGAAGCCTTGGCCTGGACGGTGGCCAAGGAGGCTCACGACCGCACCCACCTGGGCAGGGACGCCCTGGGGCGCTTACTTGAGAAGACCTACTACATCAACAAACTATCCCTGTGGACCAAAAACACTTCCAGCCGATGCGCAACTTGTGCCCGGAACAACCCTCGAACGGGGCCCGGCCCTATGCCAGGACATGTTCTCCGGGGCACTAGCCCCTTCCACGTATGCCAGATTGACTTCACACACATGCCCCCGGCACGAGGCTACAAAGCTATCCTCGTCGCCGTGTGTACCTACACCGGATGGATTGAAGCCCAGCCCACTAGAACGGAAATGGCTAAAGAAGTCACCTCCCTACTGCTTCATCAAATCCTACCCAGATACGGTCTCCCCAAGCAAATAAACTCTGACAACGGTCCCGCCTTTGCCAGCGAAGTAACACAACAGCTCAGTACCAGACTGGGCCTCGATTGGAAGTTGCATTGTGCCTGGAGACCCCAAAGCAGTGGAGTAGTGGAGAGGGCTAACCGATCCCTGAAGAACCAGCTAGCCAAGCTATGCCAAGAAGCAAAAGCCAAATGGCCCGACCTGCTCCCACTGGCCTTGCTGCATCTTAGGTGTACCCCCAAGGCTACCGGCCTTACTCCTTACGAGATGATGTATGCTAGGCCACCACCACTACCCTCTTTTCCCGACTCCTTGCAGATACAGGGCGAGAGTTCCTTAGTGAAACAGATGAAAGCATTACAGGAGGTAGTGCAAGACATCCAGCAATACACTGAAAGAGTAGCTCCCTTGGTTCTCACCAGTCCCACACATCGGTTCAGGGTAGGAGATGAGGTCTGGGTAAAAGAGTGGGATGAATCTGACTGCCTAAAGCCCAAATGGAAGGGGCCCTCCCTTGTTCTCCTAACGACCTCAACCGCTGTTAAAATTGCAGGAAGCCCAGTGTGGATACATTGGACCCGACTGAAACCTGCTGCTCCCACTAGCAGCACCCTGAAGCGTTGGACAGCGCACCAACATCCTGACGCTCCATTACGGCTGACTCTAAGAAAGACGTGAACCACCAGATTCATGCCTGCCCAGCAACAGGAACTCAGCTTCTGGACCCACTGCGTTTTTGGCTCTCTGTTTATCGCAGCCTTCATCGTGGGCCTCATTATCTTCTTGCTGCAAAAGCTCGGATACCTCCCACCACATATATAATGCTGACCATCTTCCTTCTCCTGTGTGCAGTCCCGAGCTATCCTGCCACCCTGAGCCTGAATTGCACTGAATGTTTGCGCCTCGTGCGCCATCGTATAGAGGGAGGATATCACCTAGTCACCACCCTCATTCACCAGACGCAGCCCCCGGAAGGCGATTGCCGGCTTCTCCCGACTTGTGCCCTCATCACTCCGAATGGCCTCCAACAGTTCCACAGATGCCTCCAAGGAAATCTCACTATCTGCCATAGCCCTACCAAGCCGAGATACTACAATGTCACCCTCAGCGTAGGACTCCCTGCGTATGTGGCCGGGCCTCCGGGAGTCGAGGGAGATGGCATTCTGTACTACATAAATTCCACTCGCATCCTTGTCGGTGGCATCCAAACTGTAGCAACCCTAACCTTCGACGTCTGTGCCGCCATGGACAAACACCCTTGGTCTCGCAAGTGTGGCAGCCAGAGTTGGCGTAAGACATATGTTAACGACCACAAGTATGTCTGCCCCTTCAGTCCAGACATGAGATGCTGCTCCCCGTGGGTTTGGCTCCCATGTGCCGGCGACACTCGAGCCTCGGGCTGGGACCGAGTATGTGCTTATACGGGAGGAGGATATGCCGGATGCACCGGCCTGGGCGAGTTTCGTCGAGGTTCTGGTAACTTTGTGTCCCTAGACTGGCCCATTCGAGGACACGACATGCCATGGAGAGGGACGTGGGGCCTCGGCATTGACGGCGGAGGAATGGATCCGTTGACATATATTACCATATATCAGAGTCTCGAAACGAAGCCTCCTACGCACTACCAGACTACTGTCGTCGGCTACCAAGACGTATTCGATGAAATCACTCGTGCTGAACAGACCGAGACTAAATTCCCCATTTCCCCAGAAGCCCGGAATATGTTCCTCAACTTGGCTGAAAACATTGCCCTCTCCCTGGGAATTGCCAACTGTTTCGTCTGTGGAGGCACCGACATGGGTGAACAATGGCCCTGGGAAGCGAGAGAGATCCGACAGCAAACATGGGATGCACTCAACACCACCAACATTACCTTTCCCCAGCGGCCGAAGCCGTACGAATGGGCCCTGAGAACAAATATCATAGGTACCCTCTGCGCTAGTCGAGCGCCATCGAAGCGTTACTCTGTACCAGTGGGAGATTCCGCTTGCACGGGGGTTCTTCAGTATAATGGAAGCCGGACGACCTGGTGGCAAACAGACAACCTGCCCGCCCCGGAGCCTATCTGGACAGAACCCACCTTGAACACGACATGGACGTACGGAGGAAACGCCTCCCTCAAGTGGGTAGCCCCGGCGGGCTACTACTATATCTGCGGACGCAGGGCCTATGAACAGCTCCCGGCCCGCTGGTACGGTACCTGTCTCTTGGGCACTGTCCGACCTAGTTTTTTCCTTCTGCCCCTGCGAGTCGGCGAAACTTTGGGTATCCCCCTATACGTGGACAAGGGGCCGGATAGCCCTGCCAGACGTAAACGATCTTTCCCAAGCATCAAGCCCAAAGTCCAAATTGGAGACTGGAAAGACAACGAGTGGCCGCCTGAACGCATCATTCATTACTATGGACCGGCCACATGGGCTGAAGATGGTACATACGGGTACCGTACCCCTATCTACATGCTAAATCGCATTATTCGCCTACAGGCCGTACTCGAAATCCTTACCAACGATTCGGCCCTTGCCCTCAATATCCTAGCTCGACAGAACACTAAGCTCATTACCGCAGTTTACCAAAATCGCTTGGCTCTTGACTACCTCTTAGCCCAGGAGGGCGGGGTGTGTGGCAAGTTTAACCTCAGTAATTGCTGCTTACAGATTGATGACCAGAGCCATGTCATCAGAGAAATAACTGACCGGATGGTCAAATTAGCCCACGTCCCTGTCCAAACCTGGAACAGTGCGTGGGATTGGACGTCCTCCCTAACCAACTGGCTACCAACCTCCGGGAGCCTGCATGGCCTCCTCGTCATGGGTGGCCTGTTCTTGTTGTCCTGCTTATTAATACCTTTGTCTCTCCCCTTGGTTTTCAGGTGCTTCCGCTCCACCATGGAAAGCATCGCTGATCGCCGTGCTGCTGCCCAACTTATGGCTCTCCAGATGTACTCCCCCATTCCCCAGTCTGATGAAGCTGACGATGAAGCACCTTGTGGCTGATGGGCACTTTTCACCTCCTGAGTCACTTACTGAGCCAGTACCCTTGTGCCAGCATAAGACCGGCTACAAAGGGGGGGGGATTCCACTAGGGACCTTCCGTCTCAACCCCGGCGAAGTAACCACCGGCTGCGCAAGGGCTTAGGGCTTGCTTGTTGCCTCCCTCGCTAACTATCCTTGTCCTTTCTTTCCTTTTCAGGGTTCATGGAGGATGGAGGTGATACTCTCCACCAGAATGGATGTTCAAGTATCAAAAGGGGGGAATGAAGGAGTGGAACGCCGGATGCTGCTCGAATACTATGAATACTACTGAGCAACAGGACAACCTCATGTTTTTGTGCCTACTGATGGACTTATACTTATGCACTCTACCTCTGCTTTTGGCTGTTTAGCCACACCTTATCACTGCACTGGACATTTGTGCCTTATCCAGTTTTACTGTTTACTAACGAAAGAAGTTTGCTGTTTACTAATGTAAAGATAGAATGCAGGGCTATTAGACATATAGCTTGTAACAGTAGTTTGCAAGGCCTATACAAGACCAGCTTGCATGTAGCAGCGCCATCTGAATAGACGACCTTGGTGGGTGCTGACACCCCGCCCTGCATTCCTGAGCCGAACGAACCTTATCTCCTGTTCTAGAAAGGAGCATTGTGTGTGTGAAGAATAAGCTGCTAAGTTTCGTTTTTCTTGCCAGTATCATTTCAGTGTTATGACGTGTGTACGTACTGGGACTACAATTTTGTACTGTAAGAACTACAAATGTTTACTGCGCATGTCGGTTGTGGCGTGTAAGGGGCCAAATGCGCAGGCCCAGTAGGGGAGTATAAATGTAAGTGTCAGATGATTTATGACACACAGTGTCCCGAGACTACTCGGTGCTGTTCACTTGCTAGCAATAAAGTTGCCTTGTTTGGAACCAAAATTTGCCTTTCGTCTCCTGATTCCCCACCTGTTTCAATACCAGTGGTAATGGATTTGAAATTTGTAACAAATAACATATGTTTAATAAGTTACCAAGCAGCATCGAAGTAGAGTGTATGCTGCATTTTTTTTTCCAGTTTCAAGGTCCTGAAAAAATGTTCCAGAAACCAGATAGACCAGCAAACCATCGGAAGAAATTGTCTTTAACTTAACACCAGGAAAGCTGTTGAAAACTTTCTGGCCCTAGCTTGACCTTGCAAAGGCTGCTGTGATGTCCTCCAGGCCTCAGCTGAGAGTATCACATGCCAAGGCTCTGCTTGACTGAAAAGGAATGTGAAGTGAAGTTGCTTATCCTGTCCAGATTTAGGTTCAATTCAAAATTTTACCTGTTTGACACCTGCACCTGTTGGCAAGAAGCATAGCAGAAAGGTTAACAGCTCCAGAGAGGCTTTTATTGTTCATTAATCAACAAACTGGTGGTAATGTGTGTCAATCAGACAAACCCAAATAAGGGCTACGTCCAATTTTTTTTTTTGACCCTGAAGTTTCCTACTGCTCCTTTGGGCTTCCAGCTCAATGAGAACCAGAGCTGGAATCTGGTGTCATGACCCTTCATTTGCAAGGATCTTTTGGTCTATTTTACTTTGCTGCTTCCCTTGCTATTACAAAATAAAATAGAACAATATTGGCAAAAAGAAAAAGAAACTTTTCTGTTTCCACACTCCTAATTTTCAATACTGGGCCAACTTGAGGATTTTCGGTGGACAGTATAAAGGCCTGCCACTGACCCACCAGGGCAGCTATGAGATGAAATACTTAGCTTGCACTAAGGGATTTATTCTTTATAGATCAAAGGTTAAAGCAATCATGGAATTTACATGCTTGGGGAGCAATTGATTAAGAGCTGTTAATGAATTAGCACATGATAAATGCCTTTGGAGCAGGGGCGGGCAACCTACATGCACAGAGGGCCGCATAAATGTCAGTAGACCTCACAATTAATTAATGTCTAGGGTTAGCATATAACCAGGTTTCCCCAGACATGTCTTCTTTTTAAGCTCGAGGTTTGCATGCACAGATCCAGAAATTACCACAGCGCATCCCACGGCAATCCATTTTAAGCCAAGGTAATAGCACGCTAACGCTTACCGCAGCTTAGTAAAAGGACCCCTAGGTTTTGGGAAGTGCTAACGCGGTAATTTGGTGTAATGGTTGTGCCCTAATTGTGACAATAAAACATGGCCATTAGTGCAAAAAACGGCAGAAATTGGCCATTTTACTGCTGCAGTAAAACGTCAGTGTCAATGTTGCTCTTATTATAATTATTTATTTATTTGTTACATTTGTCTCCCACTTTTTCCCATCTATTTGTAGGCTCAATGTGGCTTACATAGTACCGGAGAGGCCTTTGCAGGCTCCGGTATGAACAAATACAGGGTGATGTTGTGGTAAGATCAAGTTCATGTGGCACTGCCACATTAGGGAATCGGAGAACGGAAGAGTTGTGTTATGTCCATTACATGCTTTAGTTTGGTTGTGTTGCAGAGATTAGGCATTTAAGTTGGATCGGTAGGGTATGCTTATTTAAACAGGTTGGTTTTTAGTGATTTCCGGAAGTTTAGGTGGTCCTACGTCGTTTTCAAGGCTTTTGGTAATGCGCTCCACAGTTGTGTGCTTAAGTAGGAAAAACTAGATGCATAAGTTGTTTTGTATTTAAGTCCTTTGCAGCTTGGGTAGATTTAGATTGCAGATTTAGATAAGATCGTGCTGATCTGGATGTATTTCTAATTGGTAAGTCGAAATCAAGTCTCAGATCCATCCTGAATCGTCCATGACCCTCCCATTTCCATGACCCCTTTTTCAGGCCATGCGTAAAATTTAGGTGTGGATCCTGCTCCTAACTACATGCATGGGTCCAAATTATTTGTTTATTTGTTGCATTTGTATCCCACATTTTCCTACCTATTTGCAGGCTCAATGTGGCTTACATTGATCCGTCATGACGATCGCCATTCCAGAGTAAAAGATACAAGTGGTATTACATAAAGAACATAGGTGATATAGTAGAATTAAGCAAACAGGCATAAAGAGATCAAATTTGGAATAATAGATACAGTGGTAATGCGTTACAGTTCATATAGTACGTTAAAGTTCAAAAAATGGGTTGATGCGGTATGCCTTGTTGAAAAGGTAAGTCTTCAGTAATTTCCAAAAGTTGGTTGTATCTAATTAGTGCCAAAAATTGTTTGTTAAAAAGCCAATTATTGGCACTGATTGGCTTGTTGTATTAAATTGCATGTGCAAAATCAGGCACTGCCTAAATTTACGCACGCAATTGGCGACTTTTATAGAATCATGGGGTTAGTGTTCAGCACCTATGGCAGTAATTATTATGGGCTAGCTGTAATGGGTAGACCACTCACAATCTCTGCCCATACTTTGCCTAGTTCCCCTCTCATCCTTTCAAATGTAGTCTTTGGATGCAGGTGGGGACCTTGATAGTCCACCCCCTCCTTCAGGGGCCCTTTTACAGAGGTGCGTAAGGGCCTATGCGCATACAGCATGCGTCAAATTTGTATTACTGCCCAGCTAGCACTTGCGCTGGGCAGTAATTCTCCATTTGGCGCACGTCAAAAACCCACAGTACAAAATAATATTCCATTTTCTACCACGGGAGCGTTTCCAGTGGTAATCGGCAGTTGGCGTGTGCTGTACGGTTACCACATGGATAACACATGAGCCCTTACCGCCAGAGCCACCGAGAGATTAGGCTGGGCCCGGGGTAAGGTCACCCCGCCTCCGCCCCCCCCCCCCCCCCGCTGCCCCGCCTCTGCCCCCCGCCGCTGCCACCCCCTGTCGCTTCCCCTGCCGCCCCCCCCCCGTTGCTCCCCCCATCGCTGCAGTCCGCGGTCTCACCTGCCTGCCTCCACGGCTCGGGGTCGCCTTCATTCAAAGCTGCAGTCACAGATCGCGTCTCTTCTGGCCTTCCCTCCCTGTGTCCCGCCCTCATCTGATGTAACTTCCGGTTTCCAAGAGGGCGGGACACAGGGAGGGAAAGCCAGAAGAGAGGCAATCTGCAACTGCCGTTTTGAATGCAGGGGGCCCGGCGCTGAGGAGGCAGGCAGGTGAGACCGGGGACTGCAGCGCCGGAGACCTGACCCCGGCGCTGGGCCCCCCTTGGAGGCCCGGGCCTGGGGAATTTTGCCCTCCCCCCTGCCCCCCCTCTCAGTGGCCCTGCTTACTGCTATGTCAATGGGTGGCGTTAAGGGCTCAGGCCATAAACAGACACGTGCTGGTTTTCATTTTGCTGCATGTCCATATCCCGCACCCCCCCCCCCCCCCACCAAAAAAAAAACCTTTTTCCAGACACAGTGGAGAAATGGTCCAGCGAGCATCCAATACACGTGCCCACACTACTACAGGCCACTTTTTGGCATGCCCTTGTAAAAGGGCCCCTCCTCAGTGTTCTACTTCATACAATTTTTGTTCCTTTTAGGAAATTTTTTAAGTGAAATCATTCCTCCTCCCGAACTGCTCTCTAGTACTTTTGGAGATTTCTGCTTTATGTATGGGTCACTGTCTAAAAACGGAACAATTTAATCCTGTTTCTCTTTGACTAATATTAGTTCACTTTGCCTGAGGGCAAACGTTGTTTCTTGCCTGCCACAATTCATGCACCGTCATGTGCAGTTCAGAATCAAAATACTCTCCCTCACTACTTGTACAAGAACAATGCGACCTGCTTCTTGTTCATTTTGTAAATCACGGGATAATTGTTGGAGCAGGACCAACTCTACACTCCTTTCTGTTTCCTTATTATGCTTTATTGTAAATGATTTTCCTGGTCCTTTCTTTTTCTATATTGTTTTTTTTTTCACTTTGCTTTACTGCTAACAAAGGCCAAAAGGCAGAATATTAAGGGGTCCTATTACTAAGGTATGCTGAAAAATGGCCTGCGCTGGTGTAGACGCGTGTATTGGTCGCTTGCAGGTCCACTTTTCAGCGCACCTGTAAAAAAGGCGTCTTTTTTGGCCAAAAATGGGTGTGCGGCAAAATGAAAATTGTTGTGCATCCATTTTGGGCCTGAGGCCTTTATCACCACCCATTGACTTAGCGGTAAGGTCTCACGCGTTAACCAGGCAGTAATCGTTAGCGCATGTACAATGCCGATAACCGCCCGGTTAGTGCCGTGTGCCGGAAAATAGCGGACACGCATCAAAAATGAAATTACCGCTCGGGTCATGCAGTAGCTGGGTGGTAGTTCAAAATTTACGCACGTATAATGCGCATAGGCGCCTACACGGCTTAGTAAAATGGCCCTTAAATGATCAAGGGGCCCTTTTACTAAAGGGTTGCCGGGTAACAACCTGGAACTACCACTGGCCCAACGTGGGTGCCGGCAGTACTTCCAATCTCAGCGCACACCAGTTCCAGTGTTAGCGGAAATATTGAAAAAATATTCCTGTGCGTGGGATAAACACAAGGGAATCCTGTTTAGAAGGAATGGATCCACTGAATGTTAGTGGAGATTGGGTGTTAACACCGGTAATTGGGAAGCAAAACCAGTGCTGGGCAGACTTCTATGGTCTATGCCCTGATCGTGACTGAATAGATATGGATGGGCTGGAGTGTAAATTTTAAAGGGCTTCCACATTAGCTTCAGAACTTTTAGTACAAGAACAGTGCTCAGCAGACATCTACGGCCTGTGCCCTGAGAATGGCAAGGACAAATCAAACTCAGGTATACATATAAAGTATTGTATACCATGTATAATAAGCTTATCTTGTTGGGCAGACTGGATGGACTATGCAGGTCTTTATCTGCCGTCATTTACTATGTTACTATATTTTGTCCTGTGAAAAAGTTTTATAGATGTGTTTTATGTAAACTGCTTGAACAAAGAGTATTGTTTGTAAAGTGGTATATAAGCCTTTTAATAAAGAAAAAGATAGGCACTGAACAGCTAATAATTAATCATTTATACTGCATGGTTGTGAAGAAAAAAAATAATAGTTATTCAAACTGGCATCTACTGCATTTTTATACCAAGTTCCGTGCAATTCAGCAGGTCTCAGAATACTAGTGTTCGATCTCATTGATATTCTATCCTTAGCCATTACAAATTCTTTCTTCTAAAACTCCTCAATATAGTTCTATATGAGTCCGTATTTCATTTGCAGCAAAATAAGCAACACAGACCCCAGATAACACCAAACATTAGGCCAGCTTACAGAGACGACCACTTAGAAAGAAGTAGGTAGGAAAAAAAGACACCTCCCCTGGCTATTATATGTGTCTGTGATTGTAAGGATTTCATCACAAGCCAAATCGCTCAAAAGTCTTGGAAGAAAGCAAGCACCGTGTAAATCTAAATTAAACCTTTAAAAAGTCAGCATGAAGATCTAGCATGCAGACATTTTAACACCACCCACTAAACACGTTGCAAATAACAATGATTGCATTCATGTATTTAAATATATGTGCAAAACAATAACGAATCTGTCCAGATAGATTGAAGTTAGACACTCTTGTTAAGAAAACTAGTTTGCCTTGAACTTTTTTTCACGTGATATAACACAGCGAGTCCCTTGTTGAGAAAGCTAGCGAGTGGGTACCTTATGCAGGTAAAGTCATCTGTATAATTTTATTGGGACTTTATCCAGATATTTGGCAGATGTTATAAACCTTTTCCGCATTTAAAGCATGTAGATATACACATATAAAGTATAGGCACAAGTAGTATCAGTGGTGAGCATGCAGTTTATAGCAAGACTGTGGAACATTTCTGCTCTTGCACCATGCTGACTTCATGGTGGGAGGATTCTCAGCTTCTATCCTAAGCCTGATTCCAGTTGTTGAAGATGGGGGGGGGGGGGCAGTGACTCTGCATATTCGAAAAGGAAAAATGAGGTTCATGTATATCAGTGTTTCCCGAGTCGATCCTGGAGTACCCCCTTGCCAGTCAGGTTTTAAAGATATCCACAATGGAGTGGAGGAGTGGCCTAGTGGTTAGGGTGGTGGACTTTGGTCCTGGGGAACTGAGTTTGATTCCCACTTCAGGCACAGGCAGCTCCTTGTGACTCTGGGCAAGTCACTTAACCCTCCATTGCCCCATGTAAGCCGCATTGAGCCTGCCATGAGTGGGAAAGCGCGGGGTACAAATGTAACAAAAATAAAATAGATACTATTGGAGATTCTACATGGAATGTTGCTATTCCACTAGCAACATTCCATGTAGAAGGCTGCGCAGGCTTCTGTTTCTGTGAGTCTGACGTCCTGCAGGACGTCAGACTCACAGAAACAGAAGCCTGCGTGGCCACATTGGTGATCTGCAAGGGCCGACTTCTACATGGAATGTTGGAACATTCCATGTAGAATCTCAAATAGTAGCAACAGTGGAGGAGTGGCCTAGTGGTTAGGGTGGTGGACTTTGGTCCTGGGGAACTGAGTTCGATTCCCACTTCAGGCACAGGCAGCTCCATTGCCCCATGTAAGCCGCATTGAGCCTGCCATGAGTGGGAAAGTGCGGGGTACAAATGTAACAAAAAAAAAATATGCATGAGATGATTTGCATACACTGTCTCCATTGTGTGCAAATCTCTTTCATGCATATTCATTGTGGTTGGATATCCTGAAAACCTGACTGGCAAGGGGGTACTCCAGGACAGACATGGGAACCACTGATGCATATTACAATATAGTGGGTAATGCTTTACAAGATTGCGAGCTGAGGCTAGTCTATAAGTCAGAATGAGATATAAGACCTCTAAGCTAATTTTCTTTTAATCATAAAAATCTGGTAATTTTTATCTGGGGCTTTATGACCTGCTGGAAATCTTGCTAGATTCCAAACTGAGATGAGGCCCATATGAACTATAAAATACATTTTTTTTTTAGTATAGTTCTGTGGGAATATAGAAACAAAACCTCAACGTCAAGATCTGGATGTTGTTTGTATTAGTCAGGAAACAGTCCTTAATATCATGTTGAAATTACTGCACTAGTTCCATTACCCAGTCACCCTATCTGGGTATATTCTTACTGCCAGCTCTTGATTTTTTTTCTTTTCTTGATGACATTGATTTCTAGGGGATGCTCAAATTATTCATAAAAAGAACAAGTATAGAATGGGACTTCTGCATCGTTTCCAACTCACTAAAAAGCACATCTGTGCTTTGTCAGAGCTGTTTTCCCCTGCCAAAGAGAAAAGACAGCTAGAAAATGGCAAACCTTAATAGACTCTTGAAAAGTATAGGTTTGTGGAGTCTTGGAACAGCTAAAGTATGGTTCGTGAACATGTCTATGCCTGTTGTGTTATTCACTAGTAAGGAAATTAGAACAGGCGCCACTTGATATGAAACAATACCATCCTATATAATAAAACTCACCCTCAACGTTCTGAGGATACTGACGTCACTGAAGCCAAGCCACTGACGTCACTTCCTTCATGAACGGTTCGTGGTGGTGAAGCCACCGAAATCGCCAAGTCTCGGGGCCCCGCCCTCATGTCAAACGTGATGATGTCGAGGGCGGAGCAATGACGTCACACACCGAGGGCGGAGCAATGGCGTCAGGTGCGTTCAGGAGGTGCGGAGCAATGGCGTCAGAACGACGAAGGGGCCGGTAGGTAGGTAGGGAGGGAGGGAGAAGGAGGGGTGTTGGAGAGGAAAACCTTGCTAGCGCCCGTTTCATTTGCTCCAGAAACGGGCCTGTTTTACTAGTTATTAATATTTGTCTTTTTTTTCAATATCAGTTATTCCTTTTGCTCTCATTATGAAGTACCTTGAAATGAAGATATAGGTTTCTCAAGAATAAGGGAAAGAGGGGGAGGTATATAAGCAGAAAAGTATTTTTCCATGCTGTGGATAATAAAATGAAATCTGTTGCTGGTCGAAGCAACCGACATAGCCAAGATTCGAAGGAACTTTAGACAAGTTCCTGGAGGAAAAGTCCATAAAAGATGATTAGCTAGGTAGACTTGGGAGATAGCAAATTGATCAACCTTTTGGAGTCTGCCAGGTGTTTGCAACCTAGATTGGCCACTGTTGGACACAGGATGGTGGCTCCATGAACCATGGACAGACCCAGCATGTCTTTCTTACGGTCTTATGAATATCCAGTTCATTTGATGAGGCTCATTGTATTCTTTTCTGCTATCAGTTTTCATGCTGAGGAACCAAGAAAGTAGCACATGCAATGGTTGAGATAAATTCAGGAATTTTGACTCTTTTGATGTCCTGCCACTTAAACATAAGACTACGGCGGCCAAGCAATAAAGTTTAATGCACACATTAAGGCTATTTTGCATGTGTTAAAAATAGTGCACTATGCAGTAAAGCTTCAACATGCACACTGAGACCAACTCACTAATGTGCAAGCACAAAAATGAGTATTTACCTCTATGTAAATGAGGAAGGTTCATATGCAAATGAGGTCATACAGGGCCCAGGGTAAACAGCAAGGCATGCAGTGCTCCACTTACTCTTTACCATGGACAAAGCAAAAAATTGACACCTCACACCAGCTGTTAAATTTTTACCATGCATTCCGCAGCTCAGTATATCCTGTGTTAACTGCTCTTTTCTTTTGGGCCTGTTAGCATGAGTGATTTTCTCTCCACCTGATCTATTGCAAAGAGAAATTGTCACCTTCCCCAGTTCCTCTCCAAGACCTTTTGGACTCAATTCTGTAAATGGTATCCAAACTTGGGCACCTATAAAAATAAGCGCTAAGAGTTATTCCTCTCCACTCTCATCTCTCCCTACACTCCTTCCCGGGAACTCCTTAAATCTCTCTAATCTGCACCGTTCTCCTCCACTGCTAACTCCAGACTCTGTTCCTTTTATCTTGCTGCACCTTATGCCTGGAATAGACTTCCTGAGCCGGTATGTCAAGCTCCATCTCTGGCCGTCTTCAAATCTAAGCTAAAAGCCCACCTTTTTGATGCTGCTTTTAACTTCTAACCCTTATTCACTTGTTCAGAACCCTTATTTTCTCATCCTCACTTTAATATTCCCTTATCTCTTGTTTGTCCTGTTTGTCTGTCCTAATTAGATTGTAAGCTCTGTCGAGAAGGGACTGTCTCTTCATGTTCAAGTGTACAGCGTTACGTACATCTAGTAGCGCTTTAGAAATGATAAGTTGTAGTAGTAATTATTCTATAAACAGTGCCGCTTACAGAATAATACTTAGTGCCGGGATTTGTGCCCAGTTTTTGGTAGCGAGAATTTATACCACCTGAAACCTGGTGTAAATTCTCACATCTAAATTAGGTGCGGGTCCCCAGAATTCCATAACAGTGTGCACAAATTCCTGATCCATCCATGCCCCTCCTCCTTTTGGATCCAAATGTAAAATTTACACACAGATCCCGGCACCTAAAGACGTGCATGCAAATTTTAATTACTGCCAATTAGTGCTGGTGATTATTAGTGCACAATTATCGGTGCTAATTGGCACGCCGTTTCTGGTGTGTTAAAATATTTTTTTCTTTGAGCGGCCACTTCTTTCCTTTTAAAAAAGCCTTTTACCACCGCTTGGTAAAAGGAACTCCAATTGCCTTAAAGATTACCCCGTACCTCCCCCCCCCCCCCCTCTGTTAGAAAAGCCTTGGAGCCCCATGGGGCACAAAATAGCCCCAGAACTCCCAGCTATGTCTTTGCCTCTTAACAGAAAGTGGAAGAAGGGTAACAATGGTTTTTGGACATGATTTTATGCATTTATGTTACTAAATAAAACAAATTTCTAGATGGAGTTAATTAAACCCGTGCAATAATACTCTATAAAGATTGTCTATAATATTAAGTTAGACAATGGATCGTTTGTGCTGTTCAAACAGCTGTGAGTTCCCCCTAGGTAACCTGCAGCTGAAGCACGTTAAAAAAAAAAAATGTTAGCAAACTGTGATCCAAAAATTCTTACTTTTGAAAAACTGATTGATCCCATGCTAGCAAATTCCACCTACGGTAATTGCATGTGACCTCAATAAGTGCTCGTGGCTTTGATACAAGACATCCATTTTTGTCTGTGTGCAAGAATCTCATATCATTGCCAAGTATTAAAAGAATTAACCATTTAGGGGAACATTTTTAAAGCCCTTTACCCAAATTGTCTGTTTAAAAATTGCCCTCATTTAGTCTAGCAAGGAATATGGTCACTGTTTTATAACATGAAAATACTAGGGATCTGCACAGGACAAAAGTTTGGTCATTTTCTGTTTGTTTGGCCGTTTTTCAGGAGCACTGAAGCAGGAGAGGACAGAGCAATGGAGGAGCGCAGCAGTGATTCAGAGATAGAAAAGTCCAGGGGCGGGTGAAGGGGTAGGCGGCTGTGGCTGGGGGGGGGGGGGAGTGGGGGGAGGGTTGTGTGGCGGCCTAGTCCTGCCCTGGGCCTGGCTGTGTCTCTCGGTGGCCCTGATGTGGCTGGCAGGGATTCCTTAGCCCCACCAGCCAAAACCTCCCAACAACTGTCCCTCCTGCATACAGTACCTTGTAAATAGCAGATCTTCGCCTGCAGCGAGCAGTGACTGATACATACTATTCGCGCCGGCCCCGCAGTCTTCCCTCGGATGTACTCCCGCCTATGTGGAAACAAGAAGTTGCATCAGAGGGAAGACTGTGGGGCCAACATGAGCAGTGTGTGTTAGTTGCTGCTTGCTGACGGTGAAAATCAGCTACTTACTAGTACTACTATTTAGCATTTCTATAGCGCTACAAAGCTTATGCAGCGCTGCACAAATATAGAAGAAAGACAGTCCCTGCTCAAAGCTATTTGGGGGAGGGGATGTTTAAAACCTTTCTTCTCAAGATCCATCTTTCGCAACCTGGTACAGTCAATGGTATTAAGCCACCTGGACTATTGCAACGCACTCTACGCTGCCTGTAAAGAACAAAACGTCAAGAAACTTCAAACAGCCTAGAATACCGCAGCCAGACTCATATTTGGAAAAACAAAATATGAAAGTGCAAAACCCTTAAGAGAGAAACTACACTGGCTCCCACTTAAAGAACGAACCACATTCAAGATCTGCACGATTGTTCATAAAATCATCTAAGGAGCAGTGGCGTTCCTGGGGGGGCTGACACCCGGGGCGGATCGCCGATGCGCCCCGCTCCCCCCCGGGTGCAGCGCCCCCCCCCCCCCGGAACAGCGCGACGCCCCCCCGGCGAAAGACCCCCCCCCCCGTGTGCAGCGCGATCCCCCCGGCGAAAGAACCCCCGCCGGGTGCACGCCGCTGGAGGGGGTGCCGCACGCCTGCCGGCTCTTCATTTTCATGCTCCCTTTGCCCCGGAATAGGAAGTAACCTGTTCCGGGGCAGAGGGAGCATGAAAACGAAGAGCCGGCAGGCGCGCGGCACCCCCCCTCCACCGGCGTACACCCGGGGCGGACTGCCCCCACTGCCCCCCCCCCTCTTGGTACGCCACTGCTACGGAGATGCCCTGACTTACATGCTGGATCTAGTTTACCTACCTCCCAGAAATGCTAAAAGGTCCGCCCGCACATTTCTTAATCTACACTTTCCCAGTTGCAAAGGATTAAAATACAAACTAACACATGCTACCAGCTTTTCCTACATGAGCACGCAGCTGTGGAACGCATTACCAATAAATTTGAAAACAATTAACGAAATCACGGACTTTCATAAATCTCTGAAAACCTATCTCTTCAACAAGGCCTACCACGAGAATCCATAGCTTAAGTATAACACTTCACCACTCCACCCCTACTCTGAATGCCTCCTGCTTAGTTCTTCTCTGCTATCCTTGATCTCTTTGTAACAACAACTGTATCTTTTACCCTGGAATGGCGATGCCATAACAGATCTTTGTAAGCCACATTGAGCCTGCAAATAAGTGGGAAAATGAGGGATACAAGTGCAATAAATAAATAAATAAAATAAAAGACCATATGGGCATGCAGACAAGAGAGGGAGAGACCAAATCACTTGTGGGACGGGGCGGAGTTCTTGTGCCCACCCATCTTGGGCCCAGGCCCACCCAAAATTGGGTGTCTGGATACACCCCTGATTTGGGCATTCCTAATGTTTCTCATACCTCACGCTAACACTATCTGCTTTTGTCTCACCTAGAATATAAATCGCACTGAACCCTGGATATTAGCGGTGTACAGGGACAGGTAGGGATGGGTAAGATTTCTGTCCCTATGCAACTCTCTAAATCAAACCCAGTTCCCCATATTCTCAGGCTACTGCACTAACCAATAGGCTACTCCTCCACTCTGTAAGATGCACTTATGAACTGGATAGGAAGGAGGCATTCTCAAGGGCTTATTAGTATAAGCAGTGGCGTTCCTTGCCTGGATGGCACCCGGGGCGGAGCGCCAATGCGGCCCCCCCCCCCCGGGTGCAGCGCTCCCCCCCACTAAATTACACCTTCCCCCCTCCGGCGAAATGACACCCCATCCGGGTGCACGCCGCTGGAGGGGGGGGTGCCGTGGTGCGTGCCTGCTCCGAGTTCGCTAAACTTCTTTGCTTGTTCGCTACAGCTCCCTCCACCCCGGAACAGGAAGTAACCTGTTCTGGGGCACAAGGAGCTGCAGCGAACGAGCAAAGAAGTTTAGCGAACTCAGAGGAGGCGCGCGCCGCGGCACCCCCCAGCGGCGTGCACCCGGGGCGGACCGCCCCCACCCCCCCCCCCTTGGTACGCCACTGATTATAAGGCTGGAAAATAACAAATATAGAATAGATTTTTTTATCTGTTTGTGAACAAAAAATTGACTGCTGGAAAATCAACTGCAGAATTCTGTGGGTCCTCTGCAAGAATGGGCAAATTTGGAAGGGAGGCGACATGTTATTTCCCTTGGAACATTAGGGAAACGGGTAACTTCGCAGCTAAAAGCTGTTTTGAAAACTGCTCTCGTTATTATTTTGCTTCAGGAGAATTAGTGAAAAAAAAAGCTGTATCTAGATATGAAAGACTATAGCTTTACAGCTTTGGGTTTTATGATGGATGAGGACTGGGGGAATGTTGGAGATGCCGACATAAAATAATCCAACTCCCAGTGGAAAATAGAAATGATCAAATCATGCTACAGGCATAGTTAGGGCTTTACTTTGGCCATGAGCTACAACTGTGCTTCAAATGTAACAAAATAAGATAATTACTGGAGTTTTCCATTTAAGGGATAACATCATTTGTCTGGCAAAAAGTAAACAAGAGTTTTGCTCTCTAAAACAAAAGAGTTTGTTTTAGAGAAAGGACTGCAAAAACAGTGGTGTCTCTAGGCAGAAATACTTGGGTGGCACCAGGGGGCAAGTCAAATGATCTTTCCCCCAACACACACTTTTAAAGTAGCATAATTGATAGCATCATTCAACAAATGCGTCTGTATGGAAGCAGGGGCGTAGCTACGTGGGGCCACGGGGGCCTGGGCCCCCGTAGATTTGGAACCGGGACCCCCTGCCGACGACCCTCTCGACCCCCCCCCCCTCCTGCCACCAACCCTCCCCCGCCATCGCCTACCTTTGCTGGCCGGGGACCCCAACTCCCGCCAGCCGAAGTCCTCTTCTGCGCAAGGCTTCATTCTGTTTGTGAGTCTGACGTCCTGCACGTACAATGTGCAGGACGTCAGACTCAGAAACAGAACAAAGCCTTGTGCAGAAGAGGACTTCGGTTGGCGGGAGTTGGGGTCCCCGGCCAGCAAAGGTAGGCGACGGCGGGGGAGGGTTGGCGGCGGGAGGGGGGTCGAGAGGGTCGTCGGCAAGGGCGGGGTCAAAGTTGGTGGTGGTGGTGGTGGTGGTGGCGGGGGGGCGGCAATGGCAGGGGGGGGGGCCGCAGCACCGGAGGGGGACTAAAATGTGCCCCCTTACCTTGGGCTCTGGTCCCCCCTCCCGCCAAAGTCTGGCTACGCCACTGTAATGGAAGTGGTCTGGACAAAATCCCATTTGCCAGCTCCAATTGATTCAGAATGCTGCAGCAAGACTCACAGAAGGTTGCAAGCCTCATGACCACATCACACCATTTTTGCAAAACCTTCACTGGCTACCAGTACAATACAGGGCTAAATTTAAAACTCGATGTCTGATCTTCAAGGCCCTGAAAGGAAATGGCCCCGAGTACCTGAAAAATAGGATGATCCTCTACACACCTCCAAGGACACTACAGTCCTCTCAAGGACTATCACTAACCATATCCTCTCCAAAAGACTTTACACAATGTGATGCTCACAAGCGAGCCTTCTCTGGAGTAGCCCCCACACTCTGGAATGCACTGCCTGAAAAGGCTCTGCTTAATACAAGACTATCTCTACTTCAGGAAGCAGGTGAAAGCTTGGCTCTTCAACCAGCCCTTTAAAGGAATAAGTAACTAACTTGTTAGTCTCACTCACACACACAAGGAGTGACTCGGGCTGCACATACTGCAGCGGGACATGTTTATCCACTCCTAGCCTAGCTGAGATAATATTTAACCATCTCTCTGACCTCATGTGCACCTTTCTTTAAATTAGACACCTTATTTTCTAACTACTCTTACTCTCTTATCTACCTTTATGCTCCATCTTTGCTTATATCCTACACTGTCAATTAAAACATTCTATTACGTATTGGGTTGATATTGTAAGTAATATACTATGATATCACTCTAAATATTTGCATGCAAGATAATCAAAATATTGCTAAAGTTAAAAAAGGAGGGAAAAGGGCATATCTTTACATTGAAAGGAATGAATACTATGGTTGCTGTATTTATAAACGTTCCTGGACAGGCATCTGTGAAACGCTGTCGCACTGTAGGATGAGGCAACACTTAAACCAAGATAAGTACCGGACACTAAATATGGATTTGTTGAACTATATAGTAACATGATAAAATATAAGAAAAGAAAATCTAAAATAAATTGTTAAATAAAAATTAAAGGAGTTTTTTTCAGGGTTAGTGAAGAGGTTGTCTAGTCATTTCGTCCAAAGTTTATCTGAAGCCCTTTTTCCTCCTTTTTTAACTTTAGCAATATTCTGATTGTCTTGCATGCAAAAGTTTAGAGTGATATCATCAATATTGCAAGAAGTAAGCCATTTGAAAGAAGTAATATACTATGCCATACTTTGTATTGTTATTTGAATATTTTTACTGCTGTAATTCCCTATTGCTCATGTTTGATTTATTCTTATTATTGAATCAGGGACGAGCTATGGACGTAATCTACTTAGATTTCAGCAAAGCTTTTGACACGGTTCCCCACAGGAGGCTCTTAAATAAACTGGATGGGCTGAAGATAGGACCTGAAGAGGTGAACTGGATTAGGAACTGGTTGACGGGCAGATGCCAGAGGGTGGTGGTGAATGGAATTCGCTCGGAGGAGGGAAAGGTGAGTAGTGGAGTGCCTCAGGGATCGGTGCTGGGGCCGATTCTGTTCAATATATTTGTGAGTGACATTGCCGAAGGGTTAGAAGGTAAAGTTTGCCTATTTGCGGATGATACTAAGATCTGTAACAGAGTGGACACCCGGGAGGGAGTGGAAAGCATGAAAAGGGATCTGAGGAAGCTAGAAGAATGGTCTAAGGTTTGGCAATTAAAATTCAATGCGAAGAAATGCAAAGTGATGCACTTAGGGAATAGAAATCCATGCGAGACGTATGTGTTAGGCGGGGAGAGTCTGTTAGGTACGGGCGGAGAGAGGGATCTTGGGGTGATAGTATCTGAGGATTTGAAGGTGGCAAAACAATGTGACAAGGCGGTGGCCGTAGCTAGAAGGTTGTTAGGCTGTATAGAGAGGTGTGACCAGCAGAAGAAAGGGGGTGTTGATGCCCCTGTATAAGTCGTTGGTGAGGCCCCACCTGGAGTATTGTGTTCAGTTTTGGAGGCCTTATCTTGCTAAGGATGTAAAAAGAATTGAAGCGGTGCAAAGAAAAGCTACGAAAAATGGTATGGGATTTGCGTTACAAGACGTATGAGGAGAGACTTGCTGAACTAAACATGTATACTCTGGAGGAAAGGAGAAACAGGGGTGATATGATACAGACGTTCAAATATTTGAAAGGTATTAATCTGCAAACGAACCTTTTCCGGAGATGGGAAGATGGTAGAACGAGAGGACATGAAATGAGATTGAAGGGGGGCAGACTCAAGAAAAATGTCAGGAAGTATTTTTTCACGGAGAGAGTAGTGGATGCTTGGAATGCCCTCCCGCGGGAGGTGGTGGAAATGAAAACGGTAACGGAATTCAAACATGCGTGGGATAAGCATAAAGGAATCCTGTGCCGAAGGAATGGATCCTCAGGAGCTTAGTCAAGATCGGGAGGCGGGGCTGGTGTTTGGGAGGCGGGGATAGTGCTGGGCAGACTTGTACGCAGGGGCGTAGCCACGGGTGGGCCTGGATGGGCCTAGGCCCACCCAGTTTGGGTTCAGGCCCACCCAGCAGCGGAGCGGAGGGAGCAGGCAGCACTGATCCTGCAACTGCCTCCTCTCTGACGGCAGCGCTTTCCAGACGCTGCCTACCGCCGCCATGATCTACTTCCTCCCTCTGTCTCACTCTCAGTCTCAACAGCAGTGGTAGCATCGCGATTCAAACACGCTGCCTCCTGCTTCTAACCCGGAAGTGTCTCCTCTGCAGAGGAGACGCTTCCGGGTTAGAAGCAGGTGGCAGCGTGTTTGAATCGCTACCGCTGCTGTTGAGAGTGAGACAGAGGGAGGACTCGGAGGTAGATCGTGGCGGCGGTAGGCAGCGTCTGGGAAGCGCTGCCGTCAGAGAGAGGGCGGGCAGGTGGAATGGGAGGGAAGGATGCATGGGGGTGAAGGAGAATCGCTGGACACATGGATGGCAGAGAGGGGAGTCACGGGATGGAGGTGGGGGTCAGGGGAGAGAGGAGAATTGCTGGGGATGATGGATGGATGGATGGATGGATGGAGGTGGGGGCAGGGGAGAGAGGAGAATTGCTGGGGATGATGGATGGATGGATGGAGGTGGGGGCAGGGGAGAGAGGAGAATTGCTGGGGATGATGGATGGAGGTGGGGGGCAAGGGAGAGAGGAGAATTGCTGGGGATGATGGATGGAGGTGGGGGGCAAGGGAGAGAGAGGAGAATTTCTGAGGATGGATGGATGGAGGTGGGGGTCAGGGGAGAGAGGAGAATTGCTGGGGATGATGGATGGATGGATGGAGGTGGGGGTCAGGGGAGAGAGGAGAATTGCTGGCGATGGATGGAGGTGGGGGCAGGGGAGAGAGGAGAATTGCTGGGGATGGATGGATGGAGTGGGGGCAGGGGAGAGAGGAGAATTGCTGGGGATGGATGGATGGAGTGGGGGGGCAGGGGTGAGAGGAGAATTGCTGGGGATGATGGATGGATGGATGGAGGTGGGGGGCGTAGGGGAGAGAGGAGAATTGCTGGGGATGGATGGAGGTGGGGGGCAGGGGAGAGAGGAGAATTTCTGGGGATGGATGGATGGATGGAGGTGGGGGGCAGGGGAGAGGAGAATTGCTGGGAATGGATGGAGGGAACAGGGGCAAGAACAGAATTGCTGGGGATGGATGGATAGGGGCAGGGGAGAGAAGAGAATTGCTGGGGATGGATGGAGGGGAGAGGAGAGTTGCTGGGGATGGATGGAGGGGAGAGGAGAGTTGCTGGACATGGGTGGATGGAGGGGAGGGAAGAGGAGAGATGAAGGTTGCTGGACATGGGTGGATGGAGGGGAGGGCAGGGGGCAGAGGAGGGTTGCTGGACATGGATGGATGGAGGGAAGGGCAGGAGAGAGGAGGCTGCTGGATATGGATGGAGGAGAGGGAAGGGAGAGAGAAGGAATGCTGGACATGGATGGAGGGGAGGGGAGGGAAGAGTGAGGAAGGAGATGAGATGAGGGAAAAGGAAGAGAGGAGAAAATTGCACATGGATGAAGAAAATAGGCAGAAGCTGGATCCACTGGACAGTCAAGTCGGCGGAGGACCCAGAGCAAGAAATGAAGAAGAAAGGCGGAAAGTAAAGAAATAAATGGAAAGGAAGCCCTGGAAACAGAGTAAAGAGGACAGATAGCAGCAGAATCAGATACTGGGCCAGTATGATCAGGAAAACAAAGTCACCAGACAGCAAAGGTAGAAAAAAAATAATTTTATTTTCATTATAATGATTGGAACATGTCCACTTTGAGAATCAGGTGCTCAACATTAAAAGTTTATATTTATTTATTTACTTATTTATGGCATTTTATCCCACATTAAACATGAATGAGATTGGAACCTGGGATCATTTAATGTTTTTTTTCCTGGAGAGAGTAATGCATTGCCTCCCCCACCCCCCAGGCTCTCTCCCCGGCTATAGCCAGCTCTGCAATTTTGAGGGGAGGTGCACAGGTGGACGGGGGGGGGGGGGGGGGGCGCAGAGGTGGACTGGGGAGAGAGCCTGTTGTTAAACATTTACCAGCACACCACTGTCTAGTGCCCACCCATCCAACCTGTTGGCCCACCCAAAAATTGACTTCTGGCTACGCCACTGCTTGTACGGTCTGTGCCAGAGCCGGTGGTGGGAAGCGGGACTGTTGGTTGGGAAGCGGGGGTAGTGCTGGGCAGACTTATACGGTCTGTGCCAGAGTCGGTGGTTGGGAGGCGGGGCTGGTGGTTGGGAGGCGGGGATAGTGCTGGGCAGACTTATACGGTCTGTGCCCTGAAGAGCACAGGTACAAATCAAAGTAGGGTATACACAAAAAGTAGCACACATGAGTTGTCTTGTTGGGCAGACTGGATGGACCGTGCAGGTCTTTTTCTGCCGTCATCTACTATGTATGCACCGCCTTGAGTGAATTCCTTCAAAAAGGTGGTAAATAAATCCTAATAAATAAGCAAATACACAATCTCTACATAAACCCTGAAGGTCTAGTTCTATAATACAAACTTCATATTCTCCAACAATGGAACTATCCCTCTTGGAAGTCATCATGCAAAAAATATTAAAATTGTGCTTTCCAGACACTTTGTTTAAAACAGATGGTTTTTTGTTTGTATGGTAACTCTATAGGGTGTGGAGACCACTAGTCTTGAACATTTTTTATTTTGGGTGGCCTTGCCCCTGAGCCTGCTTTCAGAAAGGCCAGACACTGTGAAATAACACAGATTCTGCAAAATGACACTAAAAGCCTATATAGGAAAAATGTACCAAACTATAACAATCCTGACCCACCTAGGAAAAGACAGTGTTATAAATATTGCACTGGGCGCTAGAACACCAATATACCCACTACTGGGAAACTGGAACAAGCTAGACTATTACAGTTTCCTACACAGACGCTACATGCTAGCAGAATCCTTCACTTCAGTTGCAAAAGCAGACCCTGATACAAAACAGGGGGCCACAAAAAACATACAGAAACTGGACACTTTCCCCCCTCCCCCCATAAAGCCAGATTTTATAAGCAGTGAAAATACTGGTAAAAGGAACAGAAATACATTTTCTTCTGTACTCTGCTAAATACACACACAAAAAAAGATGTATATTTAAAAAAAAAAACCAAAAACGCCCAATTACCAATCCGTAGAAAGTACTAAGTACAAATCATTTTTAACTTTTCCACTTTATTTGTCTAGGCACGTTTCTAACTGGGTTGGTCCCAATCTGATCTTTTATTTTTGTTTTTTTTGTTACATTTGTATCCCGCGCTTTCCCACTCATGGCAGGCTCAATGCAGCTTACATGGGGCAATGGAGGGTTAAGTGACTTGTCCAGAGTCACAAGGAGCTCCCTGTGCCTGAAGTGGGAATCGAACTCAGTTCCTCAGTTCTTGGTCTTCTCCTAAATTCTTTTCTAGGTTTGCCTTTCCATTTCTTTTCTTGCTTCTTATCCCTCTTCCCTTCTTTCTCTGTAACTGCCTGGTACTGATCTCTTTTTTTTTGTAATGTTTCTTTTTTCACTTTTCTCTGCCGCTATATCCACCCATGAGGATTTTTAATCCTCATTTTCCCTCTCTTACCCTCTAGTGCAGGGGTTCTCAATCCAGTCCTCGAGACACAGGATACCCACACGGAGCATGAACTAGATTTGCAAAGAACGGAAGTAGTAACATAGTAACATAGTAGATGACGGCAGAAAAAGACCTGCATGGTCCATCCAGTGCATGCAGTCTCATGCTTATTCATTGTAGGTGTCCTTAAAACCTGACTGGCTAGTTGTGTACTAAGGGCTGGGTTGAGAACAGTGGTGTAGCCAGACCTCGCCGGGAGGGGGGTCCAGAGCCCAAGGTGGGGGGGTCACTGTTTAGCTGCCCCCCCCCGAGCCGCTGCCGCCACATTGGACCCCCCTGCCGGCGACCCCCTTGAACCCCCCTCCCGCCACCAACCAGCCGTCGCTGTCCGCCTCGCCGCTGCATCAGATACCTTGTTTGCTGGCGAGGGTCCCCAAACCCCGCCAGCCGAAGAGAGTCTTCTTCAGCGCCGGAGTAGCGCCTTCGTTCAACAAAGTTCCTGGTGTGATCAGCTGTTTCTGATGCCTTACGTCCTACACTGTGCATGTAGCCCCGTGCAGGACGTAAGGCGTCAGAAACAGCTGATCACACCAGGAACTTCGTTGAACAAAGGCGCTACTCCGGCGCTGAAGACTCTCTTCGGCTGGTGGGGTTCGGGGTCCTCCGCCAGCAAACAAGGTATCTGATGCAGCGGCGGGCTGAACGGCAACGGCGGGTTGGTGGCAGGGGGGTTCAAGAGGATCATTGGCAGGGGTTCAGGGCCAAATCTACGGGGGCCCAGGCCCCCTCAAGCCCCACGTAGCTACACCACTGGTTGAGAACCCCTGATCAAGTATTTATTCGCTTTCTTTTCACCTCTCATCTCCCCTAACCAGCAATCCCACTTCTCCCTCTCTTTCTTCTTCCCCAATCTGCTAAACCCTCTTCTGTCTTTCAGCTATTTCCCCCATTTCCATCCTGTATACTCACCCTCAGCCCTCATCTACCCTTCACTGCTTCTCATCCACTCACCAGCTCAGCCCTGTCTCTCCTTCCTTCCCTTGTCTCTTATCTTCTACCCCATCTCCTATTGCCTCTCTTTGACCATATTAAATCTATTTCCACCCTCACTCAGCCCCTTGGGACTTATCTCTTTCTTCACTCATACTGTTCAAACACAGGATAAGTGACCACCAAAAGTACTAAATATAAACAAAAATTAAACAGAAACCTGAGATGCCAGACTCTGCATGCAGTGCAACACCAGAGAAATAGAAAGAAATGCATTTCTTCCTGTACAGAGCAAAATGATGCTGGCAAATGTAAATTCCCAAAACTAACATAATTCAGTCTCTAAACTGAAATCATTTTTCTTACCTTTGTTGTCTAGTGATTTTATTTGTCTAATCATCTTGTTTCCAGCCCCTGGCTCTGTTTCCCTCCCTCTGTGCACAACTACTTCCAGGACCTCCTGTCCATTTGCTATTTCATTTTTGCCTCATTTTTCTTCACATCCTGCCTTATATACATTTTTAGAGATGATCTTTCAATTTCAGCTTTCTTCCAATTTTCTGCATACTCAAATCTGTCTTGTTTTTCACCCTCACTTTCTCTTCTGTACATGTGCAGCATGTTCCCCCTCTCCCTTCTCTCCTCTTTTAAACATGTCCTGCATTTCCCCCTTCCCTCCCACCCATGTGCTGCATTTCCCCCTCTCCTCTCCCTTCCTCTCCATCCATGTGCAGTATGTCCCTGTCTCCTCTCCTTCCCATCCATGAGCAGCATTCCTCTCTTCTCCCTCCCCTTCCATCCATATGCAGCATGTCCTCCTCTCCCCTTTCATCCATGTGTTACATTTCCCCCTATCCTCTCCCTTCCCTTCCATCCATGAGCAGCATGTTCCCCCCTCCCTCTCATCCATGTGCATCATGCTCCCCTCTCCTCTCATCTATGAGCTGCATTTCCTCCTTTCTCTTCCCCCTTCCTTCTATGTATAGCATATACACTTCCCTCTTCCATCCATATGCAATATGTCCCCTTCTCCTCTCACTCTCCTTCCATCCATGTTCTGTATGTCCCCCTCTCCAGAAGGCAGTGGGAAGTTGAAACAGAGAGAAGGACCCTGGGGCTGGCCGGAGACAGTTTCTTGCAACCACTGCTGTCAGAGCCAGTGAACAATACTACTACTACTACTACTACTACTACTATTTAGCATTTCTATAGCGCTACAAAGCATACGCAGCGCTGCACAAACATAGAAGAAAGACAGTCCCTGCTCAAAGAGCTTACAATCTAATAGACAAAAAATAAAGTAAGCAAATCAAATCAATTAATGTGTACAGGAAGGAGGAGAGGAGGGTAGGTGGAGGCTCAGTCCACCAATAAGAGCCAACCTCATCAGTGATGTCACAATGGCTTGATTGCCTGATACTTGGCTCACTTCTGATATTGTGATGTCATAAGGGAAAGGGGGAAAGGGAAATGGGACTTGATATACCGCCTTTCTGAGGTTTTTGCAACTACATTCAAAGCAGTTTACATATATTCAGGTATTATTTTGTACCAGGGGCAATGGAGGGTTTAGTGACTTACCCAGAGTCACAAGGAGCTGCACTGCACTAACCAATAGGCTACTCCTCTACTACTACTACTAGTACTATTTAGCATTTCTATAGCGCTACAAGGCATACGCAGCGCTGCACAAACATAGAAGAAAGACAGTCCCTGCTCAAAGAGCTTACAATCTAATAGACAAAAAAAATAAATAAAGTAAGTTTATAGGGCCTGTGGCAAGGGAGATAAGACAGAAGCAAGGACGAGATGATGCCTGACTTGCTGGGGGAAATGTGCAGATTTTGGGGTGGCAAGGCAATTTATTGGGGTGGCACTTCCCACCCCGTGCCATCCCATAACAACTCCTATGCCGCTATCCATTACTGCTTACACACGTCCATCTCATAACACTGCCCATGAAATGCCCCCAAAATGCTCCTTCTCAAAATCTTCTTAGATGTTTTCAAATTTTCACTTAATGTCGATTTGTACATTTTCACCAGGAAAAAAAAAAACAGTCTATCTGGGCTCTTTCAGATGTTTTTCCGCTTTGAAAATGAGCTCCATGAAAAAAGATTGGTCTAATTGATCAAAAACTCATTATAAATTAACTAAATTCAACATGTGAAGCCCTGAGCCTTATTCCTAACCTTCTCTTTACCGCTGAACTAGAATGTGAAAAAGGGTGGCTGAAGAACTTCCTGCAACAAGGTTGCCCACATCTGACAGCGGGATTTACCTTAGTTGAGTTGCCAAGTTGCCACAGCCTCTTTGTCTCCCAAAAGCATTCATTCAGAATTAAAAATACAAAAGCTCAGAAAAGCTCATTCTTTATATCTAACTAAAACGAGTCAGTAACGGATTTCTTTTTTTTTTTTTTTTTGTGGTGAACATGACAGACTGCTATATTGAAATTATTTTCTGTGATCCTTTGTTATGTCCCAGGTGAATCAGGCTTTGATGTTTAAAAGGAAGAAAGATTATTTTTAACATAAATGTGAGAGGTTATTTTAATACTGGAAAATAAATTGTAACTCAAATATAATATACTTCTACTAGGTTCCTGTTTCCTTTGGTTACTAATTTAGATTTATGGATACCAAAACCAACCGCTTGTTGATTATTTTGAACTTTCTTTGGTAAATATATGCAGTGTATATCATTCATAGAGTTGCTGCAGTCTCCAGAATCCATTCCTTACCATGCTGTTTTCTTTCTGAAACCAGTAAAAACAAGCTTTTTCTAAAACTGGTATTTTAGCAACCTGATACGCGTTTGTATTTTTCCCTGTGCAGTGAAAGGATGCAGAGACACATTTTTGTTTAAACCTGTAAACTAAAACCATACATAAACATAAACAGACTTTTCAAGCACTTGTGAAATGCAGACTTCCTTTTCCATTCATGATACTACGGCACAGTTGAAATGGTTTCATTGTCAACAGAAAGGATTCTAGGAAAGGACAGAGAGTGGGAAATGAGATTTACTGTTCATACAGAGCACGTTTTGAAGGATAAGATCCTAAAGAGTGCATGAATCAGAATTAGGTAGGTTAAGAGGAAGCACCTGTTTTCCCCCAGAAAAAAAAAAATCTGATTTCAGGTGATGATATATTAATTGTGCAACTTCTTTCTTGCCAAGCTTTGGAGCTTACAGCAAATCTCAAGGGGGTGGGGGTGGGGCAGTGTTTACTTCCAGGGTAAATAATGTATTACAAAAATAGATTTTTTCATGTTTACACTTTTCTTTGTTTCTTTTTTTGAGACTTTTTGTTTTGTTTTGGCTGAAATGCTAATGTTAAGAGCTAAGGGCTTTGTTTATATAGCCGCGCTGTAGGCACGCTAACATTTTTAGAAATATATGGGTGACTCTAGCATTAAGCACTTACCGCATGGCCATTTTGGGGTGGAGAAGGGTGACGAAAATGATAAAGGGGATGGGACGACTACCCTATTAGGAAAGGCTAAAGCAGCTAGGGCTCTTCAGCTTGGAGAAAAGGCGGATGAGGGGAGTTATGATAGAGGTCTATAAAATAATGAGTGGAGTCGAACGGGTAGATGTGAAGCGTCTGTTCACGCTTTCCAAAAATACTAGGACTAGGGGGCATGCGATGAAGCTACAATGTAGTAAATTTAAAACGAATCGGAGAAAAACTTTCTTCACTCATTGTGTAATTAAACTCTGGAATTCGTTGCCAGAGAATGTGGTAAAGGCGGTTAGCTTAGCGGACTTTAAAAAAGGTTTGGATGGCTTCCTAAAGGAAAAGTCCATAGACCGTTATTAAATGGACTTGGGAAAATCCACTATTTATGGGATAAGCAGCATAAAATGTTTACCACCGGGTACACACCAGCGCTACAAAAATAAATATGATGGCGAGCTGGGGGTTTAGCAAGCAGTAAGCCCGCTTTGGGCTTACCGCCGCTTTGTGAAAGGGATCCATAATGCAGTGAGAAGTGCAGCGCTGCTGAACTTGTCTTGTCTTTTCCTTACAATGGTCTGTAGGATGATCTCCTGTTTATACAGGAACAGCAAGTGCTTAGGCTGCATCTACTCCTTGCACAAAAGAGCCAGGAATTTGGCTGGATTTTCTGCTTCCACATAGTGGAAACTTGAAGATGGATCACCTTGTGACTTTCTAACTGTCCTTTTACGGTGCTAGCAGCTCCAGCTACAAAAATAACTCCTATTGCCCATTTCCAATTGTGAAATTTTGGTTTCAGGCTTTTCCCCGGTAATTGTACCAAGTGTACTTTTGAATAGAGTTTACTAAATGGAGTTATTTATATATCTCCATTAGTAACAGATGCAGTACACTGGACTTAAAATGAACAAAAAGAACAGTTATAGGGAAATCATTCCAACGCTGTACGGCTTGAAAAACAAAAGATGATTCCAATTCCTTCCTATATCGGACTCCCTTGAAAGAGGGAGAATTAAGTGTTTGACAATTAACTAAATGATTATCCCATGTAACCTGAAAGCAAAGGTTAAAAACTAAGTCAAGGTATCTTATAAATAATAAAAAAATACATATTTTTAAATTGTAACTGAGCACGAACTGGGAGCCAATGAAAGTCTTTCAACAGAGGTGCTGAATGATCAAACTTATATCGGCTAAAAATAGGCGAGCAGCTGCATTTTGAAGTAACTGGATTCTTCTCTGTACTTTAATAGAGATCCCAAGATATAATACATTAAAATAGTCAGTTTGAGACAATATCAAACTCTGCACCAAGAATGTAAATGTTTTTCTGAGAAATAAGTTTGAGCAGCTCTAAGTTGTTTCAATCTAAAGAAGCCTTTTTGGTAAAGTCATTTACTTGATTTTCTAATGACAAAAAAAAAGTGGAGGAGTGGCCTAGTAGTTAGGGTGGTGGACTTTGGGTTCCTGAGGAACTGAGTTTGATTCCCACTTCAGGCACAGGCAGCTCCTTGTGACTCTGGGCAAGTCACTTAACCCTCCATTGCCCCATGTAAGCCACATTGAGCCTGCCATGAGTGGGAAAGCGCAGGGTACAAATGTAACAAAAATAAAATAGATACTATTGGAGATTCTACATGGAATGTTGCTATTCCACTAGCAATATTCCATGTAGAAGGCTGTGCAGGCTTCTGTTTCTGTGAGTCTGATGTGCAGGACGTCAGACTCACAGAAGCAGAAGCCTGAACGGCCACATTGGTGATCTGCAAGGGCCGACTTCTACATGGAATGTTGCTAGTGGAATAGCAACATTCCATGTAGAATCTCAAATAGTAGCAACAGTGGAGGAGTGGCCTAGTGGTTAGGGTGGTGGACTTTGGTCCTGACTCCTGGGGAACTGAGGAACTGAGTTCGATTCCCACTTCAGGCACAGGCAGCTCCTTGTGACTCTGGGCAAGTCACTTAACCCTCCATTGCCCCATGTAAGCTGCATTGAGCCTGCCATGTGGGAAAGTGCGGGGTACAAATGTAACAAAAAATAAAAATTCTGGGGCAATAGAGGGTTAATTAACTTGCTCTGGCTCATAAGAAGCTGAAGTGGGAATGAAACCCAGTTCCCTTGGTTCTCAGACCATTGCACCAACCATTGGGCTACTCCTCCATTCATAAACATCTTACTATTGACCAGATATCCCCCACATGTAGATTCACATGACTATTATGCAGGGATGATGTATGTGTTCCTTTACATGCCTATGTGCAGAAGGGGAAGGGGTCTGTGTGGTCTCCGGAGTTCAGTATATCACCATCTTTGGAAATGTCTTATTTGGATCTAATAAAAGATACCACAGCCTGCGTAGAATCCAGTTTTATTCCTGGACAAGTGTGACTGCCAGAGCTCTGAAATATTTTTAAAGTGTGGCAGGGAAACAAAGAAAATATAAATATCACAGTAGGGAAATCATCACCTGATAATAAGTGATTGTTCCTGAACTTAGAATAAAGCATTAACAATCCCTAGATAAAATACACCAGCTTTGTCCTTGGGTGCAGAGTTGCTGAGCTGTTGTTGTTTCTAATAGAGTGAAATTTAATATCCAGTCTTTCCTATGGAGTGGAGTGGAGGAGTGGCCTAGTGGTTAGGGTGGTGGACTTTGGTCCTGAGGAACTGAGTTTGATTCCCACTTCAGGCACAGGCAGCTCCTTGTGACTCTGGGCAAGTCACTTAACCCTCCATTGCCCCATGTAAGCTGCATTGAGCCTGCCATGAGTGGGAAAGTGCGGGGTACAAATGTAACAAAAGTAAAATAGATACTATTGGAGATTCTACATGGAATGTTGCTATTCCACTAGCAACATTCCATGTAGAAGGCTGCGCAGGCTTCTGTTTCTGTGAGTCTGACGTCCTGCACGTACGTGCAGGACGTCAGACTCACAGAAGCAGAAGCCTGTGCGGCCACATTGGTGATCTGCAAGGGCCGACTTCTACATGGAATGTTGCTAGTGGAATAGCAACATTCCATGTAGAATCTCAAATATTAGCAACAGTGGAGGAGTGGCCTAGTGGTTAGGATGGTGGACTTTGGTCCTGAGGAACTGAGTTTGATTCCCACTTCAGGCACAGGCAGCTCCTTGTGACTCTGGGCAAGTCACTTAACCCTCCATTGCCCACCGCATTGAGCCTGCCATGAGTGGGAAAGCGCGGGATACAAATGTAACAAAAATAAAAATTTCCCTCTGTTAGCAGATGGAGGTGACCCCCCCCCCCCCCCCAACAAAGGGAAGGATTAGTAAGAAATCGGGGAGAGAGGTGATCTTTGGTTGCAGTGAGTTTTAAAAGCAGATTTTCTCGGTCTGTATTGCATTGAGGAACTAAGAGACGTTTCTAACTGTCATCTTGCCACAGCAGCAACACTGTGCAGTAGACATACATGGAAACATGATGGCAGATAAGGGCCAAACAGCCCATCCAATCTGCCTATCCTCAGCAACCACTATCTCCCTCTTTCCCTAGCAGATCCCATGTCCCTGTCCCATGCTTTCTTAAATTCAAACACAGTCCTTGTCTCCTCCACCTCCACCGGGAGGCTGTTCCACACGGCCACCACCATTGCTGTGAAAAAAAAAAATACTTCCCCAGATTACTCCTGTGCCTATAATCTCTTAACTTCATCCTATGCCCTCTGATTCCTGAGTTTTTCTTCATTTGAAAAAGGCTCATCTCCTGTACATTAATGCCATGGAGGTATTTAAACATCTCTATCATATATATCCGCTCTCTCCCGCCTGTCTTCCAGAGGGCCATGAATATATCCCCATACGCTTTATGACAGAGACCACTGACCAGTTTTGTGGCCACCCTCTGGACTGACTCCATCCTGTTTATATCTTTTCGTAGGTTCGGTCTCCAGAATTGCACACAGTATTCTAAATGGAGCCCACCAGAGACTTATACAAGAGCATAAGTACATAAGTAATGCCATACTGGGAAAAGACCAAGGGTCCATCGAGCCCAGCATCTTGTCCACGACAGCGGCCAATCCAGGCCAAGGGCACCTGGCAAGCTTCCAAAACGTACAAACATTCTATACATGTTATTCCTGGAATTGTGGATTTTTCCAAGTCCGTTTAGTAGCGGTTTATAGACTTGTCCTTTAGGAAACCGTCCAACCCCTTTTTAAACTCTGCCAAGCTAACCGCCTTCACCACTTTCTCCGGCAACGAATTCCAGAGTTTAATTACACGTTGGGTGAAGAAACATTTTCTCTGATTTGTTTTAAATTTACTACACTGTAGTTTCATCGCATGCCCCCTAGTCCTAGTATTTTTGGAAAGTGTGAACAGACGCTTCACATCCGCCTGTTCCACTCCACTCATTATTTTATATACCTCTATCATGTCTCCCCTCAGCCGTCTCTTCTCCAAGCTGAATAGCCCTAGCCTCCTTAGTCTTTCTTCATAGGGAAGTCGTCCCATCCCCGCTATCATTTTAGTCGCCCTTCGCTGCACCTTTTCCAATTCTACTATATCTTTCTTGAGATGCGGCGACCAGAATTGAACACAATACTCAAGGTGCGGTCGCACCATGGAGCGATACAACAGCATTATAACATCCTCACACCTGTTTTCCATACCTTTCCTAATAATACCCAACATTCTATTCGCTTTCCGAGCCGCAGCAGCACACTGAGCAGAAGGTTTCAGTGTGTTATCGACGACGACACCCAGATCCCTTTCTTGGTCTGTAACTCCTAACGTGGAACCTTGCATGACGTAGCTATAATTCGGGTTCTTTTTCCCCACATGCATCACCTTGCACTTGCTCACCTCTTTTTTCTTGCTGGTCATTCCTCTTCCTAGGCACCTGAGCATCCTTCTGGCTTTGACTGCCACCTTTTCTACTTGTTTGGCTGCCTTAAGATCATGAAATATGATCACCCTCAAGTCCTGCTCTTCTTTCATACATAGAAGTACTTCACTCCTTAAACTATACCGTTCCCTTGGATTTTTGTAACCCAAGTGCATGACCCTGCATTTTTTAGCATTAAATCTTAGCTGCCAATTTCTGGACCATTCCTCAAGCTTTGCTAGATCTCGCCTCGAGCTATCCACACCTTGCGGGGTGTCTACCCTATTATTATATTGTTATATTCCTAACGATACTTCGATGGTCTCGCATAACTTGTACAATGTAACCCATAACCAAGTTGTAACAAATGTATTTCCATTATTCATATCTTATTGTAAGCCACACTGAGCCCGCAAAGAGGTGGGAAAATGTGGGATACAAATGCAATAAATAAATAAATAAATAAATTACAGAGTTTGGTGTCATCCGAAAAAGGAAAACCTTACCGGCCAGTCCATCAGCAATACCATTCACAAAGATGTTAAAAAGAACTGGCCCAATCAGTCACTTTAGGGTCCATACAAAGGGCACTCAGTTTATTTATCAGTCGCCTGTGCAGAAGCGTGTCAAAGGCTTTGCTAAAATCCAAGTACACCACATCTAGCGCCCATCCCAGGTCCAACTGTTTTGTCACCCAGTCAAAGAAACCAATCAGATTTGTTTGACAAGACCTGCCTCTAATGAAACCATGCTGCCTCAGGTCCCGCAGTCCATTCATTTCTAGAAACCTCACAATCCTCTGCTTTAGAAATGTTTCCACTAGTTTACTCACAACTGTGGTCAGACTAGCAGGTCTGTAATTCCCAACCTCCTCCTTACTTCTGCTCTTGTGCAGAGGGCAGTGGCGTTCCTGGCCTGGATGGCACCCGGGGCGGATCGCCGATGCGCCCCCCCCGCTAAATGACACCTCCCCCCTCCGGCGAAATGACCCCCCCTGGGTGCACGCCACTGGGGGGGGGGGTTGCCGCAGCACACACCTGCTCCGAGTTTGCTGTTCCGGGGCAGAGGGAGCTGCAGCGAACGAGCGAAGTAAGCGAACTCGGAGCAGGCGTGCGCCGCGGCACCCCCCAGTGGCGTGCACCCGGGGCGGACCGTACCCACCGCCCCCCCCCCCTTGGTACGCCACTGGCAGAGGGACCACATCTGCCCTCCTCCAGTCCTCCGGGACCATTCCAGACTCTAAAGAAGCATTGAAGAGGTCAGTCAACGGAGTTGCCAGAACTTCTCCAAGTTCCTTGAGTACCCTTGGATGTATCTCATCAGGCCCCATCACTTTGTCTATTTTTAGTTTAGCTAGCTCCTCATAAATATGGTCTTCTCAGAATCGGTCCTGGTCTTCCACACATCCATCCCCATTAGCATTTGTTTTCTACGATCCTACCCCTGGCCTTTCATCTGTGAACACAAAACAAAAATAATTGTTAAGCAGTTTAGCTTTATCAGCATCTACACATTCCTCCCCGTCACCCTTGAGCCTCACAATGCCATTTTGGTACTTTCTCCTATCACTTATCTATCTAAAAAATGTTTGGTCCCCTAACTGTACATTATTGGCTATCTCTTCTTCCATTTGTATGTTTGCTTTCCTGATAACTTTTCCAGCTTCTCTTAGCTTTTCTAGATTTTTTTTTGCCTGTCTTCCACTTTCTGAGTCATCTTGTAGTAGTTTATAAAGGCTAACCTTCTTCCCCTTACTTTTTCAGCTACTATATTTGAGAACCAAAGCAGCCTTCTTTTCCTCTCAGTTTTATGTACTTTTCTAACATAAAGGTTTGTCGCCTTTAAAATAGCTCCTTTCAGTTTTGCCCACTGATGTTCTACTTCCTTCAGCTGTTCCCATCCAGCTAACTCTTCCTTGAGATATTCCCTCATCTTGGCAAAGTTAGTTCTTTTGAAGTCTAGAACCTTCAATCTTGAATAAGCCCTCTCCTCCTGTGTCTTAATACTGAACCACACCATTCAGTGATCACTGGATGCCAAATGATCACCTATCGTAACATCAGAAACTCTCCCCGTTTGTAAGCACCAGGTCCAGAATACCTCCATCCCGCATGGGTTCCATTACCAACTACTGGAACAATTCTTTCTGTAGAGAATCCGAGATTTCCTTGCTTCTAGATGACCCCGCAGCAGGGATGCCCCAATTATTGTCCGGCATTTTAAAAATCACCTATTGGTAGTATTTCTCCTTTCCTAGCTACCTTTTGAATGTCTTCAATTAAATCTCTTTCCAATTCTTCAGACTGTGAAGGAGGCCTGTATATCAAACCAATATAAATACATTTTCCATTCCCTCATTCTAGATTAACCCACAATGCTTCTTCCTTAGCCCGTATGTCCTGCAATTCTGTCACTTTAATATTATTCTTAATATGAAGGACTAGATTGTGTATATCACGCCTAAAAAACTGGCGCCAAAATGAAATTCGTCTAAGCATATTCTATAAAGTGCACCTTAATTTATAAAATAAGCCTAAATCTCCATGCAATATATAGAATATGCCGAGAGCCGGTCCACGCGACTAAATGTAGTCATGGGCAGTTACGCCAAGTAAAACTTGGTATAAATCCAAAAGCCCAAATTAGGTGCAGACCTGGTGTATTCTATAACAATGCGCATAGATTTTACAAATGCCCATGACATGCCCATACCACACCCATGGCCACGCTCATTTTTCAACTATGCGAATTAGAATTTACACGCAGCACATTATAGAATATACTTAGACAGTTCTGCGTGTAAATTCTAATTAATGCCAATTAGTGTCAATAATTGCTTGTTAATTGGCAATTATCAGCACTGATTGGCTTGTTAATTAAGTCGTTTGCACACATACAGAATGACTGTATTTATGCGCACAACATGAATCTCGCTATATAGAATCCGCGGGCTAATACCACGCCTCTACCTTTTTTTCCTACCCTGTCCTTTCTGAATAGATTATACCCAGGTATATCTATTTCCAAGTCATGGTTCTCCGTGAATCATGTCTCTGTGACCACCACTAGATCCAATTCAGATTCTACCATTTACAGCCTCTAGATCTGGACATTTGCTTCCCAAACTATGGGCATTGGTATACAAGACTCTCCTGATATTACTCTTTTTTCCCATTTTTATAAAGGTATTTGATATCTTACATTCTTGAGGATTATTAATGACTTTGAGGTTTTTCTCACCTATCCCCACTCAGCGAATTTAGTTCAAAGTCCTCTTTAGTATATTAGGCAGTTTGTTACGGAAGACGCTTCATCCCTTCTTTGATAGATGGGCACCATCTCTGCTCAGTAGCTCATGGACAATCATCCTGTTGTTGAGGAAACCAAAGTGCTGACGTTGGCACCATCCTCACAACCATGCATTCAGCTCTACGATGTGAGTTTCCCTCATTTGGCTTTTACCCTCAACAGGAAGAATCGATGAGAACACTGCCTGTGCACCTAATTGCATTATCCTTTGTCCCAGAGCCATGAAGTCACATTTGATACGTGCAATATGATACCTATCAATATTATTAGTACCAACATAGATGGGCAGCATAGGATAATGGTCAGTAGGTATGATGAGTCTCAGCAAAATTTCTGCTACATCTCGAATCTTGGCACCAGGCAGACACCAATCCTACCCTGGATATCATATCTAGTCGACAGATGGATGCCTCTGTACCCCTTAGAAGAGGATCACCAACCACCACTACTTTTTGCTTCTTATTGGTCACTGATCCAGCAGTTTTGGGATTTTTGAGCTTTGTTTCTTCCTGTTCTTGAGATATTTTCAGCTCTTCTACCTGAAGGGCTATGAAACGGTTCTTCAAGTTCAACCAAAGATGGAATGGGGAGGGGGGGGGAATGATTTTTCAGGATCTGTTGATCTGTTTCCTGCTGTCCTCTTTCTGCACAGCATTTCCTTTCCTGCAAGAAACTGTTACTACTGGTTGTAGATCCCTGTTAAGGGCTGGTATTCTAGGCCACAGCAGGTAAAACTATCCATGGACTTTTCCTGAAAATGGATTGCCCTCTACGGGAGAGTCCTGGGACTGTGGGTTGCAGAGCTGTGTTAACAGCTGATATTCTGGGCCACAGCAGGATCCCTGGAGGCACCTCAAGAAGATGGAAAGATCAGTGATCCTTGGGAGGCACTCAGGGCAATTGTTCCTTGAGAGTGGCCCAGGGTAAGGTGGAAGGGCTGGGGATACATTTGGACCCCAGGTCCAAAAGCACATTAGGCTTGGTGTGTATGGACCCCTGGGAGCAAATTTAGGGAAAGGCTTTTGGAGGCACTAGGAGTGCCCAAGACCCAGCAGCGGAAAGCTTCTGGACTGCAATTGGCACTGGAAGCAGAGCGGCTACTCACGTGGTGGAGATCAGCACCAGGAGCCCACAGAGGAGGCTGTTGCAGGGAGCACAATCAGCAGATGGATCTTGGCAGCAGGGGCATGCAAACCAGTTTGACTCAATGGGACATTTAGCAGCCACCAGCTCGAGTGCTCCAGCAGGAGGGTAAGACTTGGGATCTTGGTGCAGAAAGGACCAGAGAAGAACATGAGAAAGGAGTAAGGGGTGGGACACAGGCCACACTTCCACACCCACACAAAGACTCAGGCTAGAGTGACAGGAAGTAATCAGGAGTTCCTGCATAGGCAAAAGACTAACGGATTCAGAGTGTTGAACTAATTGGTTAAAAGAACACCGGCTATGAGAAGTTATTGGTTAAAAGTGTTGATATTAGACTGTGTGGTATATTGGTTTATAGTCTTCTGTGTGTTTCAGAGGTCATCTCAAAACAAAGCTTTAAACATTGCTAATCTTTCTATGCCTTTATATACTTGTATAGCAAAACCTCTACATAGTTCAATAAAAGTGGTAAATCGTTTGTTTACAACCTTATTTACTGAGCTCATTTTTGATTTTCCTGGGGAGAAAGGAGGGTAAACCCGCCCACTAACCCTTTTGTTCCCCAGGTGGAGACACCAGGCACTAGAAGCATAAGAGACCGATAGAGCCTGCCCTAGAGGGACTCCGACCAAGTCAAGCTCCGAACCCTGAGACACCCACGGAGAGAAATGCTTATGATGTATCAGTGTTGCACAGCAAAGCGGTCACAATCAATATTTTTGGATATGTACAAGGTAACATTCTGTTTTATTTTTTTTTTTAAAAAGGAAGAAGTAGAAGATGAAAAAATTCTGGACATCATGACAGTAAAGATACATGCGCTAAATTTTCTACTTCCCGGATATTATAAATTTGGAATAAGTGATATTGCAATAGAAATAGTGAATCACTTGACTGAATATGAAAAAAATGATGTAACCTATATCAGTGTTGTAGATGTCACAAATAATGGAGTATGTGTATTTTAGCATGACCTTTTTCAAAGGTCAAACCTATGGAAATCTTTGTGTCTCATTTATGAAAGCATTTTTTTTTCTCATTCAGAACCTATGGGGGAAAGTCTTGATGGATTAGTGAATCTGGCCCTAGTGTACTAATGCAAAACAGAAAATTTTAAAATGCTATCAGTTTACATGGCAATATATTTCTATCTATCCCAGGTGAAATACTACAAGTTTATTTTTTACATTTGTACCCCGCGCTTTCCCACTCATGGCAGGCTCAATGCGGCTTACATGGAGCAACAGAGGGTTAAGTGAACTTGCGCAGAGTCACAAGGAGCTGCCTGTGCCTGAAGTGGGAATTGAACTCAGTTCCTCAGGACCAAAGTCCACCACCCTAACCACTAGGCCACTCCTCCACTGTTGCTACTATTTGAGCTATTCCACTAGCAACATTCCATGTAGAAGTCGGCCCTTGCAGATCACCAATGTGGCCGCGCAGGCTTCTGCTTCTGTGAGTCTGACGTCCTGCACATACGTGCAGAATGTCAGACTCATAGAAACAGAAGCCTGCGCAGCCTTCTACATGGAATGTTGCTAGTGGAATAGCAACATTCCATGTAGAATCTCCAATAGTATCTATTTTATTTTTGTTACATTTGTACCCTGCGCTTTCCCATTCATGGCAGGCTCAATGTGGCCTACATGGGGCAACGGAGGGTTAAGTGACTTGCCCAGAGTCACAAGGAGCTGCCTGTGCCTGAAGTGGGAATCGAACTCAATTCCTCAGTTCCCCAGGACCAAAGTCCACCACTCTAACCACTAGGCCACTAAGTTATCTAACAAACAACTTTGTTACAGATGTAGTTAAGGTGGTACAGCATTTCTGAAATACGATAATGCACACGTAAGGATCTATTTATTAAACTGCATTAGCTTTTAACATGGCAGCTTTTGTGTGGTAGCAGTTCATGTGAGAACCATGCTAACAATGAATGTACCACCTTCGCAGTTAGTGTGTGCTAATTTCTGCTTTCATAATTAATATGGAAAAGGGCTTGGAATAGGCAAAGATTGGTCAGGGACTGAGCTTAACCAGAGGTGCAGGGGCGATCCTAGGTCAGCTGCTACCCGGGGCGGATCACCGCTGCGCACCCCCCCCCCCGGGTGCAGCGGCGTCCGTCCCCCCAGGGTGCAGCACGACACCCCCCCCCCCCGGTGCAATGACACTCCCCCCTGATGCGTCAAGCCCCCCCTCAGGTGTATTCTTGGCTGCTGGAGGGTGCAGATAGCAGCCGCGCGCCTGTCGGCTCCACTGGCTCCCTGCTCCCTCTGCCAGCGGAGCCGACAGGTGCACGGCTGTTCTCTGCACCCTCCAGCAGCGTGCACCCAGGGCGGACAGCCCCCCACTGCCCCACCCTTGGTACGCTACTGCAGGGGCGGACTGATCATTCGGGCCTCCGAGAAGTACCCGAGGGCCCAGAGGCTCTAGGGGGCCCAGAGGCTCTGCCCAGATGCCTATCGTGCTGCTAATGATCTAGTGGCCTCTGCAGGGGGGAATATATTCCCGATGGGCTGCCACTATTCTCTTCCCCTGCCCAGCACCACTGTATTTTAAAAATGGCAGCCGAGACTCCCTGCGGAACTCTTGCGAGACTCTCGAGACTACCGCAGGACGTCTCGGCCTCTATTTTGATAACATAGTGGTGCCAGAAGGTGGGGGAATAGCAGCAGCACACTGGGCAGGAAAGAACATGCCCCCTCCGCAGAGGCCACCGGACCACCAGGACCCCTCAGGTAGGACCGGGGCAGCGGGGGCGGCAGCTGTGGCGGCAGAGGGGTGTCAGGCAGCAACCAGGTTGGAGGCCCAGACCACCCTCAATCCACTTTTGAGCTTAACAGTGCAGGATCTGATACAGCATATTAGATGTCAATGTTCCAGATAATACGATACAGTTAATGCTACTTTAGTAGGCGTAACTAGCATGTTCAAACATTTTTCCAGTGTTAACTGAACAAGAAACTGATTGGAATGTCTCCCAAGGTTAACAGAGAGGTTTTTGCAGTTTCTGCATGCTACTGCAAAACCTTGCCACAAGACTTTGAGATGTGAAATAAAACAGCAGAGTAGTGCTACATAAATTTGGATCTTGGACTTAATGTGACATGGCAGTAATAGGAAAAACTTTCAGCATCATTTTGTGTAATGCTGCTCAGACATTTTCAATTTCTGTGTGTTTTAGTATGATTTTAGTCTACTGCAAACCATTTAGATATGAAAATTGATAAGTACTATATCAAATAAAGCACCAACCATAAAACAAATGGAACTTGTAATATGAATGTTCGCATTTGACCTTTACCTTTCTTTTTCGCATATCTCTCCTCTAACTTAGGAGCAGAGTGGATCACATGGACACATGCAATAACCTCTTCAGGCTATATGTAGGGAAACTTGGTAAAAGCCAAATCTTCTCTGCTTCCACTCTAGCCTGATGCATGTACCTGTGGATACTTTATCTGGAACTGTTTGGTCTGATCTGTACAAGCAGAGCAATGCCTTGTGTAAAGGATGATGGCTCCTGCCTTGGGCAACTAGATTAGCAGGGAGTCAGGGGTGGGGGAAGGGTCAGGGTCCATACTGGGACAGTCTGTGATAGGGAATCTGCTCAGGGGTGGTGGTGTGGGGGGGGGGGGGTCTGTGATGTGAGACTGGATACAGGGGTTGGGAATGTGCTGGGGGATGATGGATCTGAACACAGGGTGGGTATGTGCTGGGGAGATTAGATCGGGGTTGGATATATGCTGAGGGGACAGGGTTCTCTGATCGGAGTGGGTATGTGCTGCCAATGGCTTTATCTGTCAAATTGGGGCAATGGCTGTTCTACTGGACTGCCGGTAGTGCATACACACTTAACGCCACCTCTTGAAGTGATGTTAACTTCAACCACACTATTGGCAGTCATGAAAGCTAGGTTGTGAAACCAACCTGTATATTGAATCATTATCTAATTGGCTCACCTCCCTCAGTCCCAAGGCAGTCCATGAAAATTGAAAATTCCCGATCTAGGTACCTGTCTCAAGCTACTTACAGACATTGACATAGAAAATGTCTTCCTATTAAAAACGTTGTTCTACAGGCCTACCCAGATCTTATAGGGCAAGCCTAGATATCATCTACTTCCTTTCAACTGGCTCCTCTCCCTATGCCCAATTAAACACCATCCTCTAAGGGGCACCCCCTCCTACTGACTGTTCATACCCATTTTTTTGGGTGAGGTCTGTCACCATTTCCCTTTACCCTTCCATTACCTCAGGTGCAAAGTTATTTCCCCCCCCCCCCCCCCCCATTTAAAAGGTCACGCTAGCGGCTGCTGGTGCAATAATATCGGCACAACCCATTGTTTGAATGGGCTGTGTCAGCATTGCCGCGTGGCAGCCGCTAGAGCAGCTTTATATTTATTTATTTATTTATTAGGATTTATTTACCGCCTTTTTGATGGAATTCACTCAAGGCGGTGTACAGTAAGAATAGATCAAACATGGGCAATAGGCAATTACAGCAGTAAAAATATTCAAGTAATACAAAGCATGTGAGTATACTCTGAATCTCAGTTGCTAATTTGGCACTTATATCAATTATCAATTATTTATTTTTATATAAAAAAAAAATAGCCTCAAAAGCCCAGGGTACCTTTAAATTAGGACACCGATTGTAATGGCTATCATCACTGGCTCCTCCACCACCCGAAAACACCTACAGAGTAAAAACTTCCAGAAAAGCCTGTAGTAAAAAAACGGAAGGAGAGGTGTTGACTGTGACAAATCTTTGATCTAAGTGCTCAAATGTCAACCATATATTTTAATTTTGAAATTGAAAAACTCATATCAATATTAAAGTATTAAGAAGATCTCAGAACGAGAACAACAACTTCTTTTACTTAGCTTTTAAGTGGGAGTGAAAACCCTGACTATCTCACTGTTATGATAGATAGTGTAAAGGTCAAGCGTATTCTGGTTTTTAGTTTACTTCAGTCCTCAACCGAATCTATAAATCGTCTCTTAAATCAAGAAATTGAGAGATATAGATTTAAGAGAAAAACAAAGAAAAAAGAACCATTAGGAACTTCCTACTCCTCACCACCCCCCACTAAGTTGAGGAATAGGAAGTCCGATGGATTGGCATGGACGGTGGCCCCTATATGCCTGCTTAAAATTTTGGCTAATACCTTGGCCAACAGTTTAACATCAGTATTTAAGAGCAAAATAGGTTGTTAAAACTTACAAAGCATGGGATCCTTCCCCTCCTTATGTAAAACCTGTTTCTTTCATCAAGGCCAGTAATATTGAATTACTTGAACTTTCACTGTCTTCTGAATCACTTCATTGTTACTTTGCTTTGTGCCTAGGATTCACTTGTTCAGAACCCTTATTTTATCATCCTCACTTTAATATTTCCTTATCTCTTGTTTGTCCTGTTTGTCTGACCTAATTAGATTGTAAGCTCTGTCAAGCAGGGACTGTCTCTTCATGTTCAAGTGTACAGCGCTGCGTACGTCTAGTAGTGCTATAGAAATGATAAGTAGTAGTAGTAGTCTTGGGATTCCGGAATCTTGCTACTCTTTAGGATTCTGCACAGAATCTTGCTACTATGGGATTCCAGAATCTTGCTACTCTTTAGGGTTCTGAACGGAATCTTGCTACTCTTTAGGATTATGCACGGAATCTTGCAACTCTTTGCCCTTATCCCTTATTTGTTCTGTTTGTCTGACCTAATTAGATTGTAAGCTCTGTCGAGCAGGGACTGTCTCTTCGTGTTCAAGTGTACAGCGCTGCGTACGTCTAGTAGCGCTATACAAATGGTAAGTAGTAGTAGTATTGAGTCAAATACCTCAGCCAATGGGTCTGCTAATAAATAAGCAAAATTTTAAATACAATTTTGTTGACAGGCCATCCAACCTGGGAGCCTTGCCTGGTGTTTAACTCTTTGATAGCCTCTAAAATGTCCTCAATAAAAAATCTCTTGGTCTATCTGCTTGCTCCTCCATACACTTTAGGAAAGGGGCAGAGGCCAAAAAAGCCCATATTTCTTCTCCCGTATTTTGCCTTACAGACATATAAAGCTTTGAAATTTTTTTTTACAAATTGCTCCTGAATTTCTTCTGCATTTTGGACCATCTGGTCCTTTACTCACCGGAGCTGAGTAATTTGATTCCTCAGGTGTTATGACTTTAATTGCTAAGCTAAGAGCTTGCTGGCTCAGTTCCCCTGTTTAAAATAAACCTGCTTTTCTGGGTTCAATTTATGGAGGGTCTGCTTTGCATATGCTGCTGTTCACTAACAGATGTTGCTCAGTTCATCTGCCTTTTGACTCTGCTTCCCCAAGTAAGAAATTTACCCTGAAAGATGACTTGTAGACTACCACAGAGTGTACCTGAGAAACATTAATGTATTATGTGTTTATTTTGTTACCCAACTAGTTAATAGGCGTGATACAAATGATAAATAAATACAAATGATTGTAAAGAAATCATTGGGAAGCTTGGGGAGGAGAAGATCTATTTGTAAGTAGCTATACCTGTTTGGTCTAGTTGCCAGAAGGTGAGAGGAGACAAACACTTCAACACTATGTAAGTCTCACAACAGGGATTTCCTGTTCTCGTTTTAGCCTGGAGAGATTTGGTTTTAATGGGTGAAGCTATCTATGCATGCACTCTAACTTCATTTGAACTTCCTATAGCCAAGATCACCACATTGACATAATGTACTCTACTGTCTCTGGTATGTCCTGGAACTGCAGGTTGTACCTCTGGCTCCAGTTTTCAAGATCCTCTCTTCTTGGTAAAGTCATTGTTTGCTTTGTTCAACTCTTGCACCTGGGTTTCCATCACGGTCAAGATTTCTGCATTTTCCTCCACCCATTTTTAAGCACTCTTGAGTTGGCGACCAACTTCCACCAAATCCTCTCGCAGATCTAATGTTGTCATAGAAATGAAGTCAGTAGTAGTAAGTCGTGCAGAGATGCAATTTTGTTTTTCATGCTCATAAGCAAATCTCTGGGGGAAATCTAAGTCTCATTACCCTGCTGTTGCTTTGATTCCTCTGCTCCATGCTCATCTGGTTTACGCCTCATACTTTCAGCTCCTTGCTACCTTTGCAGCAGAGGAAACCTATTAGTGAGTAAGCTCTTGCAAATGTTTCTACTTTGTCGTCAAACTCAGTTAACTAGGGCATTTCTTTAAGCCACTTCACTCTGTTGGTGCTCTTTAAGCCTATTTCAGTGAGATCTATATGGCGAGGTGGAAGGGGGTGCTGTAGAGTTCTTGACTCAGGTTGCCATCTAGTGATGATGTCTCTTCCTCTTCCAAACACCAGTGGAAATTATGTCATGGACAATAGGAGGGTAGCTCTATAACAGGACACCAGGACAGAAGCCCACAGATGCACCTATATAAACACTATTTTATAAGGAAAAGTAGATGCCTAGTTTTCTTTATAAAATGCTAGTGTAAGTTGCCTAACCTGCACCAGCATTGCAGGTGTAGACTTTTACACCAGCCCAAGAGCAGTTTATGATCGTACGAATATAAGAATAGCCACACTGGGTCAAACCAATGGCCCATCTAGTCCAGTATTCTGCTTTCAGCATTTGCCAGTCCAGGTCATAAGTATCTGGCAAGATCCCAAAGAGTAACAAAATTCCAGAATCCCAAGGAGTGAAGTTCAACTGGAGACATGACTCAGCACGGGCCTTGTTTCAGCAATACTGCCTGCATCAGAAGTCTAATCCTCTATAATGTTGGTTCTTCTAATTTGGAACAAACCAAAGAAAATAGTGCAAATGAAGCACTAGTGACTGAGTTTTTGTGCAAACCTTTACGTGTCTTTGAACAAACCCCGGCCAAGGCCAAAGGGAACTATCCAGCTCTTCAAGCCAGGGTTTATTCACAGACACTTGGAAAGGTTTGCACAAAACCTCAGCAACTAGTGCTTCATTTGCATTATATTCTTTAGTTTGTTCCAAATTAGTGTCAATAATTGCTTGTCAATTGGCAATTATTGGCACTGATTGGCTTGTTAGCTAACTTGTGTGCGCAAATCCAGATATGCATACGCAGCTTAAGTCTCACTATATAGAATCTGGGGGAATATGTTCACATATGCATGGGAATGACTTTATAAGATTATCTCCTTAGAGACTAATTTTATAACAGGTGCTTGGTTTAGGAGGGTAAGTAGATAGGTTCTTAGGTGCTCTTTTATAATGACATGTAGGCACCAATGTGTATTTATAAAACACTAATATATGCAGCAGAAATAGCATCTATCTTGCAGGTATGGATACCTAATTATGTATGTATGTAAATAGATTAGCATTTTTCTTTTTCTTTTCTGTTCTTTCGATCCCAGTAGTTCTCACAGAACGTAGCACGCCTTGTGATACTGCAGCACCTCATGACTATAGCAGAGCTGATAAACCCAGTATAATATAGCTCCTTGTGACTACTATGTCTCCTGACTAGCACCCCTAATGATCCCAGCTCACCTTGACTATAGCACGGCGGAAAAAAAGAGTATTTCAATTTGCAGAAAGTTGATCAGTTATTTTTATCTACATATTCTCTTTCTTGATTGGAAGTGAATAGACCCCTGACGCAGGCCTATACGGCCAAAACACGATTCGTGTCGGGTCGTTGTTTCAATTGTTTTGCAATAAAGAACTTGTTTAAGAAGACACCACTTGAGAGAGGATTTTTTTGTATCCACTGTTTCCTTTGCTTAATAGATTAGCATATACACGCGTACTTGCAAACTTTGCCCACACTCCACACAAACTCAAGCTTTGTATACTCCTATCAGTGGACTGCATGGTGCATCTATATTGTAAGAGATCCTTTATATGCATGCATGGACACGTGAGGAAAAATGACTTTATAGAAGTATCTTCTAACTAGGCAATAGGGCCATTATTAGACATGTAGGGGCACAGAGCAGAAACGGAAAAGGGGGTTCCAAGTTCCTCCTGCAAGCTATGCCTTCTTCAGCTTTAGGTAAGCTTAAGGTCCACTGTAGCATGGAGGCCTTGGGAAATAGTCATGGTTGTCCCTTTCCCTTCATGCTGATCATGCTGTGGGAAAGTGCATTTCATAGGAACCCACCGACTTCTGTGAGGTGCACCTCAAGAAAGATGAGGTGCAACTAAACTATGAAAGCACCAGAGACAGCAGAACATCATTTTGTCCAGATTAATCTCCAGCCCAGGCTTCAAGCTCTCTAGTTGCTGATGCAGTATTGGTGAAATATTGGTGGGGTCAAGGCCCCTGTGGCCAACCCCATTCCGTTACTTATCAAAGCAGTGTTGGATATTTCTGTTCATCCTAGAAACAAGGTGCTAGGGAAATTCATGGAGGATGAGAACAGAATTCACTTATTTTCCCTTGGCTACAGCTAACTTCACACATCTCTAATTCTGGAGTGTAATTTCTCAGACTCCTGGGACTTTACAAGTCTATCACTGGCTCCGGAATGAACATGCTACCACTGCCAGCAAATTCAGAAGGCCATCCTCAACCTCATTCTTTGGTTTTGGGACCTCAATCCAGGCCTGACTGTTTTGCTTGCACTCCTGAAGTCATCCAGAGGTCACAGCTAAAATTTCTTCCATGCTTAAGATCCTGATTGGCCACTGTTATTGATAAGAGCAGTCATGAAGCTCCAGGACCTAATTCCCTGTCATAGGTGAAGATGTGTGAGTGACATGACTTCCTGGAAATAGACACCTAAAATGAATTAAGAGCCTATCTCGAACTATCATTGTTTATATTGAAACAGTATAAAATGAGAAAGCCTTTTCAACAAATGTCTACTTGTTGGAATACATTGCACATATATTATCCCATATTTGCTTCATGAGATCATACATAATAATGCTGTGATTCCAAAAAACTGCCAGCTCTGGTTTTTCTCTGCCAGCGTTTACTTTCTTGAAAATGTGAAAGATGTTATAAACCTATTTCTGCTGTACTGAGAAAGCTCAGAAATCTTCTGAGAGAAAGGATTTATTTTTCTGGTTTTCTGTTAGGAACCCGAGCCTCTGTGGGCATTTTCCCACCCACCAATTTTCAGCCAAGTCCAGAGGAAATGTCTATGGTCTATAGGGTAAAGAATACAGAGTTTTAAGTGCTGTAAAAATATTTAGAGGACCCTTTACTAACATGTGCTAAGCAGTTGGTACATGAATTAGCATGCATTACCTTGTAGTGAATGATCGTGGTAACCATTCCTGACATGGGCTCATTTTCAAAACAGAAAAATGTTTAAAAAGTGGCATAAAGCAGCATTTGGACATTTATGTCCAAATCAGTATTTTCGAAACCTATTTTTAGACGTTTTTCTTTGAGGTCCGTCAGAAGTGTGTCCATATCTCAAGGGGTTTGTATCATGGATGTGTTCAGGGCGTGACTTGGGCGTTCCTGAGACTGAGATGTTTTTCAGCCATAAAGGAAGAAAAGAAAAACGTCCAGGACTAAAACTAAGCCGTTTTGATCTAGACCTGTTTTTATAACGAATAAGGTACAAAAAGGTGCCCTAAATAAACAGATGACCACTGAAGGGAATCAGGGATGACATCCCCTTATTCCCCCAGTGGTCACTAACCTCCTCCCACCCCCCAAAAATGTGATGAAAAACATTACTTGCCAGCCTCTGTGCAAGCCTCAGATATTATACTCAAGTCCATTAGAACAGCATGCAGGTCCCTGGAATAGTTTAGTGGTGGGTACAGAGCACTGCAGACAAGTGGACCCTTGCCCATACCTCCCTCTAGCTGTTACACTTATGGAAGAAACTGTGAGCTCCCCAAAACTCACCAGAAACCCACTGTACCCACATATAGGTGCCTCCTTCACCCATAAGGGCTATGGTAATGGTGTAGAGGTGAGGCGTGTCTGAAGGTTCACCTAGGGTACTGGAAGATTGGAGGGTGGCCAATGTAACGCCCATTTTTAAAAAAGGTTCCAGGGGAGATCCGGGAAATTATAGACCGGTGAGTCTGACGTCGGTGCGGGGGAAAATGGTAGAGGCTATTATCAAAAACAAAATTATAGAGCACATCCGAGGACATGGATTACTGAGACCGAGTCAGCATGGCTTTTGTGTGGGGAAATCTTGCCTGACCAATTTACTTTAATTCTTTGAAGGAGTAAACAAACATGTGGACAAAGGGGAGCCTGTTGATATTGTGTATCTGGATTTTCAAAAGGCGTTTGACAAGGTACCTCATAAAAGGCTACAGAGGAAATTGGAGGGTCATGGGATAGGAGGAAAAGTCCTATTGTGGATTAAAAACTGGTTGAAGGATAGGAAACAGAGAGTGGGGTTAAATGGGCAGTATTCACAATGGAGAAGGGTAGTTAGTGGGGTTCCTCAGGGGTCTATGCTAGGACCGCTACTTTTTAATATATTTATAAATGATTTAGAGATGGGAGTAACTAGCAAGGTAATTAAATTTGCTGATGACACAAAGTTATTCAAAGTCGTTAACTTGCAACAGGATTGTGAAAAATTACAGAAGAACCTTACGAGACTGGGCAGCTAAATGGCAGATGACGTTTAATGTGAACAAGTGCAAGGTGATGCATGTGGGAAAAAAGAACCCTAATTATAGCTATGTCATGCAAGGTTCCACGTTAGGAGTTAAGGACCAAGAAAGGGATCTGGGTGTCGTCGTCGATAATACGCTGAAACCTTCTGCTCAGTGTGCTGCCGCGGCTCGGAAAGCGAATAGAATGTTGGGTATTATTAGGAAAGGTATGGAAAACAGGTGTGAGGATGTTATAATGCCGTTATATCGATCCATGGTGCAACCACACCTTGAGTATTGTGTTCAATTCTGGTCGCCGCATCTCAAGAAAGATATAGTGGAATTGGAAAAGGTGCAGCGAAGGGCGACTAAAATGATAGCGGGGATGGGACGACTTCCCTATGAAGAAAGACTAAGGAGGCTAGGGCTTTTCAGCTTGGAGAAGAGATGGCTGAGGGGAGACATGATAGAGGTATATAAAATAATGAGTGGAGTGGAACAGGCGGATGTGAAGCGTCTGTTCACGCTTTCCAAAAATACTAGGACTAGGGGGCATGCGATGAAACTACAGTGTAGTAAATTTAAAACAAATCGGAGAAACGTTTTCTTCACCCAACGCGTAATTAAACTCTGGAATTTGTTGCCGGAGAATGTGGTGAAGGCGGTTAGCTTGGCAGAGTTTAAAAGTGGGTTAGACGGTTTCCTAAAGGACAAGTCTATAAACCGCTACTAAATGGACTTGGGAAAAATCCACAATTCCGGGAATAACATGTATAGAATGTTTGTACGTTTGGGAAGCTCGCCAGGTGCCCTTGGCCTGGATTGGCCGCTGTCGTGGACAGGATGCTGGGCTCGATGGACCCTTGGTCTTTTCCCAGTGTGGCATTACTTATGTACTTATGTCCTCTACTTGGCTCACTTTTATTACATAGAGCAGTGATTTAACCTATTGTGATGTCATAGTGGCTCATTCCACCAATAAGAGCCAACCTCATTAGTGATGTCACAATGGCTTGATTGTATAGAATGTTTGTACGTTTGGGAAGCTTGCCAGGTGCCCTTGGCCTGGATTGGCCGCTGTTGTGGACAGGATGCTGGGCTCGATGGACCTTTGGTCTTTTCCCAGTGTGGCATTACTTATGTACTTATAATACCCTTAGGCTAACCCTGATAAAAGGACCCCTTAGTTTCCAGTTGAACTTCTGATTCTGTGCCAGCTGTATGTGAGTACTGATGCCAGCAGTTGTCACTGAGAGTAGACAGGAATGCCTGATCTTATGTATTGTTTGTTCTAAACACAAAAGAACATTTGTGCACTAACCTCAAAATCCAACTGATTACAGTAGCTGAGAAATGCATTCAGGAAATTACCACTGGGAGCAGAGGTTTTCACATCATTCTGTCTTTTGATGGTTTTTAATGTAAATAAAAAAGAACATTATTTTGTGTGTGTGTAGGGGGGGGGGGGTAGTGGTGGGCTCACTGCTTCAATAGACAAGAACAATCTTCATGTTATGCACACTTGATTATAATGGCAATAGTGAACATGGATAGGGTTTCATTTTGGTTGAATCACCAGCGGCCTGCAGTTGTTTTCCTCATTTCGGTCCACTCAAAAGAACATAGGGAAGTGATTTAAAAAATATTAAGAGCACTAACTAGCATATTTTTTCCTGTTTTGCAAGTGCTTTAGCTTTTGTTCTCATTCCTAATTCGTCTCTCTTATTTGAGTATTTTCTTATACATATTTTACTTCCGAATAACAGGATGCATTTTCGGTTCTGTGCCTGTTTCTGAGTCCACTCTCCAAATGTCCGTGCTCTGTTCATACTGTACAAGTATCAGTAAGCTATGGGCATATTCTAATCTACGCAGATTCATGGAGTAATTCTATGACAGGATGCCTGGTTTAAGAGGGCAAGTAGGGGCTTATTTAAGTCTGTTTTATAAAGTGCATAAATATAAGTACATAAGTATTGACATACTGGGAAAGACCAAAGGTCCATCGAGCCCAGCATCCTGTTTCCAACAGTGGCCAATCCAGGTCACAAATACCTGGCAAGATCTTCAAAGAGCAGCAATATTCCATGTAGAACCCCAAATAGTAGCAAGATTCTGGAATCCTAAAGAGTGACAAGATTCCATGCAGAATCTCAAAGAGTAGCAACATTCCATGTAGAACCCCAAAGAGTAGCAAGATTCCATTCAGAATCCCAAGTACATAAGTATTGCCATACTGGGACAGACTGAAGGTTCATCAAGCCTAGCATCCTGTTTCCAACAGTGGCCAATCCAGGTCACAAATACCTGGCAAGATCCCCAAAGAGTAGCAACATTCCATGTAGGACCCCAAAGAGTAGCAAGATTCCATTCAGAATCCCAAGTACATAAGTATGGCCATACTGGGACAGACTGAAAGTTCATCAAGCCCAGCATCCTGTTTCCAACAGTGGCCAATCCAGATCACAAATACCTGGCAAGATCCCAAAAAGTACAAAAGATATTATACTGCTTAACCCAGAAATAGCGGATTTTCCCCAAGTCCATTTTTTTTTTTAATTTATTATTTATTCATATTATTAAATTTATTACAAGCAAAAATCTTGTGCAGGAAAGTATCCGTTTAACAGTAACATACTCAAACGTAATAAAAAAAAAAGAAAAGGTGAAAGAAAAAAAGGAAATTCCTCACATTTTCAATAAAGGAGCAATACTCAAGTCCATAAATTCGGATCCAAGATTTCGGAAAACAAAGGGAGAAAAACATTACAAAGGAAAAAGAAATCACTGGATAAGCAAATTCTACTAAGCAGAGTTATTTTTTTATATTTAGCGCTTTTCCACTTTTACTGAGGCTATAAGTGCCGACACATGAGCAGGTTCTGTAAATACATATTTTTTGTCCCTAAACTTTATTATGCACTTGCAGGGGTATCTTAAAAAAAAGGTACCCCCCAAGTGCAGAATTTCAGGCCTAAGGAGCAGAAATTGTTTCCTCCGTCTTCTTGTCTCCTTAGAGACATCCGGAAATAATAGTACCTTAAAACCTAAAAAAGGTTTATCCTTGTTACAAAAAAACAGACGAAAAATCCAACTCTTATCTGGTAACAATGCGACTGTTGCCACTAATGTGGCTGCAGTCGCTAGGTCAATGTCCGAAGTCTCCAACAAAAGTGAAACATCTAATGGAGCTTCAGGTTGATTTAAGTCTTTCCCAGGGATATAATAAGCCATAGTCATTGGTGGTAAGTTTTGTTCAGGAATTAATAATATTTCGCGCATATAGCGCTTCAACATTTCCAAGGGAGCAACATTTTGAAGTTTAGGAAAATTGACGAATCTAAGGTTACAGTTTTTAGTATAATTGTCAAAGATTTCCATTTTAACCCTTAGGCTCGTCAAATCTTTAATCATAGTAGGTTGTACTGTTTCAAATTTCATAATTCTTTGATCCATTTTAACAACTTTATCATTCAAGTCTTTTATCAGCTCTTCTTTCTTTTGTAAGTCTTTTTCCAAGGTTTTTAATTTAGGTAATACCTCATTAGACTGTTTTAGGAATAACTGCCAAAGGTTAGAGACTAAATCCCACAAAGCTTCTAATGTAACCTCCTGGGGTTTAACCAGGAATTCTGTAGGAATTTCAGACCTTACAGTTTGCTCAGATGTGGCACTCTGTTCCTCAGAACTTCTCTCCTCAATCCGCGGCGTTTCCATGGGCAAACTGCCCTCCAGTCCGGCCCCTGATGTGATATCAGCTTCCATTCGGCGTTCTTCTGGGCCCCTACCCTCTTCCGGGGTGGACCCTGTCGATTCCTCGAGGAACGAACTGGCGCCGAGCGGTTGAGGAGGAGGGGTGCGCTCGGCGGGGCTCAGGGTAACATCGAGGCCAGGGAGCGCCGAAATCTCCAATTCGCCGGCGTCTCCCACTGGCGGCATTCCGCCTTCGTGAATAACTCCCTGGGGTCTCAAATAACGATCCAAAGGACCAGGTAAGGAGGGAGTTAGCGGGGAAGCTCTGACCGCTAATCTCCCTCTCCGTTTAGGCATTTTTTTTAGTAGAGAGATCGAGACCCGCTACTGCTTAGTGAGTCGCGGCCATCTTAGATCTTCCCCAAGTCCATTTAATAACGGTCTATGGATTTTTCCATTAGGAAGCCGTCCAAACCTTTTTAAAACTCCGCTAAGCTAACTGCCTTTACCACATTCTCTGGCAACGAATTCCAGAGTTTAATTACACGTCGAGTGAAGAAAAATTTTCTCCGACTCGTTTTAAATTACTACATTGTAGCTTCATTGCATGCCCCCTAGTCCTAGTATTTTTGGAAAGCGTGAACAGACGCTTCACATCTACCTGTTCAACTCCACTCATTATTTTATAGACCTCTATCATATCTCCCCTCAGCCGCCTTTTCTCCAAGCTGAAGAGCCCTAGCCGCTTTAGCTTTTCCTCATAGGGAAATCGTCCCATCCCCTTTATCATTTTCGTCGCCCTTCTCTGCACCTTTTCTAATTCCACTATGTCTTTTTTGAGATACGGCGACCAGAATTGAACACAATATTCGAGGTGCGGTCGCACCATGGAGCGATACAAAGGCATTAAAACATCCTCATTTTTGTTTTCCATTCCTTTCCTAATAATACCTAACATCACCATCCTGGGACAGATCAGAGGTCTATTAAGACCAATATTCTGTTTCCAATAGTGGTTAATGCAAGTCACTAGTATCTGGCAGGATCTCAAAAGAGTAAAATAGATTTTATGCTGCTTATCCTAGAGATAAGCAATGGATTTTCCCTTGACCATCTTAATAATGGTTTAAGGACTTTTCTTGTCTAAGCCTATTTTTTTAAACACTATTAGACTAACAGCTTTTACCACATTCTCTGTCTATTCAGAGCTTAATTATACATTGAGGGGCCCTTTTACAAAGGCACACTGAAAAATGGCCTGCAGTAGTGTAGGTGGGGATTTCGGACACGCGCAGAATCATGTTTCAGCGCACCTGTAAAAAAGGCCTTTTTAAAATTTTTGTCGAAAATGGACACGCGGCAAAATCAAAATTGCCACGTGTCCATTTTGGGTCTGAGACCTTACCACCAGCCATAGACCTAGTGGTAAAGAATTTAGGCAGTAATGACCTACGTGAGTCAGATGCCACTTGGCACGTGTCCGCTATGTGCATCTGAAAATAAAAAACAATTTTCAGATGCGCATAGCAGATGCACGCCAAAAATGAAATTATCGCAAGAGCCACGCAGTAGTCACACGGTAACTCCGTTTTGGCATGCATTGGGCGCACATAGACGCTTACGCGGCTTAGTAAAAGGACCCCTGAATGAAGTAATATTTTTCTCTGATTTGTTTTAAACGTGATACTTAGTTTCATTGGGTGACCCCTAATTCTTATGCTTTTGGAAAGAGTAAACAAATGATTCACAATCATTTGGCAATCACCCTCTTAATGAGTGTTAAATGGTTGCAGCGTGCTAAAATAAATTAGCCCATGCAGGTGAATTAGGGCCAAAATGAAGACAGATTTATAGTTCTGGAACAATTCCAGCAGTGAAGAACTAAAAATAACCATGACAAAAGGGCAAGAATTTTTGTAGAAGCCTTGAGATTTGGTGATTGCTCTTTATTTTAATCTTTTGTTGACACTGAAGTTCTAAAACAATTAACGTCATGTTAGGAAATCAACCAAGGAAATAACAACGATAATTTTTTTACTTAAATTGATCGTAGCTTTAAAAAAAATGCTGAAAGAAAAATAACAGCTTGTACTCTTGTCACATTGTATAGCGCTGGAGAACAGTTCTAAAGTGCAGCCAACAGGCACGGCAGAGAGTTATTTATTTTATGAATTTATTAAAAAATTTCTAACTCGCATTATCTGTGATTCTAGGTGGGACACAAAATAGATACCCAATATCACAATATAAAATAGGATGATAAAAATAAAATAGGATGATTCTCTCCACACACCATCACTAAGGTCCTCTCAAGGATTTTCACTAACCACACCCTCTCCAAAAGACATTACACGATGTGATACCCGCAAGCGAGCCTTCTCCGGAGTAGCCCCCACACTCTGGAATGGACTCCCTGAAAGGCTCCGCTTAACACAAGACGATCTCTATTTCAGAAAGCAGGTGAAAGCTTGGCTCTTCAACCAAGCCTTTAATGGAAGAAGTAACTAGCTTGTTAGTGTCACACACACACACAAGGATTGACTCGGGCTGCACATACTGCAGCGGGACATGTTTATCCACTCCTACCCTAGCTGAGATAATATTTAACCATCTCTCCGTTCTCATGTGCAACTTTCTTTAAATCAGTCATCTTACTTTCTAACTCTTCCTACTTTCTTACCTATCTATATGTTACACCTTTGCTTTACCCTTCACTATCAATTATAATGCTCTACTAATTGCGTATTGTGTTGACATTGTAAGTAGTATACTATGCCATACTTTGTATTGTTACTTGAATATTTTTACTGCTGTAATTACCTATTGCTCATGTTTGACCTATTCTTACTGTACACCGCCTTTACTTTTCAATTTGTTAAGCTAGATGAGTAATAATCATCTGTTTTTTTATATTGTTTTCCTGGTAGGTAGGATCCAGCTGGTGGAAGGCAGGTGTAGTTATAAAAAGTGAAGAGATGATCTGAAAGATGTTTCTAGGCTCTAGCTTTCAAACCTCTGCAAAGGGGGAGGGGGGGGGGAGCTCACTGTGTACCTTCCTCACTTGTTTATCCACTCTCAGGTGTGCTCTTGCTTTAAATAACATCACTCAGGCACTCAGTTTAGCTGTATTTTACTGAACTGTAGTCTGCCCTACGGTATTGTGTAAGCCACATTGAGCCTGCGACTAGTGGGAAAATGTGGGGTATAAATGTGTTAAATAAATAAATAAATAAATTATGGAATACTTTAATGGTAACAATTTGTTCAAGGCAATAGGGAGATCTTTCTTTTTTAAATAAATGGCTGCAGTAAGTGAAGCACTTGCCGTGTGGCCATTTCAGGGGCCGTACTTACCGCCATCCATTGAGGTGGCAGTAAGAGCTCCCGCGCTAACCCGGCAGTAACCAGGCAGCACGTGCACTGCCTATTACTGCCAGGTACACACCGGCGCTGCAAAAGTAAAAAATATTTTTGCAGCACTGGAAATGGCATGCACTGTGGGAGGGAACAACCCAGTGGCGACCCTAGGTCGACTGCCACCCGGGGCGGATCGCCGATGCGCACCCTCCCCCTTGGGTGCAGCGGCGTCTGTCTCCACAGGGTGCAGCACGACACCCCCCCCCCCAGTGCAGTAACACCCCCCTCCCCAGCGCATCAAGCCCCCCCCCAGCGCATCAAGTCCCCCCCAAGGTGCATTCTTGGCTGCTGGAGGGTGCAGAGAGCAGCCACGCGCCTGTCGGCTCCACTGGCTCCCTGCTCCCTCTGCCCCAGAACAGGAAGTAACCTGTTCCGGGGCAGAGGGAGCAGGGAAGCAACAGAGCCGACAGGCGCACAGCTGCTCTCCGCACCATCCAGTAGCGTGCCCCGGGGGTGGACCGCCCCCACGTCCCACCCTTGGTACACCACTGGAACTACCACAGGGCAAGGTAGCCTTCTGGTACTTCCCTTTTAGCGAGCGGTAAGCCTGCGTTGGACTTACCGATTCTTCGTAAAAGGGCACCTAACTGATGTCATCAAATTACTTGTTTAATTAATTTAAGCAATCATTAAAGGCTTGCTTGAATAAATGAGTCTTCAAAGGTTTCTTGAAGGTGTCTAGTATTCCATAATCTGAGGCCAACTTGAAAAGGTGGGACATCAAATAAATCTTGATGCATTTGCAAACCTCACGTACAAACGTGCACTGTCATTTTTGCAAAAATGTGCACAGAAGATATAATTAGAGAATAAAGACATTTAGAGTTATTCACTCAGATTTGTGGTTTCACCTCTACTGCAGAATTTAACTGCATTGACTTGAACTGTTTTCATGCAGATATTCCAGGGCCAGTCTTTTGCTTCTGTACCTAGCAGGACAACTCAGAGTTTGTAATAAATTCTTTGTCCCTGAGTACCCTGGCATGCACAAAATTAATAAGATCCTTATTCAATGACTATTTCATAGCTGACCAACTCACTCATGACTATACCTGTTCATGCAAGTGATTCACTGAAGTGAGCAATGCTGCTACACATAAAGAAAGATATTTACTTACCAAATGCCAGTGAATTTCTGGTAACCTCAAAGCAGCTGTAAATATTTGCTATGAAAGTAATGTACGGTATAAGGCATATCTGTGTAAGAAATGTCTGTATATGCAAATGTTCTCTGCAAAAGTACATTTGTACCCTTATGTGTGGTAAGATGATGTATAGAGCTTAATTCACTCATAATCTGATGGATAACAATGGTTCTACCAGAAGATACTGGGGAGATATTTGGCAAAGAGAGCAGATTTATAAACCTTTTACATGCATAGCAGGCCTCTTATAAAATTAAGTCGAGCCTAAATGTATGTGTGGCACAAACCAGAGTGAGCTTGTACTGTAGGCGTACCCAAGGTACGAATTTGGGTGGAGCATCAGTAGAGTCGCAATTTATGAGCAAGTTTTCATAGAAGTAGGGATTTGAGACTTGCAGGTCAGTGCATCTCAGGCTTCAACCATCCCTAATTTGAGAGGCCACAGTATCATGATCTCGCCCCATCTCTCTCTCTCTCTCTGTCTCTCTCTTTCTCTCTCAGTGTGGATTTCTCTTTTGAGGTGGGGGAAGAAAGTTTCCTCTAGACCACAGCCTTGTATTCAGACATTCTACTTGACAAATAAATCAGACCCTTTAAAATATGCTTTACTGCTTAACTTGTCCAATGGTAATAATCTGATGACAGATTGTTGGTTGAATTGTATGAGTGTTTGTGGTTATTGTCCAACTGTTCTCATCGTATAATCTTTTCTTGGATACCACCTCTATCTGTGACTGCAATGATAATAATCTGACATGGATACATTTTCTCCTTGTTATTTGTACAAGCAGATAATTAATGAAACATCTGCATCTCTGATCCATTGATTTCTTCCCCAGGCCCTCTTCTCCCTTCTTGGTTCTTGGGGATATTGAGATCTTTGAGCGGGATCCTCCTAATTCTTTATATTCCATTTTTATTTGACATGCTGCCCATCACGTTAATACCCAAGTCAGAAGCGTAGCCAGGTTGCGGCGCGGGAGGAGCAAAAGCGGCGCGAGAGCGGACTTCTGCCGGCACCAGCGCACATTTTCAATGCAACATGACAAGAAAAAAATAGGCGCCGGCGACAGCAGAACTCTGTTTGGGGGAGCGGTCGCTCCCCTGGCGCCCCACCTAGCTACGCCACTGACCCAAGTGCTTTCAACTGAAATTTTGCAAGTCCTTTAAGAATACCAATTCAGAACTTTGGGTCCACAGCTTGATCTTGCACTTCTACTTCTTATTTCTTCTCCGTTGTATCGTCTAGACTATGGATGTGCATTTATTAACAAGCATATGGTTTGTTAGAGTGTCTTAAAAAAATGCAATGAAAAGTAAGTTCATTTAACATGTCAACCTACAAATTACATAGGGTTAACTTGATTAGCACACATTAAAAAGTTTACCCTGGGATTCTGTATATCACGCCTTAATTTTCATGTGGAAATCAAAATGTATTCTATAACAATGCATGCAACTTAATTGTTTAACTAGTTAATCAACACTGTTAATTGGGTGTTAACAAGCAATTATCAGTACTAATTGGCATTAATTAAGATTTATGCACATAACTCGCTAAACATATTCTGTAACGTGGTGTGCGTAAATTCTAAGTTGTATAGTTGAAAAAGGGGTGTGGCCATGGGTGGGGTGTGGGTGTTTCTAAAATCTACATGCATGGTTATAGAATATGCCGACTTTGTGCCTAATTTTGTCATTGGGATTTATGCCAAGTAGAACATGGCATAAATGGCTGCAAATAAATTTGGTCAAGTGGAGAGGCAGCTTAATTCTATATATCATGTGAAAATTTAAGCCTATTCTATAAAATTTAGGCATACTATAGAGGTATGCCTAGGTGTATTTCTATTCTGCGTGGAATTTTCAGGTGTTGTTATTTAGAATCTAATCCTTAATGTGTTACAATGTGTTTAAAATAAAAAAACAAATGGGTGTGTATTGTGTATGAGCCCTTGCAGTGTGTCAGACATGAAGCCTGTCGTTGTGCATAAAATTATTACAATCCATGTGCCCCGAAGCAGATTGAAGTGAAACGCTGGCCATCGTTGGCCGGAAGTTGCAAAGTATGCAGTAGATGAAGAGGGCATTACTTCAATTTTAAAGCTAAGTTCACATAAAAATACAAAACGAAATGTGAATAGTTTGTGATAAAGGAGGTTTCTTTGTGTCAATTATAAAGAGATTCTAGCTCTATAAAACAGATTATGTGTTAGCTCATTGAGGCTTTTTTTCCCCTCCTTTTTTAAACACTTGTTCTTTATGCATGAATTAGCAGAGAATTTGTTGTGGATTTGTACGTTTGTTCATTTTGCAATTCTCTTACCCTAAGAAATGTATTAGTAGTCGAGACAAATAAAAACACATCTGAAAATCAGGAGAGAAAAAATCCAAATGGAACAAAAACAAACCAAATGAACATTGTTGTCCCGTGCATATTCATGTTGCAGTCAGCTTCTTTATCTTTCTCCTCTAGTATTGATTCAGTGGTTCTTCTCCTCCTTTCCCCTTCCTGCATAGGATACCAGCTGAATATCCAAATCTCTTCTTCTCCTAGGGACCCTTTTACTAACTCGCGTTGGCACCTACGCGCGTCCAATGTGCATCAATTTGGATCTACCACCCGGCTGCCATGTGCCCTGGGCGGTAATTACATTTTTTACACGCATCCGATACGCTTCGGAAAATATTTTTTATTTTCTACAGCGTGGCACTAACCGGGTGATAATCGGCAGTGTACACATGCTGATGATTACTGCCCAGGTAATGCATGAGACCTTATCGCTAAGTCAATGGGTGGCGGTAAGGTCTCGGGCGCAAAATGGACGCGCGCCAATTTTTATTTTGCCGCACTTCCATTTTCTGCCAGAAAAAGGCATTAATTTACAGGCGCGCTGAAAAATGGACCTACGCGCATCCAGAACACGCACCTACACCAGTGCAGGCCATTTTTTGGGCATGCCTTAGTAAAAGGACCCCCTAGTGCCTTCTAAACTTTCAGATGTCACAAATACGGAGACACCTGGGCATCAACAAATCAAATAAATGGAAAATGTGTAAGTCACGTGAGATCACTAACTTTAAAAGTTCAGCTTTACTCTAGGACGTTGCTTTGCAACCAAAATGCAATAGAGCAGGAGGGTAGGAGCTCTTGTTTATACTTAAAACCTGCTCAAAAATCCAGATGGCCCCTAGGAAACAGAATAATCCACTGAAGCAATTTCCCATGTGGGTGCTATGGCAGATGGGGTACATTCCTTTAGCCAACTCTGCACAGTATGAACCTCCTTTAAGGACACACTCCTTTGTTGGAGTGCCAGGTCAGGACATGCTGAATTTCTCAGATATTTTATAAAAGGATCTGCCAATGTAGAGTCATTTCTAAAACACCTGTAGGAGAGGAAATGTATTGTCTGCATAATGCACAGAAAGCGGCCATCCTATATAATAATTCTCACCTCCAACGTTCTATGCTTGGGACCGTGGCTCCCTGGCTGCAAGTGGTCTGCGAGGCAGACACACACGGACGTCACTGACGCCAACACAGCTGATTCCAAGGCAAGGGGAGGAGTACTCCTCCTACTGCCTCGGAATCAGCTGTCACCCCCCCGCGCTATGGCCCCCTCGAAACCCACCCCCTCCCGCGAACCTGTCGATCCCCTCCTCCGGAACGCCGAAAACCGCACCCCCCCCCTCCCGCCGCTGTTGTGCACTACCTTCGGGTGGGTTCCTCAATCATCTTCATCTTCAGACGCACGGAGTTAAACTTTCTAAGATGATTGAGGAACCTACGGGAAGGGAAGGTAGCACAACGGCGGTGGCGGCGGGAACGACAGGTTCGCGGAAGGGAGGGGTTCGAGGGGGCCGTAGCACGGGGGGCGGGGGAATTGCCTGCCTAAGGCCCATTTCCTTGCCAACAGAAACGGGCCTTTTTTTACTAGTTTTACAATAATATACATTGAAAAAATGAGTAGCCCAGACCTGGCACCTTCCAATATGAAGGTGTTGTCCCATACACATGAAAATGATGACTTCACAGTTTCCATGTGTAAGGGGTACCACTTCCACATATAGCTGTCCCATTTTAAAAACCCACATTTGTGAATGCCATCAACTAAGTAGGGGAGTTATCAACATGGTCTACCGTTAAGCAGTGGCGTACCTAGGGTAGTTGACACCTGGGGCTGGTCATTTTTTAACACCCCCCTCCAAAATCCAGTACTAGGTATACTGAGAATACAAAACACTCAGGACCTATAGAGCAATTCTAGCATAGCATAAGCAGTAATTTCTACAAGTCACAAAAGGAAAAGGAAAGCATCTTAAACACTACAGTGAGCACTAGAACATCAATTCATGTATTGTATAATGAAACCAGACAGAATAGTACAGATCGTCGATTCTGCACAGTCAATGCCAACTGAAAGCCATGTCTTTTTCACAAACACAGATACACCCTAATCCACTATAGAATAAGTAATCATAAACTTTCTATTTAGACAAAATTTAAACTGAACCCCCAAGATGCCAGACTCTGCATACAATGCAACACCACAGAAACAGAAACTGTCCCCTAGTACTGTGCAAAATATAAAGACCGCATATGTAAATTTGAAAAAACTAACAAATACCAATCACCACTTTACAAATTAACAAATAGAAATAAAACAAATATAGAAAATAAAATACCATTTTATTGAACTAATACATTTAGCTTTCAGAGGCCAAAACCTCCTTCCTCAGGTCAATATAGTAAAGTACTGTTACAGTATCCTATCCTAACCTGAGGAAGGGGGTTTTGTTCTCCGAACGTTAGTCAAAATTTATTAAAATTAGTCCAATAAAAAGATTACCTTGTTTACATGTTCTATTATAAACATTTATTAACACAGCTACAATACTACATTATCCTAAAGCAAAAAAATAAAAATATATATTTTATTTACAGTTTGTTGTCTCTGGTTTCTGCTTTCCTCATCTTCTTTTCACTGTCTTCCTTCCATCCAGCATCTGTCTTCGTTCTCTCTCTGCCAACCAGTGTCTGCCCTCTCTGCCGTCCCCTCCATCCAATGTCTGCCCTCTCTCCCTGCCCCTTCCATCCACTGTCTGCCCTTTCTCTCTGCCTCTTCAATCCACCATTTGCCCTCCCTCTCCCATCTAGCCAGGGTCTGCCCTCCCTCTGGTTCCCCTTTCCATCCAGGGTCTGCCCTCCCTCTGGCTCTCCCTTCCATCCAGGATCTGTCCCCTCTCTCTATCTCTCTCTCTGCCCCCTCTTTTCGGCCCCCAGTTCCAGCTCCATTATCCCACCTGCCCCTAGTTCCAGCCCCAGCTCACATCTCCCACCTGCCCCCCCTTTTCAGCCCCCAGTTTCAGCCCCACTATCCCACCAGTCCCCAGTTTCAGCCCCAGCCTTTTCTCCCACCAGTCCCGAGCTTCAGCCCCCAGCCACCTTTCCCTGTCCCTTTTTAAGCCCCCAGCCTCCAGTTTCAACCCCAGCCCTTTTCTCCCACCAGTCCCGAGCTTCAGCCCCAGCCACTTCTCCGTCTCCTTTTCAGCCCCCAGTCCCCATAAGTTTCTGCCCCTGCCCCTTTTCAGCCCCCAGTTCCAGTACTAGCCCCCTTATCACACCTACCCTCCTTTTCGGCCCCCGTTCTAGTCCCCTTCATCCACATGCCTTGCATTAGGGCCCCCCTTTTCAGCCCCAGACCCATTCTCCCACCTGCCCCAGGCATGGCCCCATTCTCCCTCCTGCCCCAGGCATGGCCCCATTCTCCCTCCTGCCTCCTTCTCAGACCCCAGTTCCAGCTCTAGGCCCCTTCTCCCATCCGAGCCCCCCCTCCCACACCCAGTCCCCTTCTCCCATCTGAGCCCCACCCAGACCCAGTCCCCTTCTCCCATCTGAGGCCCCCCCAGACCCAGTCCCAGTCCCCTTCTTCCATCTGAGCCCCCCACCCAGTCCCAGTCCCCTTCTCTCATCTGAATCCCCCTCCCTGACCCAGTCCCCACCTGCCTACGAGCTCCGTCGACAGACGACCCTCTTCTCCTGCCACCAGGCACCCAACCTTAAAAAAAAAATCTGTGAAGCGCCTCGCGTCTGCTCTGCCTCTGCTGTAAAAGAAGCAAATCACCTTGTCATGCTGTCGGCCCTTTCTTCACTGTGTCCCGCCCTCTGATGTAACTTCCTATTTCTGCGAGGGTGGGACACAGTGAGAGAAGGGCTGACCGTTTGACGAGGTGATTTGCTTCTTTTAAAGCAGAGGCAGAGCAGATACGAGGCGCTTCACAGATTTATTTTAAGGCTGGGTGCCGGACGGCAGGAGAAGAGGGTCATCTGTTGACAGAGCTGGTAGGCAGCGGGGCACCCCCCCCCACCTGCTGACAACCAGGGCGGACCGCCCCCATCACTCCACCCTTGGTACACCACTGCCGTTAAGACAGGTTAGTTTACTGTTAATTCCAGTTATGACTCCTTTAATCCATCACGTAAAGCCCTGGCCTAAACTAACACTTTTGTAACATTTATGGATGCTTTTTTTGCTGGTATGAAATCTGCAGTGAAAATCTTTCTCTATACGTGTATATTCTCTTTATAAAATGGGGAATCCACATGTAGATTTTTAGTCCCCCCCCCCCCCCCCCCCCACAAGCCATGCGTGAACCACATCTTTGAAATCTCTGCATGGTGTAGATCTCCATGTGTAAATAGCAGCTTTTAAAAATCAGTTATTATACATGCTGCAAGTCACATGTGGATGTTGCAAAAAAAAAAAGTGTCCATGCTGCCTGGCAAAAGTATTCAACACGTCTGCCTTTGCAATTCATGGAATGAACGCAAGACGTTCAACGAAATAATATATTGATCTCAGTCTTGACGACTTCTCAGTATACACTTTTGGGTTTTTGCTTTTCTAGCCAATATAAAGCTTCTGATGAGGGACGTACAGTTAAAATAAGGTTGAGGTGGAAGGCAAATAGCAATATGAGATTACCAGTGTTTGCTCTACTTCTTTCTTCGGTAAATGCAGCCAAGAGTCAGGCTGACAGTATTGTGGTACTTAAATCTCTCTATATAAAACGCACCTCCAACGTTCTAATGAAGCCTCTCTTAGCAAAGTGAAGGGGGTGAGATCGCATTGTGTCTGCCCCGCCCACGCGTCAAACGTGATGACGTCGAGGGCGGAGCAATGACACTCAACCAATCGCATCGCTCGGCAGCGAAGCGTCAGGGAAGGAGGCGGCGCTCCCGACGTCTAGCCTTCCCTTCCATGTGTTCCGCCTTCTTCTGACGTCAAGGATGACGTCAAAAGAAGGCGGAACACAGCGAAGGGAAACCTACACGTCGGGAGCACCGCCTCCTTCCCTGACGCTTCGCTGCCGGAACCGCCACGGAGGGTAAATTTAAAAACAAGAAAAAAAACAAAAACACGCATGTTGGGAGGGCCAGTAAAGTACAACAATGGGAGTGGGAGGGCAGGGGAGAAACGACAGCATGGATGCGAAGGGGGGGGGGGGAGAAGAGGGCAGGCCAGGCTGCCACATGGGAGAGAGAGGAGCATGGATGCGAGGGGGGGTCATGGAAGAGAGAGAGGGGACTTGCTGGAAAAGGATGAATGGAGGCGGCAGGGGACAGAGGAGCATGGATGGCCATGGATTGGGAGGGCAGGGCTCAGGGAGAGAGGGCAATTGCTGGATAGGGATGAATGGAGGGGCCAGGTGACAAAGGAGCATGGATGGGCATGGATTGGAAGGGCAGGACTCAGGGAGAGGGGAATTGCTGGATAGGGATGAATGGAGGGGACAGATGGCCATGGATGCATATGGATTGCAGGGCAGGCCTCAGGGAGAGAGCGGAATTGCTGGATAGGGATGAATGGAGGGGACAGATGGGCATGGATGGATATGGATTGCAGGGCAGGCCTCAGGGAGAGAGCGGAATTGCTGGATAGGGATGAATGGAGGGGCCAGGTGACAAAGGAGCATGGATGGGCATGGATTGGAAGGGCAGGACTCAGGGAGAGGGGAATTGCTGGATAGGGATGAATGGAGGGGACAGATGGCCATGGATGCATATGGATTGCAGGGCAGGCCTCAGGGAGAGAGCGGAATTGCTGGATAGGGATGAATGGAGGGGCCAGGTGACAGAGGAGCATGGATTGGACTCACACTTTCACTCTGACTCTCAAACAGTCACTCTCACATACACTCTCCCAAACATACACACTCCGAGGAAAACCTTGCTAGCGCCCGTTTCATTTGTGTCAGAAACGGGCCTTTTTTACTAGTCATATATAAAAAAAACAAAACAGAGTATTTCTTTAAAATAATAATAATAATAAAAAATCTTATGCAAGAATGGAATTATTTGCCAGCAGGAGACATTTCCAGTGAAAACTACCATATGTTTTTAACATCGCAAAATCAAGTATGAAATAAAATGTGTATATCTGGAAAAGAGACGGGAGAGGTAGATTACTATGAACCTTTTCTTCTGAAAAGGGCAATGCATCACTAAGATCATGCCTGGGCTGATTGTTTCTTTTCCCAGGAGAGGATTTCCAAACCTTTCGCATGCACCTTCACGTGCCTTTTTCATGATCTTGCTGCAGCCTTAAAATTCACAACAGAAAGATGATGGATTTGTTTTACAGAAGAGCGATGCTTTGCTGTCATCCTGGATTTACAAACAGGCACAGAAAGCATATGACTGGGGCAGCAAAAACTGGAATCTGTCACTGCTGTTTTACTAGGGTTATGCAGGCCAAACAAATTTGATGCGCCGGGCCATTTATACACATTTGGTTTTATTCCTTTTTTCTAAACATTTGGGGGGCAGTGTTATAAATAATGCACACTGTTCATGAACGCGAATCCTTCTTATCTGTTCCCTTCTCCACTACTGCCAACTCCAGACTTCGCGCCTTCTGTCTCGCTGCACCCTACGCCTGGAATAAAGTTCCTGAGCCCCTACGTCTTGCCCCATCCTTGGCCACCTTTAAATCTAGACTGAAAGCCCACCTCTTTAACATTGCTTTTGACTTGTAACCACTCGCCTCCACCTACCCTCCTCTCTTCCTTCCCGTCCACATTAATTGATTTGATTACTTTATTTTTTTTTTGTCTATTAGATTGTAAGCTCTTTGAGCAGGGACTGTCCTTCTATGTTTAAATTGTACAGCGCTGCGTAACCCTAGTAGCGCTTTAGAAATGTTAGTTAGTAGTAGTAGTAGTAGTACTGCCAACTCCAGACTTCGCGCCTTCTGTCTCGCTGTACCCTACGCCTGGAATAAACTTCCTTAGCCCCTACGTCTTGCCCCATCCTTGGCCACCTTTAAATCTAGACTGAAAGCCCACCTCTTTAACATTGCTTTTGACTCGTAACCACTTGTAACCACCTGCCTCCACCTACCCTCCTCTCCTCCTTCCTGTACACATTAATTGATTTGATTTGCTTACTTTATTTTTGTCTATTAGATTGTAAGCTCTTTGAGCAGGGACTGTCTTTCTTCTATGTTTGTGCAGCGCTGCGTACGCCTTGTAGCGCTATAGAAATGCTAAATAGTACTAGTAGTAGTAGTAGAGGAGTAGCCTATTGGTTAGTGCAGTGCAGCTTCTTGTGACTCTGGGTAAGGCACTAAACCCTCCATTGCCCCTGGTACAAAATAATACCTGAATATATGTAAACTGCTTTGAATGTAGTTGCAAAAACCTCAGAAAGGCGGTATATCAAGTCCCATTTCCCTTTCCCCCTTTCCCTTATGACATCACAATATCAGAAGTGAGTCAAGTATCAGGCAATCAAGCCATTGTGACATCACTGATGAGGTTGGTGGACTGAGCCTCCACCTACCCTCCTCTCCTCCTTCCTGTACACATTGGTTGATTTGATTTGCTTACTTTATTTATTTTTTGTCTATTAGATTGTAAGCTCTTTGAGCAGGGACTGTCTTTCTTCTATGTTTGTGCAGCGCTGCGTATGCCTTGTAGCGCTATAGAAATGCTAAATAGTAGTAGTAGTAACACAAAAAATGCACATTATCCACCTGGATTCTGTAAATGGTGCCCAAATTTGGGCGTCCTGAGATCCGCATGCAAACACATTAGTTAATGAGCTGTTATCAATCAATAATTGGCTTTTAACCAGGGGCAGACTGACCTTTCGTGCAACCGGGCAGTGCCTGAGGGCCAAGAGACTCTAGGGGGCCCAGAGGCTCTGCCCGGATGCCTGGCACGCCACTGGTAATCTAGAGGCTTCAGCAGGGGGAACATGTTTTTTCCCTGCCCGGCCCGCTGGGCTGCCGCTATTCTCCCTCGCCTGGCACCACTGTATTTTAAAAATGGCGGTCAAGACTCCCTGCAGAAGTCTTACAAGACTGTCGATACCCACGAGACCACTATGGGAAGTTTCAGCCACCATTTTGAAACCATGGCAGTGCCGGCAGGCAGGGGAATAGCGGCAGCGCAGCGGGCAGGAAAGAACAGGTTCCCACAGAGGCCACCAGACTACCAGGACTCCTCAGGTAGGACAGGGGCATTGGGGGCAGCGGGGGCATCGGCTGCGGCAGCAGGGCGACAAGGGGGTGTTGGGCAGCAGCTGGATGGGGGGGGGGCCCAGACCGCCCTCAGTCTGCCCCTGCTGTTAACAATCAATTATTGATGTTAATTGGTTCTAATATCAAAGGGCATCAGCTGATTAATGGACATGCTTCTGAAATCTCGCTTGAAAAAGCCGATGGGTGAAACGGGTCCCCATTGGGAGTCTGGAGCTGAAAGCTGATGCTAAGTTGCCAAATTATTTTGTTATTGTGTTTTGCACTGATCTGTTTGTCGCTAATATTTAGGAGCACAATCTGAATTTTGAAATTTATATGAAAAAGTGCAAAAACATTACTGGAAGGTTTTGGCCCATGATGAGATGTGCTAAAAGTATGTCAGTGAAAAGTTCACTGCAGCACTGAGGTCCTTTGAAGTCTTTTCCTCCTATTTTGTTTTTAAGAGCTTGAAAATGCAATGAGCAACATATACAATACTTCCACAGTTGTTTTGGGTATGAAGTAATTCTATTTGTAAAGAGTGCACACTATTTTCAATAGTGCACACATGCGCACAGTGGCAGTGGTGTAGCAAGGTCAGCTGCCACCCAGGGCGGATCGCTGCCGCGCACCCCCCCTCCCCGGGTGCAGCGGTGTCCGTCCCTCCAGGGTGCAGCACGACCCCCCCCCCGAGCGTAATGATACCCCCTCCCCGGCACATCAAGCCCCCCCGGGCCCAATGACACCTCCCTCCCCGGCGCATCAAGCCCCCCCCCCCCGCGCAATGAAACCTCCCTCCTCGGTGCATCAAGCCCCCCCCCTGGCACAATGACACCCCCCTCCCCGGGTGCATTCTTGGCTGTTGGAGGGTGCAGAGAGCAGCCCCGCGCCTGTCAGCTCCACTGGCTCCCTCTGCCCCGGAACAGGAAGTAACCTGTTCCGGGGCAGAGGGAGCAGGGAACCAGCGGAGCCGACAGGCGCGCGGCTGCTCTCTGCACCCTCCAGCAGCTTGCAACCGGGGCGGACCGCCCCCACCGCCCCGCCCTTCCTACACCACTGTTCAGTGGTGCACCCTATTCATAAAAAAAATTCTGCACACTCTTCCAAATACTAGGCATTCTTCATAAAGTGTGTGCACGCACCAATAGTGATCAAGAAAGAGTGTGCATGTATCCTTTCCCCAAAAGTAAACACTATGGACTAGATTCAGTAAATGGCTTAGGTCTAGGCAATATATAAATACTTAAATGAATTAATTCATTAATTGTTGCCATTTGAATGTGTTGGTGTTCACATATGTTTGTAAATGACTAGAGTAACAGTATTTACATGTACTTAAAGCCTAAATCTAGGCAAATCCTAATGGAATTGCATGTCAATTGTGCACATAAACATTCAGAATACTAGCATATGTACATGTATGTGTGCATACATGCACATATCTGCTGGATACACACCTATGCACTATTCTGTAAACACACACATATCATATATGGCACCTGGGTTACAGGTGGGCATGCACATTGGTGGACTCTGGGCAGGGTACTCATTTACATACATAACATAGACTAGCATAAGTTGCATGAGTATCATTGGCTGCAGTAAATGCTCCTGTCTAAGTACATACATGCATATATACTGAGTAATGCTAGTCAAACATATAAATGGCAAGAGGCGTACTCACTCGCAAATGCGCAGTAGAGACCCTCTCTGTCCCGCCCCCGCGTCAATACGTGATGACGGGGGCGTGACAGAGAGGGAACCTGCGCACCTGCGAGTGAGGGAACCGCCGTCGCCACCGCTCCCCCCCCCCCAGGGTTGCTGCTACCGCTCCCCCCACCCACCCGGAGTCGCCGCCGCCACCCACCCTCCACCCGGCCCGGGTACCTGGCTTCACTATTCAAACCGCCGGAACGCAGCACACAGCTCATCTGAGCTGCCGTTGGCCTTCCTTACCTGCCTGTGTCCCGCCCTCGCCGACGTTACGTCACACGAGGGCGGAACACACGCAGAGAAGAAGGAAGGCCGACAGCAGCTCAGATGAGCTGTGTGCTGCTTTCTGGCGGTTTGAATAGTGAAGCCAGGTACCCAGCCCGGGTGGAGGGGTGGCGGAGGGGACTCCGGGGGGGAGGGGCGGCGGCGACTCCGGGGGGGGGGGGCCTTTCAAACCTCCCCCCTTCCTTTACTAGCCCATTTTTACGGGCTCAACGGCTAGTATTCTATAAAGGAAAGTGGGTGACTAGTTTCCTGTACAGATTATCTAGGTACACTGTAATAGAATTAGCCCATATACAAATACAATGGCATTCTATCTATGGCACCTAGCGTTATGCATAGTAACATAGTAGATGACAGCAGCTAAAGACCTGTATGGTTCAGGGGCGTAGCCACGGGCGGGCCCGGGTGGACCTGGGCCCACCCAATTTGGGGTCAGGCCCGCCCAGCAGCAGACAGCAGTGTTCCTGACAGCGATTCCAGTCACAGGCTCGGCTCGCAGTCGCAGCGATTCCCACACGCTGCCTGCCGGCTGCCGCTCAAGTTCAACAATCTCCTTGCAGCTACTAAAGCGCTAACCCGGAAGAGGAGAGACTTCCGGGTTAGCGCTTAGTAGCTGCAAGCAGACAATAGAAAAGGTGCCGGTACTCAGTACCCCCAAGTACCCCCACAAAAAAAAGCCCTGACTACAATGCATCCGCTGAAGAAATCCTAACTACATCAAGTGTTCCTTTTTGCTACCTTTCACTTTGATCAATGTCTGTTCCTGTCTGACCCTGTTGGGTTACCAATAAATTGGAGTTCAAGTCTTGGGGGAAACCATTGCTTATCCCCAGGGTCAGTAGCATGGAATCTTGCTACTTTGTGGAATCCTGCCAGGTATTTGTGACCTGGATTTGGCACTGTTGAAAATAGGATACTGGGCTAGATGGACCTTTAGTCTAACACAGTATGACAATTTTTATGTTCTTAAGTTACCTGCCAGTGTATGGAATGCGCTGTTTTATACTAATATCCTTCGGTGGGAAATGTAGTAATCAAATACCAGGACATTTGTAAAGAGTGAAAGCCTTGAAGAAAATTCTTCCTTTCGCCCCACAGGATCCGCCAACTTTTCTTGTTTGTGTGACCCCAGAAACAGCTCTCGAGCAGGTGCTCCTCCCAGGGGGTCTACATGTACATGAATACATTTAAAACTGCACTTAAGACATACTTGTTCACAGGGCTAGTACTACTACTACTACTACTACTATTTAGCATTTCTATAGCACTACAAAGCATACGCAGCGCTGCACAAACATAGAAGAAAGACAGTCCCTGCTCAAAGAGCTTACAATCTAGTGTTAGGGGGGAACAGACAGCTGCCGTGGGCCCCATAGCTTCAGGGGGGCCCCGCAGTCCAGGCATCTTTTCCCCTTCTCCACACCACAGCCTGCTTCCTCCTCCTTTCCCGATCTTCTTTAAAAAAAAGCATTTCCTTTCTCAGAGGGGCCCCAGCGTGGCAGCCATTTTCACAAGCTGCCAGCGGCAGCCCCGAAGCTTTCCCTCACTGCCGCAATCCACTCCCCTCTGACTCAATTTCCTGTTTCTGCCTGGGGGGGGGGGGATCACAGCAGAGAGGGAAAGCGGGACAGTGGGAGGCAGCTTGTGATGACGGCTGCCGCACCGGGGCCCCTCTGAGAAGGGAAATAAAAATTTTAAGAAGACAACATGGTCTGAGGAAGGGAGGGAGACAGACTGTAGTAGGCAGAAGGGGAAGAGATGTGGTAGGGCAGGGCAGAGAAAATATTGTGCTCACCCACTTTGGGCTCAGGCCCACCCAAAATTGGCTGTCTGGCTACGCCACTGGTACGGTTCATCCAGCCTGCCCAACAAGATAAACTCATGGCATAAGGCAGCGATTTTCAACCAGTGTGCCGTGGCACATTGGTGTTCCATGGATGGTCTACAGGTGTGCCGCAGGACTCTCAGAAGCTGTGGTGGTTGGCAGGGATCCCCAAAACCCTGCCAGCTGAAGATGTCCCCTAAGCACAGCCCAGCAGTCAGCAGCTGCTTCCTGAATCACCGATGCAGGTACTCTGCGCATGCTCAGTTTTCACATATGCACAGAGTACAAGTGTCAGGGACATCCAAAAATTGGTTTTCTTCTCAGGGTCAAGGTAACTGAAGTGTCAGTCAAAGCTGTTGTTGAAGCCTCTTTCTCCTGCAGTTGCCTGCTGGATTTTTCTTCTTTTATTTTTTTTTCTCATTTCTTAAGAGCTCTTAATTTTTATCTTGCCTTTATCAAATAATATTACAGACTAGTGTTTTTTTTTTAAAGTTAAGTGTGGGAGGGGGAGCAACTTGAGGGGGCAACGCAGGGCGAGAAGGGAGTGGAGAGGACATATATCCTTAAAAAACTCATGGTGTGCCTTGGCAATTTTAGCGCCTTGTCAGTGTGCCGTGAGATGAAAAAGGTTGAAAATCTCTGACATAAGGTATGATGTGATATTTCACATGTATACTTAGACTTGATTTGTCCTTGCCATTTTCAGGGCACAGACCCAAATCTATTCAGTCACGATCAGGGCACAAGGCCACAGAAGTCTTGCCCAGCACTGCCTTTGCTTTCCAATTAGCGGCTTCCCTATTTAATCTCTGTTCAGCTTCTTTGGATCCATTCTTTCCAAACAGGATTCCTTTGTGTTTATCCCACACATTTTTGAATTCAGTTATGGTTTGCATCCCCTCCACCTCCACCTCCCATGGGACAGTAGTCCAGGTATCTACCACCCTCTCCATGAAAAAAATACTTTCAGATATTATTCCTGAGTTGGCCCCCTTTTAACCTCAATTCGTGTCCTCTAGTTCTACCACCTTCCCGTCTCTGGAAAAGGTTTGTCTGCGGATTTATATATGCATTATTTCTGTGATGATTTTTTTTTTGGCATGGAAAAATGTTATAACAAAAGCGAGGCCCCAAATGGCAGATCAGTGTGGAACTACACTTACATGCCCTGTTATCGAACAGCGCTGAAAAATGGGCTGCGGTAATGGAGGCACATAATGTGGATGCGTGCAGATCCATTTTTCAGCGCACCTTTAAAAACGTTTTAAAACTTTTGCAGTTTACTGTTTCGTTTTACAGGTACTGGGACTATTCCTAGTGGGCTTACAATCTAAGTAGTGTATTACTACTGTTGTACCTGGGGCAATGGAGAGTAGGGTCACACGGAGTTGCAGAGGGAATTGAACCTGGATCCCCAGGATCTCAACCCACTGCCGACCATCAGGTAGCTGTGGAAATTGAACCCAGTTCCCAAGGACCGCAATCCATTACACTAACCATTAGGCCACTCCTCCACAACGTGCTCTTCTGGAAGTACGTATCAGTCTTTGATGGTGCATATTTTGCAGTTAAGGTGGGCGGGTGCGTGGGCGGGACACACACTAATCCGTATAATTACAGAAAACTAGGTTCACGTGCATAGTTCCCCAATCCAGGCATAAGCATTTCATGAGCTCTGTGGCTACTATAAGTGCTCACACATAACATACACATGTATTTAACTGAGTATGCTTGTATTCTATAAGGAAAATAGGGAATCAGATGGAGGGTGGCCATGCATGATGGTCTGTTCTGGGGAGGGGTTATATGTGTGGGGATCAGATGAGGGGTGAGTAGGAGTGGCCTAGTGGTTAGGGTGGTGGACTTTGGTCCTGAGGAACTGAGTTTGATTCCCACTTCAGGCACAGGCAGCTCCTTGTGACTCTGGGCAAGTCACTTAACCCTCCATTGCCCCAAGTAAGCCGCATTGAGCCTGCCATGAGTGGGAAAGCGTGGGGTACAAATGTAACAAAAATAAAATAGATACTATTGGAGATTCTACATGGAATGTTGCTACTATTGGAGATTCTACATGGAATGTTGCTATTCCACTAGCAACATTCCATGTAGAAGGCTGCGCAGGCTTCTGTTTCTGTGAGTCTGACGTCCTGCACATACGTGCAGGACGTCAGACTCACAGAAGCAGAAGCCTGCGCGGCCACATTGGTGATCTGCAAGGGCCGACTTCTACATGGAATGTTGGAACATTCCATGTAGAATCTCAAATAGTAGCAACAGTAGGGGAGTGGCCTAGTGGTTAGGGTGGTGGACTTTGGTCCTGGGGAACTGAGGAACTGAGTTTGATTCCCACTTCAGGCACAGGCAGCTCCTTGTGACTCTGGGCAAGTCACTTAACCCTCCATTGCCCCATGTAAGCCGCATTGAGCCTGCCATGAGTGGGAAAGTGCAGGGTACAAATGTAACAAAAATAAAATAGATACTTTTGGAGATTCTACATGGAATGTTGCTATTCCACTAGCAACATTCCATGTAGAAGGCTGTGCAGCCTTCTGTTTCTGTGAGTCTGACGTCCTGCACATACGTGCAGGACGTCAGACTCACAGAAGCAGAAGCCTGCGCGGCCACATTGGTGATCTGCAAGGGCCGACTTCTACATGGATGGAATGTTGCTAGTGGAGGAGTAGCCTAGTGGTTAGTGCAGTGGACTCTTATTCTGGGGGACTGGGTTCAATTCCCACTTCAGGCACAGGCAGCTCCTTGTGACTCTGGGCAAGTCACTTAACCCTCCATTGCCCCAAGTAAGCAGCATTGAGCCTGCCATGAGTGGGAAAGTGCAGGGTATGAATGTAACAAAAAAAAAAAAAGAGTATGGGTCATGCTCATGTTATGGGGCTGATGGCTATTGCATGGTAAAATATATGCTTATTAAAAGAGTCCCAAAGAAAAAAAGTGGAAAACGAAGCTAAGCAAACCCTTGAATCACTCTACAACTTTTGTATCTTATATACATATAGGAAAGTTGCTGTTTTTTTTTTTTGGGGGGGGGGGGTGATGAGAAAAAAAAGCATGAGTGGATAATTTATCAAGATATGATACATTGCATTGGGTATGAAGGAATCAACTTCTGGTCACATCACTCTATGGTGCCTTAAAGCATGGCATATATTCTTATATTCCACATATCCCTTTGCAAGTTCAACGTGGATCACAAGTAAAGAGACAGGACAGACTTCCTGGAGCTACAATAATCAAAAGCAAATGCAAAGCATCAATAGTAGAGAAGCTGGCCTAGTTATTCAGTACATATGTTTGAAACAGAACGTTTTTTTAAGGCTTTTCTAAATAATCTGTAACTGGTAATAGAACATAATTGTACTGCCAACCTCTTCCAAGATTTTACAGCTTGATAAGCAAAAGATGCATTAAATAATCCTTTTGATTTCTTTCCTCTGGGATTCGTAAAATTAAAAGAATAAGCATCACTCAGCGAATAAATTCCATTAGTAGTGGGAAATTCAAATAAATTGAACATATAGGAAGGAGCTTCACCATATAAGATCTTAAAAAGAAAACAATAAAACTTAAACATAAGTCTAACATCTACTGGGAGCCAATGGAGACAAATTACGTAAGACATGTGAATGACCTACATTAGTCAAGGAGAATATTAGTCAAACGATTGTATTTTGTATTGTCCTCAGTTTTCTTCTAAAACCATTTAGGGCAGTCCAAATAAATAATGTTACAGTAATCTAATTGAGATAATAATAATAATAATAAAACTTGAACCAGCAATTGAAAACGATCTACCCTAAAGAACTTACAAATTCATCTCAATTTCCTCATCAGGTGAAGAGTTTTCTTACAAGGGCCTGTGTACTAAAATGTGGTAATTTCTTGTTCTTTCCACACGTTAATTGTAAAACGTCACGTACAGTAAGTGCAAAACCTGTGTAGTAAATGTCAGGGGTGTGACCAGCATCTGTCCTGCACTTACGTGTAGGGCAATTCTATAAACAGGCACCTGTTGTTCAACACTCAGAAGGTGTCTATTTGGAGACTGTTCTTAGAGGATAGTAGGTGCCATTGTCTGTAAAACCCTTGTACTAGGCACTCCTGGATTCGTGATCTGACCTGGTTGGAGCCTCCAAAAGGCAGTCTCCGTTGGCCCCTTGGTGCTCAGTGCCTCCACCTGGGGAAAGGACGCGTTAGCATGTGGGATTACCCTCTCCCCCCCACCCCCCACTCAGGAAACTAACGAAATATACATCCAAAGGGTAATTACTGTGAAGAAGGCTGGACATCAAATCCTACACATCAGGCTGGGGTGGGTGTTCCAGCTCCAGGATGGTGATCTGTAGGTTCAGGCAGGGCCGTGCCGATGTGGTAAGTGGGGTAAGCGCTGCAGGGGGGCGCCCACCTCTGGAGGGCGCCGCCGCGGTGCGAGCCGCCGAGGACTTTAAATCTTTTACCTCGGTCGCAGCAGCGTCAGTGAAAGCGCTGCCGACGTCTTCCTTCCTTTGCACTCATTGGTTCCCTCAGAGTCCCGCCTTCTTCTGACGTCAGAAGAAGGCGGACACTGAGGGAACCAAGAGCGCGAAGGGAAGGGAGACGTCGGCAGCGCTCCGCTTTCACTGACGCTGCTGCGACCGGAAGTAAAAGATTTAAAGGCCCCAGGGCGCGGAGGAAAGAGCAGAGAGGCATGGATGGGAGGGCAGAGAGACAGGCATGGATGGGAGGGCAGCAGCAGGGCCCAGGGAGAGGACAAATTGCTGGAAGAGGAGGGGAGAGAGGAGGATTGCTAGCTATGGATGCAGCAGGGAAGGGCAGAGAGGGACAAGGATGGACATGGGGGCCCAGGGAGAGGACAATTTGCTGGAAATGGAGGAGAGGGGAGCGAGGAGGATTGCTGGCTATGGATGGAGGAGGGAAGGGCAGAGAGGGACAAGGATGGACATGGGGGCCCATGGAGAGGACAAATTGCTGGAAATGGAGGGGAGGGGAGAGAGGAGGATTGCTGGCTATGGATGGAGGAGGGAAGGGCAGAGAGGGACAAGGATGGACATGGGGGCCCATGGAGAGGACAATTTGCTGGAAATGGAGGAGAGGGGAGAGAGGAGGATTGCTGGCTATGGATGGAGGAGGGAAGGGCAGAGAGGGACAAGGATGGACATGGATGGGAGGACAGGACCCAGGGAGAGAGAAGAAATTGCTGGAAATGGATATAGAGCAAGAAATGAAGAAGAAAGGAGGAAAGTAAAGAAATAAATGGAAAGGAAGCCCTGGAAATGGAGTTAAGAGGACAGATAGCAGCAGACTCAGATACTGGCCAGCATGATCGGAAAAGAAAGGTCACCAGACAACAAAGGTAGAAAAAAATCATTTTATTTTCATTTTAGCGTTTGGAATATGTCCACTTTGAGAATTTACATCTGCTATCTTATTTTGCAATGTATAGCAATTTGTTTCTAAGAATATTGCTGACAATTCCTGTCAGTGTGGCAAGTGGTGAGCGATCATTTTCATCGGGGGGGGGGGGGGGGGGTTGTGATCATTTTCACGGGGGGGGGCGTGATCATTTTCACAGGGGGGGGCACCAACTGATAGTCTGCAGGGGGGCGCCAGAGACCCTAGGCACGGCCCTGGGTTCAGGAGACACTTACACTCTCTCAGGCCCAAAGATCACGCTGGAGTCAGCAGTTTATGAAAAACGGAAACTGTTTATTCTTCATCTCCACAAAAGCAGGAACATCAAACCATATCAACTCTCCAACGTTGAATGCAAATCTTTTAAAACCACAATCCTTCTGGTATTCCCTAGGGGAACTCTTGTATTCTTCTCCCTTGGATATATTTATAGATGCTTTTCAGTAGGATTATGTACATTTTTTACAGACTCCTGTCCATGCCTATCCCAGAGAATAGTGTCCCAAAGGCTATGGCTCCTCTCAGTTTCACAGGTCCAGACCACCTGTGGCCTGACCTCCCTCCAGCGGTGACCACCCTGGCTCTGATCCCTGGCTCATGGGATGGGTCGCTCCTTGCCCATCCGTAGATCCACTCCTCTTCAGTTGCTGCTTTGCTGAGCCACGACTCCCTTTTACAGCCAATGATCACACTTTTCCCAGTTGGGATTCCCCTTTCTCTCTTCCAGGTCAGTGGCAGGGGTCCATCAGACAACCAAAGACCCCTCTAAAGGTCAAACAATCCTTCTTATATCTTTCCAATCTCCTCCCTCTGTCGATCTCTCTGCATTTTATTTCAAAACTAGTCCCCTTGGTCTGGGCTTCCTCCCACACAGGGAACTCCCAGTCACTCCCCCCAGTGACTCTCTCCAGGGAATGTACTCTTTTAGTAATCCCCAACCTAACAGGGGATTACATGCCCTTTATAGATTACTTGCAATACAAGTTAAAGATCTACCTATATGTTAAGCATGACCAATATGACCAGCTACAGAGCTGGTGTAAGGCCTCGCACCAAGATGGTTTGAACACGCTCATAAATTATAACAATTTAGACACTTTTTTATTTATTTAAAACTACCTATACCCTTAACACTAAGCAGTTTACAATAAAACTACAACATACATAATTTAATAAGACATAAAAACACACAACATACCCAAAACATAACTTGTCAAAAATACAAAAAATAATACCCCTACTACACTACCACAACAAATACCTAGTCCCATCTGCTACCACTCCACAAAATCATACAGAAGGCTGTAAAAATAAATGTCTCTTTAGCATCTTCTTAAACTTAATTTCGGAATGCCCTTCCCTTGGCCACACCCCCTTTTGAGTTGCATGCAAGACATTTAGATGTGCAATGTTATGGAATAGAACACAGGCAGATCCACACATGTCCTAATTAGTGCCAATTAATGTAAATAATTGTTAACAGCTCATTAGCTAATTAGTTTGCACATGGATCTGGGAAATGGGCAGCCTTTATGGAATCCAAAGGTTGGTGGCTTTGTTTGTGACAGATTAACAGTGGACAGTGATTATATTATTATCCACATTATTGATGGATTTTGGCAACCAACCACACTGAATGGTTTATGATTTGTATGTTGATGTGATTAATATTTTTTTTGTATGTCCTGATTGCTCCTTGTTACACATCTGTATTAGGCATTCCCTTTTTGTGTCCTGTAAAGAATCCAGAATCTCCCTACTTCTAGACAAGCTCACAAAAGGGAAACTCCAATCAACATGTGGCACATTATAATTACCTCTTATTAATACTTACCCTTTCATTGCTGTATTTTGAATGTCTTCAATTAAATTTCTGTCCTCTTCTTTTGTCTGTGAAGGAGGCCTGTACATGTGTTACCAATGCAAATAGAATTTCCTTGCCCTCTTTCTAGAATGACCCATGGTGCCTCGACCTTAGGACAAAATCAACCTATTGAAGGGAACAAGAGTCAAAAAACCTAAGTAACTGAAAAAAAATATGAACTTTTTAAAAACATTCATTGAGCCCTCCTTTTTGCTCTACCTTCTATAGCAGTACTTCTTACACCTTTCCTGGTGGACCCTGCCAATTGGGTTTTCAAAGTGCCCATCATAAATATGCATGAGCTAGATTTACATGCACCATCTCTACTGGACAAAATTTATCTTATGCATATTTATTGTGAATTTATTGAAAGCCAACTGGTGGTGGTGGTGGAAAGCTCAGGTTTGGGAACTGCTGCCCTATAGGGTATATGTATATTTGTACTTGGAGTGAGTGAAATAGCATGATCACTGTTTATGAAGCGAGAAGGTTGAGTGGTATGAGTATCCAAGGGACATTGTCTCAGCAAGAACATGTCTATTTGTGGGGTGTTTATTATATGCTTGTTGTTTTAAATCATTTTATTATTGTGTCAATATTTTCATGACATTACGAAGAACACATTGATAGATGACTAAGCTATACATTTGCAGTCATGCATCAACTCAGTAACAACTGCAAAATGTTGACTTTCCTATAACTGGCTGGCTTATTTCCATTGTGGTTGCTTGCTTATTTTTATAATAAAGTTTTCTGCACTGTCATCTCTTATTATTAAACGTGATGTTGTCTTTCTTCCATTAGTTGACTTTTCCTCTCGATACATATATTTTAGGTTTTTTTTTTTTCTGTTCCTTGTTTAAAGCCAAGTTTTCACAGTTTTGTTTTTGCGTATCTTAAATCTGGATTGAATAAATACTGTGTTTGGCTGGTTTCATGAATACAGAGTCATAAATCAAGGGATAATCTTCTCTGATAATCACATTGAATTATGTAGGCACAATCTGAGATGGAATTTGTTTTAGAAATGCACCACTGAAATCTTTACACATCCAAAAGAACACATCATGCCTTATCATCACACTTGAGGAGGAAGCAAAACCGTCTCAATGTGATGGGTCACCTGTAAGTACTGCCTCCAGGCATGGATCTGTAGAAGCATTAGGACTCACATCATTAGCATGGCTTGTAAAAAAAAAAACGCCTTGGATTACCTCATGTATACATACTGCTAAACGACCTCTTCCATGCCTCTGTATGTGTCTCTCTTTTGAGCTATGCAGTTGTTGTAGTCTGGACTACAGTACATCACAAAAGGATTGGATATATTCTGCAACCAGGGCCGCCGAGAGACTGGGCCGGGACTGGGACAAGGCTGCCCCCGAGGCCCCGCCTTTGCCGCCCCCAAGGTCACCGCCATACTGGGTCAGATCAATGGTCCATCTAGCACAGTATCCTGTTTCTAACAGTGGTCAATCCAGGTCACAAGTACCTGGCAGAAACCCAATTAGTAGCAACATTCCGGAATCCCAAAGACTAGTAAGATTCTAGAATTCCAAGGAATAGCAACATTCCATACTACGATCCCAGGGCAAGCAGTGGCTTCCCCATATCCGTCTCAATAGCAGACTATGGACTTTTCCTCCAGGAACTTGTCCAAACCTTTTTTAAACCCAGATATGTTAACCGCTGTTACCACACCCTCCGGCAACGAGTTCCAGAGCTTAACTATTCTCTGAGTTAAAAAATATTTCCTCCTATTTGTTTTAAAGGTATTTCCATGTAATTTCATTGAGGGCCCCTTTTACCAAGCTGCAGCAAAAGGGGACCTGCAATGGCATCGGTGCATGTTTTTTACGCATGCTGAGGCCCCCTTTTACCATAGCAGGTAAAAGGGAAGTCTCTCTTTCCTGCAGGAAAAGGCCATGAGGCAAGTAAAGCACTTGCAACGTGGCCATTTCGGGGGGGGGGGGGGGAGCCCTTACCACCACCCATTGATGTGGCGGTAGGAGCTCCCACGCTAACCCAGCAGTAACCAGGCAGCACACGGCACTGCCAGATTACCACCAGGTACACTGCCCGATGACAGCACACTAGGGGTGAGAAGTACTGCTGGGCTGCTGTGGTAGCCTAGAGGTACTTCCTGTTTAGCGAGCAGTAAGCCCGCGTTGGGCTTACCGACGCTTAGCTAAAGGGGCCCACAGCGTCCCCTGGTCTTTGTACTTTTGAAAGTGTGAAAAATTGATTCACTTTTACCCGTTCTACTCCATTCAGGATTTATAGACATCAATCATATCCCCCCCCCCCCCAAGCCATCTCTTTTCCAAGCTGAAGAGCCCTAACCTCTTCAGCCTTTTCTCATACAAGAGGAGTTCCATCTCCTTTATCATTTCGGTTGCTTTTCTTTGAACCTTTTCTAATTTCGCTATATCTTCTTTGAGATATGGCGACCAGAATTGAAAGCAATACTCAAGGTGAGGTGGCACCATGGAGCGATACAGAGGCATTATAACATTCTTGGTCTTATATTGCATCCCTTTTTTAAATAATTCCTAGCATCCTGGTTGCTTTTTTAGCCGCTGCCACACACTGGGTAGAAGATTTCAGCATATTGTCTACATTGACACCTAGATCTTTTACTTGAGTGCTGACTCCTAAGGTGGACCCTAGCATCTACCTAGTTAACCTAGTAGCTGTACTGTTTCTTCGAAAACCAATTAAAGAAAAGAATATCATTTAGTTGGAACAAATAACTACATTTTGTCAGAAAAGGATACATTAAATTTCCTATATAACTTCATAAATGCATGCAAATCCAGTAAATGGAAATATGTAACTTTTTAAGTCTTAGTGTTCAAAAGGTTCTTAGAAATTTTAGTATATCATTGAGTTATAAAACCTCAGATTCTGCAGGCTACACCCTAGCTGTTTGCAATAAGTTGGCAAGAAAATCAATGAGTTTTCACTTAAAACTGAGAGTTAACACACATGTACAGCCAAATTCCTGCAAGTTTTTTTCCTGCCTCATTTCAGAAGGGGAATGCACATTTCTGGGCACCAAGATCAATGCTGGGATTCATACTTGATCCTGGGCACCTCCAAGTTTGAAGGAATGGCCTAATCTTTAGCGCAGTAGGCGGCAATCTTGAGGAGCGGGATTCAGTTCTCACTGTAGCTCCTTGTGACTCTGGGCGTGTCACTTAATCCTCCATCGACCCAAGTACAAAAACACCTTAGGTTGTGAGTCCAGTAGGAACAGAGGAAGTACCTGCATATGAAAAATGTGCTATTCGATAAATGGCACTGTTTATAGAATAAGCTTAGCGCCTAACTTTAGCTGTAAATCTTCACCTCTAAATTAGGCATAGATCCCCCTTAATCAATTCTATTGGTTCAATTCCCACTGCATCTCCTTGTCACCCTGGGCAAGTCACTTAACCCTCCAATACCCCAGGTACAAACTTACCCCTTTTTTTCAAAGCTGCATGGCAATGTTGACACAGCCCATTTACTTTGAATTGGCTGTTTCAGCATTATCGCACTGGCAGCTGCTAGCGCAGCTTTGTGAAAGGGGGGAGGGTTTTTTTGTTACATTTGTACCCCGCGCTTTCCCACTCATGGCAGGCTCAATGCGGCTTACATATTGTATACAGGTACTTATTTGTAACTGGGGAAATGGAGGGTTAAGTGATTTGCCCAGAGTCACAAGGAGCTGCCTGTGCCTGCAGTGGGAATCAAACTCAGTTCCCCAGGACCAGAGTCCACCACTCTAACCACTAGGCCACTCCTCCAGTCCACTAGGGACAAAAATAGTACCTCTATATAGTATATGTAAACCACTTTGGTTGTACCCCCAAAAAAGGTGGCATTTCAAATCCAAGACCCTTTACACTTTATTGTACACACAATTTAAGCACTATTTATAGAATTTCGGGGACAAAGTGTACAGCACTGCTTACATCTAGTAATGTTATAGAAATTATAAGTATTAGGTTCCATAAAGTGTTCATTATGGGCAGTGCTGTACAGGAGGGATTAGGCAAGGTTAACCCTTTAATTCACCTGTTCCTCCCAAACCTACCCCCACCCCCTAGTTATATTGTGCCAATAGATTGTGGGCTACGGATCTAATTGGGTGTATATAGATGTGTAGGCGTCTAAAGTGGCAATCACACATATCTCTTCTGAAATACCATAAAAGCACTTAAAAGTCTCTGTTTATTCCATCCATATTAGTGAGTAGTGATACTTTTGCATTTTGTATTGGAATTCAATACTATCTTCTGAAATACCGGCATAGACGCGTTAGTGCTGAGCTGCCTCCGCTGATACTTTAGACATTAACAATTGTGAATGGATGATCCCGTTGCATGTAGCTGACACATACAATCTATTCCTGTATGAATTCTAGAAGAGACTCTACATTAGCAGATCCTCTTTTAAAATACTACCAGAAACTGACATGTTGCAACCTGGACATTGTGATTTATATGTGTGATCTGAAATTGGGCTTGTAACTGATAGAATAATAATAATTATTATTATTATTACATTTGTACCCTGCGCTTTCCCACTCAAAGCAGGTTCAATGCGGCTTACATAGTAATAGGGATTACAGGATATTGATAAAGAAAATAAAAGTTAAGTATATCAGAAAAACAAAAGTGATAGGTAGGTAGAGAAGGACAGGGGTGAAGGAGCAGGATAGGTGTAAGCAAGGATAGAAGAGGCAGGAGGGGGATGGGTTACAGGATAAGCATGGAATTTTGGTGGGAAAGATAGTCAAGGTCATTGTCGTTGTCTCCTGGATATGTGATGGGTAGTAAGATTTATAGAATTAGTTTGGGTCATTAGGATAGGCTTTCTTGAACAGATGGGCTTTTAGTGATTTCCAGAAGGGTAGATAGTCACTGATTGATCTGATAGGTCTGGGGAGGGCATTCCAGAGTTGGCTACCTAGGAAGGAGAAATTGGATCCATAATAGGTTTTATATCTGAGTCCTTTGCAATTGGGGTAATGTAGATTGAGGCAAGTGCATGAAGTTTCAGGCATGTTTCTGGTGGGAAGGTCAATCAGATTAAGCATATAGCTTGGAGATTCACTGTGGATAATCTTGTAGATTAATGTATGGACCTTGAAGCTGATACGTTTTCTGATAAGGAGCCAGTGAAGAATAATATGTTACAAACATATCTCTGGCAACAAGGTGTGTGTATTTGCTCCAGCTCTATCACTGGAATCGGGGCTTGACCTATCTAAATATCTGTGACTATGCCAATTATGCTTGAATTGTATAAAGGAAAGTAGGCGCCTACTTTTCTTTATAGAATAGGATCCTATTAGGTGCCTTCTAGGCACCTAAATCTAGGGCCCCTTTATAGAAATTCCCTCCATCTACTCCATAAAATTAGCGTCCAATAAATGAATTAGCACATGCTAACATGAAACAGAGCACTGGAAAAGCATTTTGGAAAGGACGTCCAACTCGGAATAAAGACATTCAGGTTGGTTCATCGCTGGAGCTGCTACTATTTTAGTCCATTCGATTCCTATGGACTTCCTTGCATTTGCCACGTGGGAATCGCTAGCGTGGCATTGTAAAAGAAGACCTTAGGATCTGCCAACTTACAGCCTGTTCTAAAATACATGAGAAATGGATGTCCATGTGCTGGTGGCATCCAGCATGCATGTCCATTTTACAAATTGGAACATCCAGACTATAAATGGGGCAAAAGAAGGGACATGGACCTCATTGTGTGAGTATAGGAATGTCTATGTTTTAAAACGACCACATAGCCATCCTTCCAGAGCATAGTAGCAGCCTAATGGTTAGAGCTGAAGGCTGAAAGCCAGGTGAGCCAGGGACCCCAGTTCAAATCCCACTGCAGCTCTTTAAGATTTTTTTTTCAATGGTGAGCACTCCAGAGACAGAAAAATATCGACAGCACCTGAATGTATACTGATTCAATAGCTTACAGGTGGTATTTAAGAAACCTGTAAGTCTGAAGTCAACTGGTGTATATTCAGGTACAGTACGCATTTTCTGCCTCTGGAGTGCTCACAAATTTTATAAAAATCGCAAAGAGCTGCAGTGGGATTTGAACCAGGATCCCCTGCTTCTTGATCTGCTGCCCTAAACATTAGGGTACTCCTCCACTCCATATAAACGTCTCTTAAAAAGCTAATTTAAAAAAAGAAAATTGGTACCAAGAATGTTCAATGTTCCTGAGGCTGACGTAGAGCCCAGTATCACTTGCCAGTTTCACATTTAAGGAAGGGAAGGACAGCAACCACTGGGGGATTAAAGGGGTGATTTCCCTTAATCTTTCCAATGGAGAGCTCCTCAATCACAACCCCTTTCTGTAACCCAGATGTGCAGGGTACCAGGTCTAAATACCAACATCCATCTTTTTGGACACATATGTCCCTTCCCCTTCTGAAACTGGAATTGGATGTCCATTTTTGGCTCTCCCTAGTCCTGCCCTAAATACACCCAGACTACAACCCCTTGCCATAAGGATATACTAGAAGTAACACAGTAGACGACTTGATGATGGAAGCTCTGGATCTCTGAATTAAGAAGTCTACTGCAGTGGCGTAGGAAGGGGGGGCGGGAGGGGCAGTCCGCCCCAGGTGCACATCACTGGGGGTGTGTCGGCTCCACTGGTTCCCTGCTCCCTCTGCCCCGGAACAGGTTACTTCCTGCTCCGGGGCAGAGAGAGCAGGGCACCAGCGGAACTGACGCAGCTCCCAGGAGGTAAGAATGCACTCCGGGGGGGGGGGGGGGGGGGTTTGATGCGTCGATGGGGGGGGGGTCTCGTGCTGCACCCGGGGGTGGGTATCGATGCGCCGAGGGGGGTGTTGATGCACCGAGGGGGGGTGCGCAGCGGCGAACCGCCCTGGGTGGCAGCCACCCTTGTTACACCACTGGTCTACTGTATTACTTCCATTTGTGGTATATTGCTCTTGATTTTTGCACTCACACAAATTTACACCTGTTCCAAAACAGGTGAAAATATATGTTCTTTATGCATGTATGCAATATTACTGATGTATTCTGACTGGGTCAGCAGATAATGATCAAGGGGAACCTCTGTTTGAAATGCTTGACTTCCTTATAGGAAAGAATGATTTATCATCATCGTCATTATCATCATCTGTATTAGAAGTAGTCCTGTCTGTCTAATTCACCACTTGCATCTTCATCTTCATTATCATCGTCATGCTATCCAATTACAGAGAAAGCGTTCACAAAGTTGAAACAATTGTCTGTTGTTGTTCTAACAATTTTTTGTCTAATGGAAAACACTGTAGGGTCCTTTTACTAAGGTGCACTGAAAAATGGCCTGCGTTAGTGTAGGCGCAGGTTTTGGATGCGCGCAAATCCATTTTTCAGCATGCCTGTAAAAAGGGCCTTTTTTTTTTTTACTGAAAATGGACGTGCAGCAAAATAAACATTGGCACACATCCATTTTGGGTCTGAGACCTTACCACCACCCATTGACATAGTGGTAAGGTCTCACACGTTAACCGGGCAATAATCATCAATGTACAATTACCACCCGGTTAGCGTCGCACGTTGGAAATTAAAAATATTTTCCAACAAGTGTGTCGGACATACATAAAAAATGGAATTACCACCCAGGCCATGTGGTAGCCGGGCAATAGCTCCAAATTGGTGTGCATTGGATGCTGCCTACGTAGCTTAGTAAATGGGCCGCTATATTAATATCTTCAAAAACTGATGCAAGGAAGTCAACTGAGTGGAGGAGTGGCCTAGTGGTAGAGCACTGAGCTTGCAATCCAGAGGTGGCTGGTTCAAATTCCACTGCTGCTCCTTGTGATCTTGGACAAGTCACTTATCCCTCCATTGCCTCAGGAACAAAATTAGATTGTGAGCCCTCCTGGGACAGAGAAATATCCAGAGTACCTGAAAGTAACTCAACTTGAGCTACTACCCAAAAAGGTGTGAGCAAAATATAAATAACTAAAATAAAAAAATGTGTGAAAACCCTTCAGTCTTAAGGTCAGACTAGCAGACTTCCTCTCTAAAGACTCTACCAATCCAGTGGACAGTCACTCCAATGTAAAATTTTCCATGGGATGACCAGCAGTCTGATGTAAAGATATATGTCTGTTCACAAAGAATTGCTACCAGCTTCATCTCCACTGTAAAGTGACTTAACTCATCACTGTTCTGGTTGGCTGGAGACCAGGAACCAGTTCAACAAACACAGGCAACTTGGCTGTTCTTATAGGCTATATGCGATGATCCACTCTTTGAGTGACGAGGTTTGCAATAGCAAAATCCTGCTCTTTGCTTTACTGCTTCAGTTGGTGTATCATTTGTGTCTCCTTTCTGCTTTTACTTTTTACTTTCAATTGCAAGCAACAGATGTAACTGAGTAAAACTGGTAAATTGATTACTTCTGTAAAAGTAAAAGTAACAAAATGTTTCCTGTACTTCTTTACAAGTAAAAGTGACAAAACATTTACTTAAGTACAGTAATTGGTTACATTTACTCAAGTACTATTCAACATCGCAGCCTGCATGGTTATAAAAGTGTATTCAGCTGCATAATTTATGAGTCCTGTTCCACTTGTAAAATATGCTTTATATATGAAAATCTTTTTGTTATCCCTCCTCCCAAATTTCCAATGAGATATCCCAGTTCTTTATTCTTCAGAGGCATCAGAGTCAGACTAATAATCTATGCTGCCTAGAGAGGCCACTGGAAAAATGTTTTGTGTCCTTTCACATGTTGTTTATGGGAATTTTCATTTTATTCTGGTTTTCCTGGCCATTTTGTTGTTACAGGAACACTGTCAATTAGAGTATGCACGATTTGCAAACAGAATGCACCCTTCTGGCAGTGGCGTTCCTAGGGGGGCTGACACCCGGGGCGGATTGCCGATGTGCCCCACCCCCTGGGTGCTGCGCCCCCCCCCCCCGGATGCAGTGCGGACCCCCCCCCCCGGCGAAAGGACACCCCCCATGAAGGAACCCCCCCCCCCGGGTGCACGCCGCCGCTGGGGGGGGGGTTGCCGCGCGCCTGTCCTCCGTTGTTCCATGCTTCTTCTCTGTCCCGGAACAGGAAGTAACCTGTTCCGGGGCAGAGAAGAAGCATGGAACAACGGAGGACAGGCGCGCGCGCGCGCGGCACCCCCCCAGTGGCGTGCACCCAGGGCGGACCGCCCCCCCCCCCCTAGGAACGCCACTGCCTTCTGGAAAGAATACATACTCTTTCCTGATAGTACATGAATGCATGCACTATTGGAAACAAAAGTATAAATCTTTCCAAGAGTGCACCTTCTTTCTAAATAGGGCTCACTAGTAGGGTCTTTACAAACGTTAGAGAGGCCAATGCATTCCTGTGAGCGTCTCTAATGTTTAGAAAGCCCACAATTTTAGCGTGTGCTAAAAACGTGAGCGTGCCTTAGTAAAAGACGCCCTTAGTTATCTATTTGCAAGTGAAAAAAAATGTGGGGTTCTTTTCTGCTCATTTTTTGTTTGTTAAGCACATGCAACAACATGGGGTATGTCATTAACTTTTCCCAGGTCATTGCAAACAGCAGCCCATCCCTAACGCTGCCTGCTGTTGTTCTAGAAAAGAAGGAGAAGATATGGAACTTTGGGCATCTGGTTTAAATAAAGAAAATGCAGCCCTTTCCAAATGTTAAGCTAAGAACTTGAAAGTTCTCCAAATTTCTGCAATAAAATTAAAAAAAAAAAAAAAGAAGAGAGACTTTCACAATATTTCTTCTGTTTATTATCCACTCTACACTACTGTGAATCTTTATCAAATTCCTAGGGGCTCACATGCTCACGCAAACATATCCCTTTGTGCCTTATCCCATATCCTCTCATAAAAGGTTGTTATTAAGTTACTCAAGATTGAATCTGTCAAATTAGCACCAATTTTGCTTTATTTCTTCAAGAGTTTCTCTTTGTTCTGATATGAGCCACCAAAATGCCATACTTATAGAGGCGGGTTTTAAAAAGTAAATATAGAAGGTACTAGTGCGTCCTTCAGATTCCAAGCTTTCGTATAAGCAAACAGTGGAATAGCCTTGAATTCTGATAAATGTGCATGACAGACCAAAGTTTCAAAATGAGATGACTGATTTCTGCAGCACCAACACTAAATGATAAAACACAAACAAGTCTATCCTCTCTAGATCTCTCAACAGAATTTGGATATGGCTTCTGCCTTTCTCTATATTTTAAAAATGAGTTACATTCAGGTACAGTGTTTTCCCTGTTCCTGGGGGGGTGGGGGGGGGGGTTATTTATTTGTTGTATTTGTATCCCACATTTTCCCACCTATTTGCAGGCTCAATGTGGCTTACATTATGCCGTGATGCCGATCGCCATTTCCGGATTGAGAAATGCAAAGTGATACTGCATTAAGGTTCATAAATGATAAAATAGATTACAGAGTGGTATTGCATTAGAGTTCATAAAAGGTAGAGTAAATTATAGAGTAGGTTAGACATTTAGATATAGAAAGTTCATTCCGGCATAAGAAATCTAGTGGTAGTGCTTAGGATGGATCATTGTGGTATGTCTTTTCGAACAGGTTGGTTTTCAGTGATTTTCGGAAGATTGTTAGGTCGTGCACTGTTTTTATGACATGTGGTAGTGCGTTCCATAGTTGCGCACTTATGTAGGAGAAGCTAGATGCATAGGTTGATTTATATTTAAGTACTTTGCAAGTGGGGTTTACAATCAGAGCAATTCTTTAACTGGGCATGTGCAGTTACATGCACTTTGCATACATAAGTGGTGCCTTAATAGGCATTTATGCATGCTTGCACACCACATGCTAGTCTATAAGGGAGCACATAAGTATTGGGGTCAGTTCTATAAAGTGTGCCAAAACGTAGGTACCAAAATACAGTGCACTAACCACAAATTCTATAATGGCATCTGGGCAGTCAGATTATAGAATACCTGCATAAGATGACATTTAAGTGCTAACATTTAGGCATGCCAGGGGCGGACTGACTATACGGGCAACCGGGCAGTGCCTAGGGCCCAGGGCTGTGGGGGGCCCAGTGCTTCCTTTACACTTGCCGAATACGACATCCTTCTCTCTTCTCTGGGACTGGGATGCCCCCGTCTCCTCCTCCTCCTGCACTCATAACTCTGTCCTGAACCAACCCTTTGCAGGTGGGCGGGGGCACTGGCAGCTAAATTGGCTATCTGCTGCTGATGCTGGAACTTCCCTGTACTGTGGCCCACCCCCTTATGACATTACTTCCTTCCTCCACAAGCACGGGCCACGGCAGAGGGAAGTTCAAGTGGCAGCTGAGTGGCAAACGGCCAATTTAGCTGCAGCCTGGAAAAGATCAGTAGGACCAGGGGTCCAGACCATTCTCAGTCCGCCCTGAAGCATGCCCACTTCTACCATGTCAATAGTAGGCATAAATGTAGCTCTTTGGCACATAAATGCAAACATTCTATAACCTACAAACATAAATGTGTGATATCCATGCCCCGCCCCCTGGTCACACCTCCTTGCATGTATACACTATCTTCTATATATGGCACTCAAAACTGTGCATGCAAATTTAATCAAATAATGAGCCAATTAGTGCCGATAATCAATTATTGGTGCTAATGGACAACAATTTGGGTTTACATGCGCATCTTACTAAATGCTATTCTATACAGATGAGTGCCTAAATCTTTTAGTGTGCAACTGAAAAGGGAGTGTGGACATAGAAAGAACATGGGTGGGTCAGGGGCATTCACTAAAGATGCACGCACTATTATAGAATTCAGAGGATCTGTGCCTAATTTATATGCGATGATTTATACCAGGTTTTAGTTGGTGTAAATCCTCAGGCATGGAGTGTAAATCCTTAGGCATGGATCCCAGCCCTACACATAATCTATCTTGGTTGCTCGCACAGAAATCAAAAAGACTTAAATCTATACAAAATAGTGCTATAAGATTGATAACTTATGCACATAAGTTTGATCACATGTCCCCCTTATTTCTGAAATTTCATTGGCTCCCTATTGAGAAACGTGCGATCTTTAAATTACTCACATTGGCATTCAAAGCCCACAGATTGGGTCTTCCAGACTACCTAGCATCACTGACCATTCCATATTCCCCTACTCGCCTTGTTCTCCCAAGGCCAAAGGCTGCCCAGCTGGAATTTGCTGGACAGCATGCTTTTTTCTTCACTGCTCCTTTTCATTGGAATTCTCCAGCAGAAAAATCTCAGAAAGACTCCTCCTCCTTCTTTGAGCCAGTGGCCAGCTAAGCTCATATAGCACTGAAATTTGGAAAATACTGGCTCAGAACTTCTAGGTAAGGTAGCCACGGAAAGACAGCTACCTCCAGTTGAGCTTGTCCTATGGGTGTTTTAAAGGATACTTGAGCAGTAGGATTCTGCCTCTGGTCACCATGTACGCATGTGAAGATCACAGTCCACTTGTAATTCAACTGCAGTCTGGTGAGTATTTCTCTCTGAAAGAGGGTCTTTACACTACTGGAGTCCGTCAGTGCCTGATATGGGTGTTCTTCCAACTCCTTGTAAAACACAGTTCCAGCTTATGGAATGAAAGGCCTCCACAACATCTTCAGCTAAATCCTGGCAGTCCATGGCTATATGGCCTCTTACCCCACACCTGAATCAGGTGGGGGTGGGAGGAAAGAGCCCACAACTGGGCTAAGGGTGCGCAGTGCATTCATGGCTTACCTCTGCCAGGTCATAGTAGCTAGACGTAAGTAGTGAAGGTGTATGCTGGAGATCATTTCTTCCATCCCTGAACCTCCATAACCCCATTCTGGGCCTGAGGGACTATTCTTAAGGGTGAGAGAGAGTGCTCTGCATACCCCATCACAAGTACATACTCTTTCTGATTGCATTTTTACATTTCTGCACTGGTTTTATTTTATGGGGGGAAGAGGGGAGAAGGGGAATGGAAAGAAAACGGAGGAGAGAAAAGTGAGAAAAAGAGGAAGAAGATAAATGGGTGGAAAGAGGAGTGAGAAAAAGGAGGCGAAAGGGGAAGGAGAAGGAAAGGAGGAGGGGGAGGGAAGAAAAAGGAAAAAAGGGAAGGGAAAGGAAAGAAGATAAAGGTAGGAAAAAGGGGGAGAATAGGGTGATAAGGAAGGTAAAGGGGGAAAAGGAAAAAAGAAAAGGAGAGACTCGGGGAAAGGGTAGGAGAAAAGAAAGGGGGGAGAGAATAGGAGTGCAGGAGAGGGAGTAGGAAGGAAAGGAAGCAAGCACTCAGCTGAATCTCTGATGCAAGAGGGAGCCATCTGTGTAAAAGGAGGTAAAAAAAATATCAGCAAACTTAGACAAGGTTTCTAATGAAGAAGCTTTGAATAAAGCAAATGGACATGGAGGAATAACCTTGTCTACTGTATTGGGCTGAGAGTCAGGGAAACTGGGTTCAAATCCCCCTATAGCTTCTTGTGACCGTAGGCAAGTCACTTAACCCTCCATTTCTCCAGGTACAACAATTTAGAGGACCTTTTACTCAGCTGCAGTAAGCACCAACATGTGATTACCACAGGTTAAAAAGCACTTCCGGGGGGCACCTTCAGGCATCCCCCAGTTGTTTTGTGATCAGCGCGTGCTTCCCATGCGTGTATGCGGGTGCAGAGTAGGCCTATTCTGTGCTAATCAGTTAGTGCAGCTACATCACTGCGTACTAACTGATTAGAACATGGTTCATGCATGGGCTCTTACTGCCTACAAAATAGGCCACATGGAGGGGCATAACCGAATGGCGCTGGCCATCTCCGTGGCCGGCTCCGCAAATGGGCGGAGCAAGCCGTATTTTCGAAAAAGATGGCCGGCCATCTCAAAACCGGCCAAATCCAAGGCATTTGGTCGTGGGAGGAGCCAGTATTTGTAGTGCACTGGTCCCACTAACTGAATGTAAAAAGCCCTTCCCTTACCGATCTGGAAAGGAATGGGCATGCATGAAGGAAATTGCACGCAAATGAGCTGCTTGCTATTAGCTCATTTGCACACGATTTGCTTCCTAAGGAGGGGAAGCGACGGCAGTTGAAGACGTCCTTCCCTGCAATGGCAGTTGAGGATGTCCTCTTTCGAAAATAAGCAGGATAGGGAACTTAGCGCATGACCACTAATAGAAAAAATGAATAATGGGATCATTTTCCCACTGCGTTAAAAGTGTCCTCAGTGCATGGAAAAGACTGGCCACTCTTTAGCACTGCTTAGTAAAAGGTCTCCTTAGATTGTAAGCCCACTAGAAACAGAGAAAGTACTTGTATATAATATATAACCCACAGAAAAGTGGTATATCAAATGCATTACTCCTTACTTTCTGGGAAGGTTGCAATTGCAAATGCTTATATATTTTAGCTAGAATGTATAAAACTGTAAATTTTTAATGTAAAACTCTTTAAAAAGCCAATTCTTCAGACTTTAAAAAAAATTCCTGGTTATCCTAATGAAAATCGCCTCAATTTGTTATTGAATATTAACAGTAGGATCTGCATTCACTCTTTAATAAAATAACTCATCAGATAATTGATTTTTTACTTCAGAGATGTAACCATAGAGCCTCTTTCATCTGCTGGTTTTATAATAACCAAGGCATTCTGTTGAAGCTTTTTAATGGCTTTCCATATAGAACATGATGGTTTCGAAAATCTAGATTTCATAGTATGCTGCAATCTCATTAAATCCCGACTTACTAATTGAAAGAAAGTTTGAATAATATTATTTATAGGACCAGAAAGAACCTAACACAATTTATTATGGATCACTGAACAATCCAAATTAAAGATTTTTTATATGCAGCGTTACTCTGTCCTTCAGAAGAACTCTTTTCAGTTGATCAATCAAAGGTTACTTGTTTCCGTCAGGGAGATGAATTTTCATTAGACATCCATGAATACAGACTCCTCTTTAATAATCATTTTCATCCTTTTGAAATTTTCAGAATTTTACTTCTTTAAGGGGGTCTTTTTCTAAAATGTATTTTGGGCTTAACTCACTATAATGTGGGATTCTACCACACAGTAAGCCCATAACTTTGGCATTCGCAATCCCTTATCTCATTAAACATTCATAACAAGCAAATAACCATAGATATTTGTGAATGTGATAAAACCAACAGCTGCAGCTTTATTATAATTAACATAACCCCAAACCAATGATCCCCATATAACACATTTTCCATTTTGCATAAGTTAACATTCCGTAACCAAATCAATAAAGTGGTTAGTTGGTCTCGACCTACCCATAACTTCATCCCCAACAATTGCCATATATCCTCCCCTTTACCCCTGTGGCAAATCCCTTTAACAGTCACAAAACTAAAGGGATGGGAGGATGGGTCAAAACCCCTGTCACCTCCCGAACTCCCCTCACCACATATAATCACTGATTCCTGCCCAAGACTCCACCAGAATTCCCTGACTAGCTGCCTCTGTTTGGTGGAATTACTCATAGAATTCCACCAATCAGAAAACCACAATCTTTCCCCTTCTCCCTTCCTGCCTTCCCTTTAACCCTTAACTCTCCCCCATTGAACCAACTAATGTCGGCTCAGCAAGTTATGGCACATTCTTGTAAACCAGGAGTGTGCCACTAAGTTAACACTGCATCAAGAAGGGGTGTTCCCACTAATTTTTATGTTTCAAGTCATTTTTATTAGAACAAAAACAGAAAGGATAAACAAAATAAATTCAACAGTCAAATGATCTGCATAATACAAAGAAAAAACTAAACGTCTACCCTCCCTAACAAATTTTAGAAATCGACTGTATTTAATATTGGTTGCATATTCTAAGTACATTGGGCAGCAGTTATATATTCAGCAAATGTCCTCATGCAGCGGGTGTTAAGGTCTGCCAGAAAGGAGACCATCTATGTTGGAATTACAGACCTTTAGCTGAAGAAATGTTATCCACTCCTAATCTCTCCAGTCGCATTAAAAACAGCATATGAGCATGCCATTGATGTAGTGATGGGGTTCTTGCAGAAAGCCACTCGGATAGAATTTTTTTTTTTTTGCGATAACTGTAGCTCGTGTTACGAAATCTCGAAAGCCTCAAGGCACTGAGGGTCCCAGACAAGGGGTGTCCAAACAAAAACAGTGGATCATAATGCCAGCCAACTGCCCAAGTGTGTGATATCTGGCTAAGTAGAGTTTTCCAAAAAATAGTGATATTCGAGCAAGACCAAAACATGTGTCCCAAGGTCACTCCCATTGCACCACATTTGGACAAGCTCCAGTAGATGATAAACCCATATGAAAAGCTCGCCGGGGAGAGAGATATAAACGCAGAGCAAATTTGTATTGTAATTCCCAATGAGAGGTTATCAAAGAGGACTTTCTCAGGACCAGCACATGTGCTTTGAACATTGCAAGTCTATGATCCACAAATTGGCAAGTTTAGCAAAATTAAGCTCAGGTGCTGTATCCCGAATATGCTAATGATAAAAGGATAATAGTACCTTTTGTTGAGCATTAAAAGAATATGTAGTAGCTAGCTCTTCTTGCACATCTTCTGACAGGTTCTCCCAGGGCAGGCTATTAAGATAATGTTTCAATTGGTAGCAATGAAAAAGGTCCTTTGAAGACAACGAAAAATCTTTTTGTAAAGTAGAGAAAGGCTTGATCCGACCCTCTTCCGTTAGCACAGGGGTAGGCAACTCCGGTCCTCGAGAGCCGCAGGCAGGTCAGGTTTTCAGGATATCCACAATGAATATGCAGGAGATAGATTTGCAAGCACTGCCTCCATGGTATGCAAATCTATCTCATGCATATTCATTGTGGATATCCTGAAAACCTGACCTGCCTGCGGCTCTCGAGGACCGGAGTTACCTACCCCTGCGTTAGCACATGAAACAAGTAAACCATCCCTTTTCTTTGCCAGCTTCGAAACACTGGGTATAAACTTCCAGAGGGAAAGGCCGGATTTTCACAAATAGTAAAAAAAGGAGTGACTCTAGGTGAGAAATGGTGATGTCGACAAGCCCATTGCCAAACCGCCTTAGCTGTTGGTAAGATGGTGGAAGAGCGTATAGTCCCGCCTGCCAAATTAAGCAAGCAGCTAAAGTCAATATCTGCAGTCAGTTTAGTTTCCAGTGTAGTGGCAGAAAAATCATAAGTTGAACGAAACCAGTCTGCAATATGTCTCATGCCACTTGCAATGGTGATATGACGCAGACTTAACAGGCCTAGACCACCATACACTACAGGAATTTGCAGGACAGAAAGAAGGAGCATCACTCTCTTTCCTCGCCAGAGGAAGTGCAGTAAACAACGATTTAATTTCCGCTCATTTTGCGCGTGAGGTATAAAGGTAATATTTGAAAAGTATACAACCAGCAAGGAATAATTAACATGTTATACAAAGCTATGCGCCCTAATAGGGACAGGGGATACGCTTGCCACGCTTGCAGTTTAGAACAAGTATCTGTAAGCAATTTTGTAACATTAATAGCAAATAATTGTGATAAAACACATGGAATAAAAACTCCCAAATATTTAAGAGTGCTTCCTGACCAGCAGGTTATTATTATTACATTTGTACCCCGCGCTTTCCCACATAATGCAGGTTCAATGCGGCTTACATAGTAATTTGAAATACAAAGTTAATAGAATTTTAATAAAACAGTAGTAAAACAATGTAAAGTTGGGCTTAGTAGTGTATGATAAGTTGAGCTAGATAATATATGACTAGGATAAAAGAGGGTAGACAGGATAGGATAGTGTAATTTGGGAGAAAGGGTAAGGAGGGATAAAATTAAGGAGAGATGGAAAGAGAAGGATGGGAGGTTGGTATTTAAGTCAGAACAGAATTGGGAGTGGAAGTTGGCGAGATTAGGTTGGGGCATTTGGGTAGGCTTGCTTAAAGAGATGAGCTTTCAGCATTTTTCTAAAGGGCAAGAAGTCGTTTATTAATCGGATTGGTCTGGGTATAGCGTTCCAAAGCTGGCTGCCCAAAAAGGAGAAACCAGATGCGTAGTAGGTCTTGAACTTAATTCCTCTACAATTGGGAAGGTGTAGGTTAAGATAAGTTTGTGAAGAATTAGATCTGTTTCTAGCAGGGAGGTCGATCAATTCATTCATGTGGCCAGGGGATTCACCGTGGATGATCTTGTGGGTGGGTCATTGTGTTGATCTTAAAATGTATTCTTTCTTTGATGGGGAGCCAGTGAAGCTTTGTTCGAAGAGGTGATGCACTTTTGAATTTCGATTTGCCAAAAATAAGTCTGGCAGCCGTGTTTTGGGCAGTTTGGAGTCTTTTCAGTATTTGGGTTTTGCATCCTAAAAAGACACTGTTGCAGTAGTCGGCGTGGGTAATAACAGTAGACTGTATCAGGTTCCGGAAAGTGTTGAGTGGGAGATAAGGTTTCACTCGTTTCAATATCCACATCATATTAAACATTTTCTTCATGGTGAGCTTAGCGTGGTTATCAAAAGATAAATGGCTGTCTTTTTAAGTTGTCAGATATGGGGAGTTTGACATCAGGGGTGTTGAGAGTAGTTGGGAGATAAGGGGAGTATTGGGAAGAGAGAACCAGGCACTGCATTTTTTCTTTATTTAATTTCATTTTAAAAGCATTAGCCCAGGAGGTTAGAGTGGCAGTATTGATTTTGTTGTGGATTTCAGATAGATTGAATTTAAAGGGGATATATATGGTGACGTCATCGGCGTAAATGAAAGGATTTAGACCATATTTGGTTAGTATTCTGGCCAAGGGGATCATCATAAGGTTGAAAAGTATCGGGGAGAGTGGAGATCCCTGTGGTACTCCACATTCTGATGACCATGGGGATGATAGATTTGTAGCTCCTTTGACTTGATAGGATCTGGTAGTAATGAAGTTATTAATTTTTTTTTTGTTACATTTGTACCCCGCACTTTCCCACTCATGGCAGGCTTAATGTGGCTTACATGGGGCAATGGAGGGTTAAGTGACTTGCCCAGAATCACAAGGAGCTGCCTGTGCCTGAGGTGGGAATTCAACTCAGTTCCTCAGGACCAAAGTCCACCACCCTAACCACTAGGCCACTCCTCCACTCACAAGTTTGAATTTAGATATTAAGGTTAGAAGAACCGTTTCAGTGCTGTGGGCAGGTCGGAAGCCCGACTGGGACTCATGGAGGATGGAGAATTTCTGAATATATTCATTAAGTTGTGAGGTCATTACGTTGTGGAGGAGTGGCCTAGTGGTTAGGGTGGTGGACTTTGGTCCTGAGGAACTGAGTTTGATTCCCGGCACAGGCAGCTCCTTGTGACTCTGGGCAAGTCACTTAACCCTCCATTGCCCGCCGCATAGAGCCTGCCATGGGAAAGTGCAGGGTACAAATGTAATAAAAAATTTCCAATAATTTGGTGATTAGAGGTATGGATGCAATTGGACGGTATTTGGTAACATCATTCACTGGTTTCTTTCTAGTCTTTGGGATAGGTGTTAGTAATATGTTACCGTGCTTGGTGGGGAAAGAGCCTTTTTGAAGTAAAAAGTTTAAGTGGGAGGTGAGATCGGAGATAAAGCATGAAGGGGCACTTTTCAGAAGGTAGTTGTGGCAGGAGTCAAGGTGGCGTTGTGATCTAGAGAGTTTTGATATGGTTATGGTGACTTCTTCAGTAGTAAGGGGGGTAAAATTAGTCCAGTAACGGTCAACAGGTGTTTCATCAGTTCCAGGGTCCAGTACGTCAAGGAAGGTGTCAATAGTGGAGTTATCTTTAGAGATCGAGTTACGAAGATTAGTTACTTTTTCTCTGAAGTATTTTGCCAATTGATCTGCAGAAGGATGATTTAAAGGTGATGATGTCACTGGATCTGTGTTTAAGAGGTTTTTTATAAGTTGGAATTGTTTCTTCATGTCTGTGCCAAACGTTGAGATTTTTTGTGTATAATAGGTTCTTTTAGCATGTTTGATGGCGTATTTATAGTTTCTTTGCAATTGTTTCCACGTGATAAAGGCAAGATTATCTCTGGACTTGCTCCATGCTTTTTCCAGTTTCCTGGTTTGAGATTTTAAATTTCTCAGCAAATCGTTAAACCATGGTGATGGGTTTCGTTTACGTGTAGTCATGGGTCGTAGAGGTGCAATTTCATCCAATATCATTGTGCACCTATTATCCCAAAGTGTAAGAAAGAGATCTGAATTAGGTTGGATTGAACAATTGTTCGCATAGATATTTTGCCAGAATTTGACATTATCGATCCGTCCTCTGGTAAGGATGGTGGTAGGGACGTGAGATGTGGGCTAACCTTTTCTGCGCCATTGCAAGGTGAAGGATGATTTGTAGTGATCCGACCATGGAATGGGATACCAATCGATGTCGGATATAGTGACGTATTGGTCGGAGGATAATTTATGAGAAATGATGTCAAGAGAATGGCCCCTGATGTGAGTGGGTTTCGACGGAGGTATGGTGAGGTCACATAGATAGAGAAGATCCATGCATTCTTGGGTATGGGTAGACTTGAGATCCTGGTGAAGGTTTATATGACCTAAAATAATTACATTGAGGTTGCTGATGCATAAATTAGATATAAAATCCATGAAGGTAGATTGGTTATGGTTCCAGTTGCATGGGGGTCTATAAAATAGAATGCAAGTTAGTGAATCACATAATGTAGGGTTGGATATTTTAAATGAGGCGATTTCTAGTTGAGGATTGATGCATTCTGAGATGGTTTCAATGAAAAAATTTGATCTATAGATTAATCAAATTTTTTAATTGAAACCATCTCAGAATGCAGGTTGCCCCCCTTTAAGCATAGAAAAAGCCTGTGACTTCCTAGTATTTAAACCACTCATTTTTATTGGAGGTTTAACATCCCCATTATTTTATTCATTTAGATTTTGCTCACACCTTTTTCAGTGGTAGCTCAAGGTGAGTTACATTAAGGTACACTGGATAGCTCTCTGTTTCAGGAGGGCTCACAATCTAAGCTTGTACCTGAGGCAATGGAGGGTTAAGTGACTTGCCCAAGATCACAAGGAGCAGCAGTGGGATTTGAACCAGCCACCTGTGGTTTGCAAGACCGGTGCTCTAACCACTAGGCCACTCCTCCATTGCATGCAGTACCTATTTAGGAGCTGCTAAGTGCTTCCATGTTTACTTTGCATTAGCTTGTTAGCATACACTAAATAGAACAAGCTAGCTGGCTAATGCTTCCATACCCACTCCCTGTCTATACCACAGAGAAAAAGTCAGAAATATGCAGTAACACATGGTTTAGGGCCAGATTCTATAAATGATGCTGAAAATTTGACGCCAATAAAATTCAGTGCTATTCTATGCAGGGCGTTTCAGGATGAGCACTCTACAGAATATCATTGAGTGTCGAATTCGGTGCATAACTTTGGGTGCGAGGAATTAAGCAGTTGAAATCTGGTGTAAATTCTGCCGTGAAAATTTGGCATTGATCCCCAGCTATTCTGTAACACTGCAGCTTTTGTGAATGCCCCAGACCTACCCATGCCCCTCCCACGGTCATGGTTCTTTTGAGTTGTGCATTTAGGTGCCCGTTGTTACAGATCAGTGAACAAAGAGCTAATTTTCGAAAGAGAAAAACATCTAAAAAGTGGTATAAAGCAGCATTTGGACATTTGTTTCTCATAAAAATGTCCAATATTTTCAAAACCAATTTTTACACGTTTTTCTATGAAGTCCATCAGAAGTGTGTTCAAAACACAAGGGGCTTGTTAAGGGCATGTTAAGGGCGGGATTTGGGCATTCATAAGACTTAGACATTTTACAGCCATAATGGAACAAAACAAAACTGTCCAGTACTAAAAGTAAGACGTTTTGAGCTAGACCTGTTTTTATAATGAATAAGGCACAAAAGGGTACCCTAAATGGTCAGATGACACTGGAAGGAACCAGAGGTGACCCCCCCCCCCCCCAATACCACCCAGTGGTCACTGACCACCTCCCACCCCCAAAAAAATGTGAATAAAAATATGACTTCCCAGCCTCAGATGTTAGATCCAGGTCTATTAGAGCAGCATGCAGGTCCCAGGAGTAGTGTAGTGGTCAGTTCAGTGCACCATGGTGTAGGGGACTCAGGTCCCTATCTCCCTCTACCTCTCACATTTGTGGTGGAAACTGTGAGCCCTCCAAAACTCACCAGAAACCCACTGTAACCACATATAGGTAGCCCTTCACTAGGATTACCATATTTTGTCCCCCCAAAAGGAGGACACATGCCCTGCCCCCTTTCATGCCCCGCCCTGCCCCCTTTCACGCCCCGCCCTGCCCCCTTTCACGCCCTCCCTCCACCCCCTGTCACATTTCCCCTCCCCCCTGTCACACACCCCATCACTCCCCCTCCCCGTCACCCCCCTCCCATTACCTTACTACTGCCCTGGTGGTCTAGTGACCTCTTCGGGGCAGGAAAGAGCCCCCTCTTTCCTGCCGGGAGCACTGCCCTGCATGCATCCTTCCTGTTCGTCATCTCGGCGCCGATTCAAAATGGCCGCCGAGAGTTGAAGTCTCGCGAGGTCACTTCAATTCTCTGCAGCCATTTTGAATCGGCGCCAAGATCATGAACAGGAAGGATGCATGCAGGGCAGCGCTCCAGGCAGGAAAGAGGGGGCTCTTTTCTGCCCCGAAGGCGGAAGAGGTCACTAGACCACCAGGGCAGTAGTAAGTAAGGGGAGGGGAGGCTAGCAATCTGCCCGTTTGTCCGGATCTCAAAAAGAGGACAAGTCCGGGTAAATCCGGCCATATGGTAACCCTACCCTTCACCCATAAGGGCTACTGTAGTGGTGTACAGTTTGGAGTAGTGGGTTTTGGGGGGGTTCAGCAGAGAAAATAAGGGAGCAATGGTGAGATGTGTATCTGGGAGCATGTTTTTGAAGTCCACTGCAGTGCCCCCTATGGTGCCCCATTTATCTCCTGGGATGTCTGGGGAACCAGTCTATTAAATATGCTGGCTCCTCCTACATCCCAATGGCTTGATTTTGTGCGTTTTGCACTTGGACATTTTTTTCCTGAAAATGGACCGAAAACAAAATGTCCAAATCACAAAACCTTGTTCAAAACAGTATTTTTGAAAAAAAAAGATAGATGTTTTTCTTTTTTTGAAAATGATCTTCTTTTCTATTCAGGTTTTGGACATTTTTTGCCAAATGTCCAAAGTCGGACTTAGACGTCATATCGAAAATGCCGCTCAAATCATAATTAGTACCAATGAAGTGCTTGTTAGCTCCAATAATTAAACCAATAATTAAATCATTGGAGCCCATTAACTAATAATTTTGGACACCTAAATTTGGGTGACCTTTAGGCTCATTTTTGAAAGAGAAGGACGCTCATCTTTCGACATAAATCGGAAGATGGACATCCTTCTCACAGAAACGTCCAAATCGGTATAATTGAAAGCCAATTTTGGACGTCCCCAACTGCACTCCATCGCAGGGACGGCCAAAGTTCAAGGGGGCATGTCGGAGGCGTAGCGAAGGTGGGACTTGAGCGTGCCTAACACTTGGACGTCCTTGACCCATAATCGAAAAAAAGAAGGATGCCCCTGATGAGCACTTGGACGTTTTCACCTGGACCTGTTTTTCTTACGACTAATGCACAAAAAGGTGCCTGAAATGACCAGATGACTACCGAAGAGAATCGGGGATGACCTCCCGTTACTCCCCCAGTGGTCACTAACTCCCTCCCACCCTCAAAAAACATCTGTAAAAATATGTGGTGCCAGCCTCTATGCCAGCCTCAGATGTCATGCTCAGGTCCATGACAGCAGTAAGCAGGTCCCTGGAGTAGTTTTAGTGGGTGAGTGCACTTCAGACAGGCAGACCCAGTACCAACCCCCCTACCTGTTATGTTTGTGGAGGGAACAGCGAGCCCTCCAAAACCCACCACAAGCCCACTGTACCCACATCTAGGTGCCCCCCTTCACCCGTAAGGGCTATGGTAGTGGTGTACAGTTGTGGGTTTTGGGGTTTTTTGGGGGGCTCAACACACAAGGTAAGGAACCTATGTACCTGGGAACCCGGTCGGTGTCCTGGCATGTCAGGGGGACCAGTGCATTACAAATGCGGGCTCCTCCCATGAACAAATGGCTTGGATTTGGTCGTTTCTGAAATGGATGCCCTTGGTTACGAAAATCGCTGAAAATCAGAAACGTCCATGTCTAGGGACGTCCAAATCTAGGGACGGTGAAATTTAAAGATTTGGACGTCCCTGACAGTATTTTCGAAACAAAAGATGTCGGACGTCCATCTGGTTTCCCCGCCCCTGGATTGGGATGTTTTGCAAGGATGTCCAAATCGAAACTTGACGTGCCTTTAGAAAATGCCCCTCATTTATAGAATCCTGTTAATGTACTGTAAGAGGCCAACTATCGCAACATCCCTTAATGCGTTTGTGCAGTAACCTGTTACCACACACTAACTGCAGTTCAGTAAAAGGACCCCTAAGTTCAGTTCTAAATGAATAAAGTTTTCCTTTCATTTGTGAATTTAATCACCATTAACCTGCTTTTGGTCCCTCTGAGACCGGCAGTGGTTCTGCCAAAATGCTAGTGATGAGGAAACTTGATGGTAAAAACAGACCAGTGTGATTGTTTTTGGATACTCAGTTCATGGAATAAATTATTCTTTTGTTTCAAATAAGTCATTTTGGTTAAATGTTTGATTCATATTACGGAATGAAGATCCTACTGGAGTAGAAGATTGAAAGTGAATGCAAAATGAGTTTTAAAATGGAGTAAATGATTATTTATAACAGCTGGTTTAAAACTGAATCCTTCCAGCATTTTTTCAAAGTTAATACATTATTTGAATGGTTCATTATTTCCTTGTCATAAGAACATAAAGAACTACCATGCTGGGTCAGAATAAAGATTCATCTAGCTCTGTATCCTGTTTCCACAAGTAGCCAATCCAGGTCACAAGCACCTGGCAGCATCCCAAAAAGAAGCAAGATTTCATACTGCTTACCCACAGGGATAAATGGTGGATTTCCACAAGGCTACCTTAATAATGGTTTATGAGCTTTTTCTCCATGAACTTGCCCAAACCTTTTTTTTAAACCTTGCTGTGCTAATAGCTTTTAGTTTTGCACTTACTGTGCAATAAGAGCTCAAATTCCCATGCAATAAGTATAAAACTTACCTGCACTTTAAAAATAGGACCTCATAGCGTGTATCGAAACATGATTTTGGAAATCTGAATGCCTTCAAACTTAGGGGCCCTGAGCAAGGGTTACTACTACTACTATTTAGCATTTCTATAGCGCTACAAGGCGTACGCAGCGCTGCACAAACATAGAAGAAAGACAGTCCCTGCTCAAAGAGCTTACAATCTAATAGACAAGAAATAAAGTAAGCAAATCAAATCAATGTGTACAGGAAGGAGGAGAGGAGGGTAGGTGGAGGCGAGTGGTTACAAGTGGTTACGAGTCAAAAGCTATGTTAAAGAGGTGGGCTTTCAGTCTAGATTTAAAGGTGGGCAAGGGTGGGGCAAGACGTAGGGGCTTTTTTTGTATTTTGCATTTTTGTAGCACCAGAGCTTGCCCGGTGGTAGTAAGGAAGCGCTGCGCTGCCCAGTTACTACCGAGTTAGCACAGCAGCCCTTACCGTCATCTAAATAGGTGGCAGCAAGGGCTCCCCCCAGAAATAGCCGCACACCAATCCTTGTGACAGCACATAGCCTTTTCCTTTTAAAAAACCCAGCCTTTTACCTGCTGCGATAAAAGGGGGCCTTGGTGCATATCAAAAACATGCACCGATACTACTTCAGGCCCCGATAAAAGGAGCCCTAAGTGACCAAAAAGTGCCCTAAAGGACCACTGGAGAGATTAAGCCATAACCCCCTTTTACTCCCCCAGTGGTCATCGACCCCCCCCCCTCCCAGCCCCTAAGATGTGACAGTGACAACACATACCAGGCTCTATAACAGCTTCAGTTATGATGCCCATTCCTATTAGAGCAGCAAGCATATCCCAGGAGTAGCCTTGTGGTCAGCGCAGTGGACTATAGAGAAGAGAACCCAGACCCATATCCCACACTAACTGGTACACTTGTGGTGGAATGTGCAAGCTCTCCAAAACACACTAAATACCTATGTACCTATATGCGAAGATCACTAGAGTTGCCCCTTAGGTTGCCCCACTGCTCTAATGTCTGTGTGCCAGTCTACTAAGAATGCTGGACCCCAGAAATCCCAATGGCTGGTTTTGGGGCATTTTAATCCACATCAATATGGCTTCTGTAGGGGCCATATTACTGAATTATTGATTGCTGCCATGGTGGATGAATTGCAGGGTGGTCTGGATAAACATTTAGACTGCTTGGAAGGGCATAATCGAACGGGACTGGCCATCTATAAGGGCAGCCATCTGTAATGACGGCTCCATAAAGCGGCGTACCCGACCGTATTATCGAAACAAGATGGCCGGCCATCTTTCGTTTCGATAATACAGTCAGGGCCGGCCAAATCGCAACAATTGGGCCGGCGTTAGAGATGGCCGCCATTGGTTTTTGCCAATAATGGAAACTAATGGCGGCCATCTCAAACCCGGCCAAATCCAAGCCATTTGGTCATGGGAGGAGCCAGCATTCCTAGTGCACTGATCCCCCCTCACATGCCAGGACACCAACCGGGCACCCTAGGGGGCAGTGAGTGGACTTCACAAAATGATCCCTGGTGCATAGCTCCCTTACCTTGCCTGCTGAGCCCCCCCAAAACCCACTACCCACAACTGTACACCACTATAGCCCTTAGGGATGAAGGGGGGGCACCTACATGTGGGTATAGTGGGTTTCGGGTGGGTTTTGGAGGGCTCCCATTTACCACCACAAGTGTAACAGGTGGGGGGGGGGATGGGCCTGGGTCCACCTGCCTGAAGTGCACTGCAGTACCCACTAAAAACTGCTCCAGGGACCTGCATACTGCTGTGAAGGAGCTGATTATGACATTTGAGGCTGGCAAAAAAATGTGTTTTAATTTTTTTTAAGGGTGGGAGGGGGTTAGTGACCACTGGGGGAGTAAGGGGAGTTGATCCCCGATTCCCTCCGGTGGTCATCTGGTCAGTTTGGGCACCTTTTCGAGGCTTGGTCGTGAACAAAAAGGGACCAAGTAAAGCCGGCCAAATGCTCGTCAGGCCCAGCCTTCTTTTTTCCATTATCAGCCGAGGCTGGCCATCTCTTAACCATGCCCCCATCCCGCCTTCGGTACACTGCCGACATGCCCCCTTGAACTTTGGCCGGCCCTGCAGCGGAATGCAGTTGAAGCTGGCCAAAATCGGCTTTCGATTATACCGATTTGGCCGGCTTTAGGAGAAGGCCGGCCATCTCCCGATTTGTATCGGAAGATGGCCGCCCTTCCCCTTCGAAAATAAGCAGGTTGGTAATCTACCTTGATATATCTGCAGCGCTCGATACTTTGGACCATCATATTTTGCTGCAACGATTGAAGGAATGTGTCCTTGCGGGAGCTGTATTTTAGTAGTTTTGCGCATTTCAGATACGAATTGGGGATACAGCGTCAAAACCTAATTTGCAAAGAATTGGGGTCCCTCAAGGCTCAGCACTTTCCTCTGTATTGTTTAGTTTGTATTTAAAACCTTTTTGTTCATTGCTAAAAACTATGGAGTGTCTTACCAAATATGTGCAGACAATATTCAGTTTTTTATTCCAGTACAACCATCTGTAGAAACAGCAATATCAGAGACACAGAGAGGCCCTTTTACTAAGGTGTGCCGAAAAATGGGCTGTGCTAGTGTAGGCGCGTGTTTTGGGTGTGCGCAGATCCATTTTTCAGTGTGCCTGTAAAAAAGGCCTTTTTAAAATTTTTGCTGAAAATGGACATGCAGCAAAATAAAAATGGGTGCGTGTCCATTTTAGGTCTGAGACCTTACCGCCAGCCATTGACTTAGCAGTAAGGTCTCACACGGTAATCGTGTGGTAATCATCTATGTGCACAGAATGATGATTAGCGCCCGTTTTTTGTCGCAGGCCAGAAAATAAAAATTATTTTCCAACACGCGTAGCAAACGCGTGTCAAAAATGAAATTACCACAAGGGCCATGTAGTAGCTGGGCAGTAACTCAAAATTGATGTGCGTTGGGCGCATAGGCGTCTACGCAGCTTAGTAAAAGGGCCCCAGAGGTGGCACTAACAGAGGGGTCCGTCTACAAAGCTGTGGTAAAACGTGGCCTGCAGTAGTGTGGGCGTGTCGTTTAGGTGTGCACTGGGCCATTTTTTTTTTACCGTGGCTTGGAAAAAGCCTATTTTTTAATGGGCCGAGAAATGTGCCTATTTACGGCCTGAGCCCTTACCACCACCCATTGACCTAGCAGTAATGGCTCATGCTCTACCCACACTGTAACCATGCAGCACGTGCCAATGTGGACACGCTGCTGATTACCACAGGCAACGCCCCCTGCTGTAGAAAATAGAAAATTGTTTTCTACCACAGGATTTGGCGTCCGCCAAAATTGGAATTACTGCCGGGCGTACACGCTACCCTGGTGGTAGTACCAATTGGGTGCATGCTACCCGTGCATTAGTACATAAGTACATAAGTACATAAGTAGTGCCATACTGGGAAAGACCAAAGGTCCATCTAGCCCAGCATCCTGTCACCGACAGTGGCCAATCCAGGTCAAGGGCACCTGGCACGCTCCCCAAACGTAAAAACATTCCAGACAAGTTATACCTAAAAATGCGGAATTTTTCCAAGTCCATTTAATAGCGGTCTATGGACTTGTCCTTTAGGAATCTATCTAACCCCTTTTTAAACTCCGTCAAGCTAACCGCCCTTACCACGTTCTCCGGCAACGAATTCCAGAGTCTAATTACACGTTGGGTGAAGAAAAATTTTCTCCGATTCGTTTTAAATTTACCACACTGTAGCTTCAACTCATGCCCTCTAGTCCTAGTATTTTTGGATAGCGTGAACAGTCGCTTCACATCCACCCGATCCATTCCACTCATTATTTTATACACTTCTATCATATCTCCCCTCAGCCGTCTCTTCTCCAAGCTGAAAAACCCTAGCCTTCTCAGCTTCTCTTCATAGGAAAGTCGTCCCATCCCCACTATCATTTTCGTCGCCCTTCGCTGTACCTTTTCCAATTCTACTATATCTTTTTTGAGATACGGAGACCAGTACTGAACACAATACTCCAGGTGCAGTCGCACCATGGAGCGATACAACGGCATTATAACATCCGCACACCTGGACTCCATACCCTTCCTAATAACACCCAACATTCTATTCGCTTTCCTAGCCGCAGCAGCACACTGAGCAGAAGGTTTCAGCGTATCATCGACGACGACACCCAGATCCCTTTCTTGATCCGTAACTCCATCACCTTTGTAAAAGGGCCTGTTGGTTATTTAAGCAGGTGTTCGGGCAGTGATGGTCAAGTCCAGGTGCACTCTATCCTTTCCTCCTTATCCTTCCCCCTCTTCTTTTCTTTATTTCCCTATTGGTTTTTTCCTTCATTTGTTTGCTTGGTACACCAGTGTTGTCTTCTTTTTCCCTTCTATCCTAACATTTTAGCTCTTTTTCTTATCTGTATGTTGTTTTAGTTATTTTACATGTTAACCGCTTAGCTCTATGTGTCAGTTCAAACGGTATAGCGAGTGTAATAATGAATAAGGAATATAATGTGGCCTATTTCATCATGTCTGTCCTTCAGGCTTATGAATTAGTCTATTGCCGTTCTTTGCTTCATCTGTAAACTTCTTTTGGACATTGGCTTGTTTTTGGAAACGTGTCTGGTCCTGTGGCTATCAAAAAATGTTGATGGTTGACATTTGGTTGTTACATCTCTGCTTATCTCATTTATCCCAAGATTGCTGACTAATTCTTTCATAGTCTATTTTTTCCCCTAACGATTAATTGCATGTCATCATAGTTGACATATTCCTGTAAATCTCTTTTTCTAACTAATATTTAAATGTCCTAATTCAAAATCTGAAAAACCTCAGAGCCAGTATACGCAGCCCTTTTCTGTATGATGTGAGTGAATAAAAGACATGCTTTTTCATTTTGACATTTGTGTTTTTTAAATGCTTTATCCCAACACTTTCTTCCAACTCCTTAGAGGCTGACATCTGTCGAGCTGTGGTGCCATGAACTTTCATTTGCAACTACCTAGAGTTTTAACTCTATTTATTACTGCCACATAGCCCATCCCTCGCAGTGAGTGTGCTTGGCCAGGGGCCATGAACTTCAGCTCCTTTTCGAACCTGGAATGGTTTTACTGCAGAGTGAACTTGTTCCAAGAATAAAATGAAACAGGAATCTGACAAAAAGACGTTCTGGGGCTTTTTAATTTGTTAAAGCCTGAGAAAAGGAGTGGAGACGAAAACTGTATCTAAATTCAAGAAAGCTTAGGACAAGTACATAGGATCTCTAAGGGAGAGATAGGGAGATCAAATGGCATGGATGAACAGACTGGATAGGCCATGTGGTCTTTCTCTGCCTACATTTTTCTATGTTTCTATGTTTAGCAGCACCTCCTCCAAGAAGGATCAGAAAGAACAGGAACGGAACGGAAAGTAACAAATACATAATACTAAAGTGGTTTGCCATTGCCTTCTCCTGTTCAGTGTGAGGCACCGTTATATTGCTGCTACCCAACATAGGGAGGCATCACATGGATTGGCACTGCCACTAGAGCGGGCCCATCTGCATTAGACCCAAGGCAATTGAGGGTTAAATGACTTGTTCAAGGCCACAAGGAGTTGTTATGGGATTTGAAACTGGGCCTTCCAATTCCTAGCATTCTGTGCTAACCGTTACGCTATTCATCCTGTTCAATATGATAAGACATAGAGAAGTCACATTTTACCTTAATTCTGGCCAGTAGATGTAAGTGTTGTGTAGTGACTGAGACGCCCTCTCTCAGGAAGGTTACTTGATGTAGGGGGTTGAGAGGGAGATTAGACATATTATTTAATACTAGCCGTTGAGCCCGTAAAAACGGGCTAGTATAGGACGGGGGGGGGGGTTGAAAGGCCCCTTCTCCTCACCGCTGCAAGGCCCCCTCGCCGCTGAGATCGCAGCTGCCCCTCCGAGGTCACCGCTACGCCCCCCCCGGAGTCGCCGCCACCCCTCCACCCAGGCCGGGCCCTCGCTTCGCTATTGAAACAGCGCGGGAACGCAGCACACAGCTCAGATGAGCTGCCGTCCTTCTTCTCTGCCTGTGTCCCACCCTCGTGGGCGAGGGCGGGACACAGGCAGGGAAGGAAGGCCGATGGCAGCTCAGCTGAGCTGTGTGCTGCGTTCCCGCGCTGTTTCTATAGCGGAGCGAGGGCCCGGCCCGGGTGAAGGGTGGGTGGCGGCGGCGACTCCGGGTGGGGGGGGGGGGGAGGGGTGGCGGCGACCTTGGGGGGGGAAACGGTAGCGATGGCGGTTTTGTCCCTTCCCTTGCGCAGTAGAGACCCTCTCTGTCCCGCCCTCGTCATCACGTATTGACGCGGGGCGGGACAGAGAGGGTCTTTACTGCGCATTTGCGAGTGAGTTCGGTCACTCGCCGTTTATATGTTTGATGGTTAGATAATACGTCTTGTTTTGATTGATGTTATCTCTTTGCTCTTGGCCGTCTCTGTTCTTCTGGTGCTGCATACTACGTATGTGGAGGTTTCTTCCTGTGTTTGTTCCATCCTTTAATTTAATGCACCATACTGCCAGTTGTAAATCACTGGATTTACGTCTCAATTACTTCCAACAAAGAGGCAAAACAAAAGCAGTGATCAACAGGAGGAACTGGTGCAAGGAGTCCAGGTTTTTTTGTCTTCATCTTATCATTGTCTCTTTGTCCTAGATTCCTTGTACCAGGTCATCTTGTTGACCAATTACTTCTTGCTAGTATTTTGAAAGTAAGAACATAAGCATAAGAGATAAAGCCATGATGAGTTAGACCAAAGTCCATTGAGCCAAGCATATTGTCTCTGACGGTGGTCAGTCTGGGGCAGATTCCCAAAAGTGTGCTACATCTCAGGCTCATTTTAAGGGACACTCAACAGCTCTCCCAAATGTACCTGCCTAATTATTATTATTATTATTTTAATAGACGTAAAGAGCCTAGGGACAAGTAGAGGGCTGCTAGCAGTGACATCTAGAGACTGCTACAACAACATACTTTTACTCAACTCTAACATCACTAGTTACTAGAGAAGAATATCTTCTACATTGATCAGTATTATAATCATGGGAGGAAACTTGATTTGGAGGAACTTCCCTGGGGGTATAAAACCCTGTGCACTATTCAAATTCCTGTTTTTGGCTCCTTGCATCCCTAGCTGAATTACCTGTGTAGGAGGGGAGAGCCAAAGGTCCCGGCCATGTAAGCCCAAGCATTTTTAGGAGGTAGTGACACCTGAGTACCCTAGCCAGGACAGTCTGCAAGGAGAAATCCAGGAGCACTTGCAGTAACAACAGCCACTTAAGCTCAATGCTGTGAAGGGGACTAATGAGAACAGGGAACCTGCTATACCCTCTCTTAGAGATAAGGAGTAAAGAAGAAGTTGTGTATTTCCAGCAGGGTGACCAGGACCACATACCATCTATGCAGGTGCCTGGAACCCACTCCCCACAACTCTACACCATTACCATAGCACTTATGGGTGAAGGGGGGCACCTACATGTGCGTACAGTGGGTTTTGGGGGGTTTTGGAGGGCTCAGCATTAAGCACCACAAGTGTAACAGGTAGGGGGGGTGGGCCTGGGTCCACCTGCCTGAAGTGCACTGCACCCACTAACTTGCTCCAGGGACCTGCATACTGCTGTGATGGAGCTGGGTATGACATTTGAGGCTGGCATACAGGCTGGAAAAAAAAAGTTTTAACATTGTTTTTTTTGGTGGGAGGGGGTTAGTGACCACTGGGGAAGTCAGGGGAGGTCATCCCCGATTCCCTCCGGTGGTCATCTGGTCATTTAGGGCACATTTTTGGGACTTGTTTGTGAAAAAAAGGGTCCAAGAAAGTGCCCTAAATTCTTGCTAAAAATGCCTATTTTTTTTCGATTATTGGCGAAAGCCACCCATTTCTGGTCGGCCGATAACCACGCCCCAGTCCCGCCTTCACCACGCCTCCAACACGCCCCCGTCAACTTTGGACGTTTCTGCGACAGAGTGCAGTTGAAGGCGCCCAAAATCGGCTTTTCGATTATACCAATTTGGGCGCTTTTGCGAGATGGCCGCCCATCACTTTCGATTAGCAAGCGGATAGTGTACTATTTACAAAGTCAACACAATACGTAATAAAACATTTTAATAGACAGTGTAGGGATGATTCCCAAAATTGGGCGCTGAAATTTGGCCACTGATCAAAGATGTGCCTGCAAATTAATTGACTCATGAGACAATTAACTGCAATAATTTGATGTTAGCAATCAGTTATTGTAGTTACTTGGCAATTTGCACTATTGAGCACTATTGGGACTTACTCTATAACCCCGTGCACCTAAATCCTCTAGTGAGCAACTCAAAAGGAAGTGTGGCTAGGGGCAGGGGTCTTCCAAAAAATTACACGCAGAATTATAAAGTAGTGCCATTTTCATGCCCAAATGCCAAGAGTTGGGCACTGGTATTTATACTAGGTTTCAGCAGGCATAAATACCGGTGCCCAAATGTTTGCGTGAAAATTGAAAATAGGCTGTAAGCGTTATTCTATAAAATGGGCTCAATTCAGAGACTAGTGTTTTCAACCAATTGTTTCTAGTGTCCAAATTTGGGCACCATTTATAAACTTCCTTCCTTAGGGTCCCTTTTACTAAGACTTGCCTAAAAGCGTCCGGCACTGGTGTAGATGCGTGTTTTGGATGCACGCTTTGTCCATTTTCTCAGCGTGCCTGGAAAAAAGGCATTTTTTGTGTGCCGAAAAATGGCCGGGCAGCAAAATTAAAACCAGCGTGTGTCCATTTTCGGCCTGAGACCTTACTGCCACCCATTGACTTGACGGTGAGGTCTCACACGCTAACCGGGCAGTAAGCGTCCAGTGTGTGTAAACTACCGATTACCAGCTAGTTTTGTCCAGGAAGATTTGACAAACTTTCTACAGATGAAGATAATTTAAAATTATAAAAATAAACAAACAAACAAAAAGAAAAAACATACAGCTTTACATTCAAGAGAGCATTTGGAGGTTCTTTTCAGGCGAGCCAATGATTGAATAGCCTATAATAGCCGATTTCTAAAAACCCTTTTGGAACATTGTTTCAGCTACGGCACTCACCGGGGCCCCTTTTTCCTCCTTTCTGAAGCAGTGGTGTAGCTAGAGGGGGCCATGGGGGCCTGCCCCACCAAATTGGCTCTGGGGCCCCACGGCTGAAGCATTTGTCTGTCCCATGCTGCTGTCTTATTTTGCTTCTCCTGTTTTCAGTGGCGCTGTGTATGCTCTCGTTTCAAAGAAACTGAGCATGCTTGTGCAAGCTCTGTTTCATTAAAACGAGCGTGCATGTGCTGGCATTTCATAGAGTGTGGCAAAGATATTGGACTACACTACAACCCACCATAAAACGACAAATACTAAACAAGTTAACCAGAATACAACAACAATTGGAGACTTCTTCCTCATCTTGAACTGACTGTTCTTTCGTGTGGAATGTTTAGAAATGGGTTAGGGAGGAAGGGGGGAGGGGACTGGGATCATGGGAAGAGGGAGGGGACAGGGAGAGGGAACTGAGGCAAGGCTTATAGGATTCTATAATAAGATAGGCAACGAATCTGAGGAACAGAGGCAGGGGGGGGGGGGGGGGGGGGAGGGGGGATTCACTATAAAACATCTACTAATGTTTAATGTTTGTGATACACGACTTTGTTTTAGACATGTTGTTCCAGATATTTTTGAAATATGTGTTTCTCTACTTTCTAATAATAAAAATGATTTAAACATAAAACGAGCGTGCAGGGTGCGGAAAACAGGAAAGGCAATATGAGACCTGTGTGGGACAGACCAACACATTAGCTGGCAGGGGTTAGCGACCCCTGCCAGCCAAGATACTGGCTCCCCCTCCCGTCGAGGTCAGGCTATGCCCCTGGGATGTAGAGTGGTGGTTCTCACTTCCTGCATATACTAGCTTGTTTGGATTGGATCACTATAATGCCTCCTGGTCTTCTTGTCACCTAGTCTCATCCTTTCACTTTTTTTCTGCATTGGTTCTAGCTTCTTATAACTGTGGCAGTGCACTGACAACTCCTGAGGGGTCACTTACAACACCAAATTACCCTGGATTGTATCCTAATAATGCTCGATGCATTTGGGAAATACAGGTGGCAAGTGGGCAGGGCCACCAAGAGGGGGGAGGGGGGGACAGGGGAGATAAAAGTCCCTGGCTTCCGAGGGGGCCGGGCGCCGCCGCCGCAGTCCATTCCGCCCGCCCTCCGTCGCTCCCGGAACTAACATTTAAGCGCCTCCCTCACCTTCGCAGCAAGCAGCGGCAGGCCACTCCTTCCTTCTGTGTCCCTCCCTCGCCTGACGTAACGTCCGCGAGGGTGGGGTACGGAAGGAAGGAGAGGTCTGCCACTGCTTGCTGCGAAGGTGAGGGAGGCGCTTAAAGGTTAGTTCAGAGGGCCCGGGGGTGGCGAGAGGACCCGGCCCGGTAGTGGGTGGAGGGGGGGCCTGGGGTCAGCCTTGTCCCGGGCCCGGCCCAGTCTCTCGGCAGCCCTGCAAGTGGGTCTATTGTAAACCTCACCTTTCCACATATTGAGTAAGTAATCAGTAACATGCGGTGCAGGTGCATATGTACGTAAATTATAGAATATAATAATTTGCATGTGTACTTAAAAAGTACTGGTCCAGACTTTTATACCAGTGCTGGTCCTAGTATGAATGACCACACTTGCAATATACATTGTACCACTTACATTGGCCCAGGTTCAAACACCTCTGCAAGATTGATTTTTGGACTTATTAAGTTTAGAAATATACTAGGAAAAAAGGCCCGTTTTTCAGCGCAATGAAACGAGCGCTAGCAAGGTTCTATAATGGTAAGGGCCCCTCCCTCCGAGCTGCTTGCCTGCCTCCGTGTGACCGTCGGACGTTGTTCGTGGTTCGCTCTGTGTGGGGAGGGTTTTTTTTTTTTGCTGCGCCTTCGTGCCTATGCCGTTTCCATTTCGGCCCTCGAGTGTCATTGCTCCACCCTCGACGTCATCACGTTTTGACGCGAGGGCGGTGCAGACACTCAGTGGCACACCGGATATCTCGGGCGCCTCAACTTCCGTGGAGGCTTCATTAGAACGTTGGGGTTGCCTTTTATATAGAGAGATCTTCTTACATAGCTAAACTTCATTGACTCCTGATACATGAATCAATCCTGTTTAAAAGAGGGTTAAAGTACACACAACAATTCAAATACAAAGAAAAGCACCAAGGGCCGTTCAGTCATGGATTCTAGTCTTTCCCGTGATTGAAATGTCCTTGGTGCTTTTCTTTGTATATGAATCCTCTTTAAGACAGCTTGTCTTATTTTGTTTTCCAAATTTTGAATGGCTATACCTCAGAATTATTGATAAATACGGTATTTGCTTCTTTGTTTAGTTTGTCATCTCGTAGCCAATTGATACTTAGACCTCCTTTTTTTCAGAAGTGTTCGTTTTTTTCTAAAGTGGCCAGTACTATTTAGTAGCCTCCCTCCCTCCCAGCTCCAAGGCCCCCCTCCCTCCCTCCCGGTCATTTTTTAACACCCCCCTCCAAAATCCAGTACTAGGTATGCCGAGAATACAAAACACTCAGGACCTATAGAGCAATTCTACCATTTCTACGAATCACACAAAGAAAAGGAAAACATCTTAAAACACTACAGTGAGCACTAGAACATCAATTCACCTATTGTAAAATGAAACCAGACAGAATAGTACAGATCGTCGATCCTGCACAGTCAATGCCAACTGAAAGCCATGTCTTTTTCACAAACACAGATACACCCTAATCCACTATAGAATAAGTAGTAATATTTAAACTTTCTATTTAGACAAAAATTAAACTGAACCCCCAAGATGCCAGACTCTGCATACAATGCAACACCACAGAAAATGTCCCCTAGTACTGTGCAAAATATAAAGACAGCAGAAGTAAATTTGAAAAAAAACTTACAAATACCAATCACCACTTTACAAATTAACAAATAGAAATAAAACAAATATAGAAAATAAAATAATATCATTTTATTGGACTAATAGATTTAGCTTTCAGAGGCCAAAACCTCCTTCCTCAGGTCAATATAGTAAAGTACTGTTACAGTATCCTATCCTAACCTGAGGAAGGGGGTTTTGTTCTCCGAAAGTTAGTCAAAATTTATTAAAATTAGTCCAATAAAAAGATTACCTTGTTTACATGTTCTATTATAAACATTTATTAACACATCTACAATACTACTTTATCCTAGAACAAAAAAATAAAAATATATATTTTATTTACAGTTTGTTGTCTCTGGTTTCTGCTTTCCTCATCTTCTTTTCACTGTCTTCCTTCCATCCAGCATCTGTCTTCAGTCTCTCTCTGCCATCCAGTGTCTGCCCTCTCTGCTGTTCCCTCCATCCAATGTCTTCCCTCTCTCTCCCTGCCCCTTCCATCCACATCTGCCCTTCTGCCCTCTATCTCTGCCCCTTCCACAATCCATTCACCATCTGCCCCTGTCTGCCCTCTCTCTCTCCCCCATCCATCCACTGTCTGCCCTTTCTCTCTGCTCCTTCAATCCACAATTTGCCCTCCCTCTCCCATCCATCCAGGGTTTGCCCTCCCTCTCGCTCCCCCATCCAGGATCTGCCTCTCTCTCTGCCCCTTTTTTTTCAGCCCCCAATTCCAGCCCCACTATCCCACCAGTCCCCCATTTCAGCCCCAGCCCTTTTCTCCCACCAGTCCCGAGCTTCAGCCCCCCAGCCACTTCTCCCTGGCCCCTTTTCAGCCCCTGCCCCTTTTCAGCCTCCAGTCCCAGTACTAGCCCCCTTATCCCACCTACCCTCCTTTTCAGCCCCCAGTTCCAGCCCCCTTTATCCACATGCCTTGTATTAGGGCCCCCTTTTTCAGAACCATTCTCCCACCTGACCCACGCATGCCCCATTTCCCCACCAGCCCCAGGCATGGCCCCCATTTTCCCATATGGCCCCTTCTCAGACCCCAATGCCAGTCCCCTTCTCCCATCCGAGAACCCCAGTCCCCTCCCCACCCATCCCCTTCAACCATCCAAGAACCCCCTCCCCACCCCCTTCTCCCATCCGTGAACCCCCCCACCTCAGTCCCCTTCTCCCATCCAAGAACCCCAGTCCCCTCCCCACCCGTCCCCTTCTCCCATCCGAGAACCCCCTCCCCAGTCCCCTTCTCCCATCCAAGAACCCCAGTCCCCTCCCCACCCGTCCTCTTCAACCATCAAAGAACCCCCTCCCCACCCCCTTCTCCCATCTGTGAACCCCCTCTCCACCTCAGTCTCCTTCCCATTTGAGAACCCCCTCCCCACCCCACCCTTCCCCCATCAGAGAACCCCCACCCCACACCCTTCTCCCATCTTAGTCCCTCCCCCCCGACCCACCTACCAGCTCCGTTCTCCTGCCGCCCACCACCCTCACTTACTTTAGAAAAACAATTTCGAAGCGCCGGAGTGATAGGCAGCGCCTCGCGTTTGCCCTGCTACTAAAAATCTCTTCGACGTCGTTGGGCCTTCCCACATTGAGTCCCAACCTCCTCTGAGGTAACTTCCAATTACCACAAGGGCGGGCGGGACTCAATGTGGGAAGGCCCAATGACGTCGTCGAAGAGATTTTTAGTAGCAGGGCAGATGCGAGGCGCTGCCTGTCACTCCGGCGCTTCGAAACTGTTTTTTAAAAGGCAGGACAGGGTGGGAGCAGCGGGAGCAGAGCACCCCCCACCCGCTGACATCCGGGGCGCACCGCCCCACCACGCCGCCGTCGTGCACCGTTCGGAGAGAGGACTGGAGCTTGGGCGGTCGGGGCGGGGCGACCTCAGCCGCGCCGCGCGAGGCCCTATGCGGCCGCCTCACCTTAAGACTGGCCCTGCTCTGAAGGGTGGCCTGGCATTTGAGTACCAGCATCTTTTTTGCTAGAAAAAACCCACTGGTCCTGGAGCCTGACCTCACTGTGTGTGGGTGTCTCTCGCTCTGTCCTGTGCAGCAGGGGCATATCTGCGTGGGGCCACAGGGGCCTGGGCTCCCGCAGATTTCGCCCTGGACCCCCCTCCTGCCGCCGTGGGTACCTTTGCTGGCGGGGGACCCCAACCCCCACCAGCCGAGGTCAGCTTCCTCCTGCCACTGCGAGGTTTTTTAAGTTCATCGGGATTCGTCCTCCATCACTCTGTGCTGCTGTTCAAAGAAGCTGCTAGCTGAATGCAGTTTCGGACTGAGTCTGACGTCGCTGCTGCACGTTGTACATGAGTCTGATGTCCTGCACGTACAACGTGCAGCAGCGACGTCAGATTCAGTCCGAAACTGCATTCAGCTAGCAGCTTCTTTGAACAGCAGCACAGTGTGACGGAGGACGAATCCCGATGAAGAACTTAAAAAACCTCGCAGCGGCAGGAGGAAGCGGACCTCGGCTGGTGGGGGTTGGGGTCCCCCACCAGCAAAGGTACCCACGGGGGCAGGGGGGGGGGTCGGAAATGGCGGCGGCTGGGGGGGGGGGGGCTATAATGTGCCCCCTCACTCTGGCTTCGGCCCCCGCTACCGCCGACTTTCAGATACGCCCCTGCTGTGCAGGGCTTTTTTTTCAGGTGGTACTTGGGGGTACTGGCTGCTAAAATTGACCCCTGGAACCCAAGTTGTAATGAAAGAGCTCAGATTGTACACACCAATTCTGCCTTGTCATAGATTCTGTGCCTGGCTGTGGGGTGGGCACCTCAGTGATCACCCCACCCCCTGAAGGGTGGCCTAGCATTTGACTACTGGCACCTTTTTTTTGCTAGAAAAAACGCACTGCCTATGAGAATCTACTGGGTATTTCCTGGGGACTCAGCCTGGCCACAAAGCTGGAAGGACTATTGGTCTTATCTTGAACTAGCATTGCTACCACAACCCTAGCAGCAGAGGGTAACCTAGCAGCACTGTCAGATATATATGGGGGGGGGGGCACTGATACTTCCAACTCCACCCCTTTCAGTCCAGCTGGGGCGAGAGATAGGACAAGAAAGCAGCCACGCCCAGACCCTACCATGTAGAAGCAGAAGCTCCTCCTCTCTTTGTTTGGCGCGCGCTGCGCAGGGGAGTGGGTGGGACTATCTTACAGCATGCGCACTCCTGCTCGCAAGGAGACGCTTTCGGAGTGTGCGCACTGAAGCCAGAAGGGGGAAGAGGGCGTTGGTTAGGAACCGCTTCCGAGCATGCGCATTTCTCCGTTGACGTCACGGGCGTTCTCACACTCTCTCTCTCTCTCTCTCTCTCTCTCTCTCTCTCTGGGCACGCGCAGTACCTCCTGTCCCACTCACGCCAGTGCGCGGGATGCTCGGAGCATGCGCAAGTTGTCTCGCTCTGGGGGTGGGGCTGGGTCTGTTGGCGCGGGTCGCGGGAGTTTCTTTGTTGCAGAAACATTAGAGAGAAAGGTTGATATACAGAGGGTACTTAGTTGCATCTACCAGTGTGGCTTAAATCCAGGCATTTGGGGGCTTTTAAAGACCTAAGAGTTCAGGGATTCAAAATCTTGTTATGGGGTCCAGGGTCGTATATGAGTACTGACCTGCGACCCAGAAATCAACTCTCCTATTAAATTAGCTTTAAAAATGAGCTAGGGAAACTGACTTTTGATTAGCCTAAGAGATGGCAAGAGAAATACTCCTAGAAGCCATCCTGGATCTACGATTTTTCTGACCAGATTGAGCCACTTAGGTTTACTCTATTATATATAGGGGCTTGAAGTTCTGATTTCCCAGTTGCATTCCCTAAGAAAAGTAGTAGCTGTGTTAGGCCACTTCTTTTATTTTACTTTATTTCTATTGATTACTTAAGAAAAGTAAAACTCCCAGCTCCCCACATGCAATAGGGTAAACCCAGGCTGATCGATCCGGAGCCAGCAACCTTACCTGGCTGTGGAGTGGGTCAGGAGAATATCACCCATGCTTTTTGTTTTAATGAGTCACAAGGTGATTGATAATGGGTGAATCACCCTCTACAATTCATAAAACCTTAGGTTATCACAGCTGGACAGAATCTCTTTGGCACTTTCACAAGAAATATCTCATGAATTCTAGTTCATAACTATTGTTCTTCTGCCCAAGGTTTTTATTAAAGACTGTTTCACCTGTTTGTTTCTGAGGCTATAAATGATGGGGTTTAGAACACTCCTAGTTGGGCCCCAAAAATAAATAAATAATAATTTGGCCATTTGAAAAGCCAGCTAGCTAAAATATTAGGGTGGAGTTTTAAAAAAATGAAGTTATATGGTTAGTGCCACCACCAACTGAATAACTGATTCTGAATTTGAGCTCAAGAAGTATTAGAAACAGACCATCACACATTGATACTTTTTATAACTTACATTTACATGGTGTTTTCATTGTTCTAGACCCAGCTACACTCAGAGGAAAAGAGTCTTAGTTGTGTTTTCTGAAGAAAGACTCCATGTAAACTCTTTCTCCGTGCTTAATGTTTGAGCCTTGCTCTCCCAGTTGGTCATAATAAGTGTCCCTAGTAGCTCGACCTGATGAGCATCTTTAATTGACCACATGGGCATTCACTGCTTGCTTCCTCTGTTTATTACAAGTAGGGCTGCCGGAAGGTGTAGATGGGCACCCACCTCAGGTGGTTGGGTTGGGGGGGGGGGGGGGGGATTGCACTGTAGTACCAGCATTCTGACTGTTGTGGATGTAAGTTGTGCTGGAGCTTACTATTGTAAGGGAATGGTTATTTATTTATTGGTTACATTTGTACCCCACATTTTCCCACTTATTTGCAGGCTCAATGTGGCTTACATAGTACTGTAATGGCGTTCGCCATGTCGGCTGATAACAAATACAAGGTTATATTGTTGAAGATTGCCTATTGTCCAGTACGATCATTGGTTATGCGGTGTTGCTGATTGTGGGGGGATTATGGTGGATCGGTGGGGTAAGCCTTCTTGAAGAGGTTGGTTTTTAGTGATCTCCTGAAATTTAGATGGTCATAGATTATTTTCACAGCTTTTGGAAGTCCATTCCTTAGTTGTGTGCTTATGTAGGAGAAGCAGGATACATAAGTTGTTTTGTAGTTAAGTCCTTTGCAGTTAGGGTAATGTAAGCTTAGGTATGATCGTGATGATCTGATTCTGTTTCTGGTTATCTTTTAATGACTCAGTCAGCTGCATCCTTGGAAGAGGTTCAGTCACCCATGCTTTCAAAATGGGAGGCATGGAGGACACCCATTATTCCTATGAGCGTCTCTAGTATTTAACATGTGCTAATCAGTGCGCGCTAAAAATGCTACTGCGCCTTTGTAAAAGACCCACTCTCTAAGAAACCTAGGGGAAAATATTCAGCTGGCAGCATTCAGTGGGGTTTTTTTTTGTCCGCTGCCTGTGTTATGCTCCGAGATTCAATGCAATATTCAGTACTTAACCGCCGAAGCAAAACTGGAAAGAAATAGGCCTGAGTTTTTTGCGGTTGGCTTTGTTCGATTTGTCTGGTTATCTTAGGCAGTTAAAACTGCTGAATATTGGTACTGGTTGGTGCTGAACATCAGTGAATTGCCCCACACAAATGGAATTAGAAAAGGTACAGAGAAGGGCGACGAAAATGATAAAGAGGATGGGACGACTTCCCTATGAGGAAAAGTTGAAGCTGCTAGGCAGGGGCTTATCTAGACCTGACATTTTGAGGGGGGCCAGTTAAAATGGGGGGGCACTAAGCATACAGGTTGAGTAGTGCTTGGTATTCTGCTAAATAATGCTTTACAGTGTTCTTGATGATGGGTTACTAAGTACACAAGTCAGTCTTGCATCAATATAAACTACATACACATTTATAGAAACCTTGGAAACACTGACCTCCAGCCCACTCCAACTCCTCCCCCCGAGCATTGTCCTTTGACTGCCTGGTGGTCCGTGGTGACAACCCCCTCTCCCGGCCCCCCTACCTTTCATTGGAGGAGGGACGCAGCATGCCTGCCTCCCTCCTCTTCCAGTCGACGCCGCTTCAAAATGGCGGTGCCCAGCCCCACCCATTGCATCCTGGGATGCGCTGGGCGAGGCTACAGACCATGTATAATTTTGTGTCATCTGCGAATTTAATTACCTCACTAGTTACTCCCATCTCTAGGTCATAGATAAATATGTTAAAAAGCAGCAGTCCCAACACAAACCCCTGTGGGACCCCACTAACTACCCTTCTCCACTGAGAATACTGACCATTCAACCCTACTCTTTGTTTCCTATCTTTCAACCAGCTCTTAATCCATAGTAATACCCTACCTCCGATCCCATGACTGTCCAGTTTCCTCAGGAGTCTTTCATGAGGCACTTTGTCAAACGCCTTTTGAAAATCCAGATACACAATATCCACCGGCTCCCCATTGTCCACATGTTTGTTCACCCCCGCAACCTCCCAGCTAATCAGAAATCACATTGGCCATTGATTAATGGTCTCAATAGATCAGGTACAGAAGCTTTATAAAGGGGTCTTTTTATTGAGCTGCATTAAGCAGTTAATATGCAATTTTCAGTGCTGTAGATAGTAGTATGGGGCTGCCCTGTGCTAAAGAAGAAACTTTTGCATTAAAAATCCTGCATTAGCTATCTAACACAAGAGTGGATTTTGTGGCATAGACAGGCAGAAGTTTACCCAGCTAGCATATGGGTCGGTTCCACATACTGGCTGTTATGATTGCCAATAATACAGCTGAATGTACCACCACCTCAAGAGGAGGTGGTAAATGCAGCAGCGCTGTCGGCAGTCCAGTAGCTTGGCTACAGCGCTCTATCATGGATGCACCTCTACCTCTCTGATTCTGCCTCTCCATGCATGTCTCTGATTCCCCCAGTCACAAGTCTGAAGCCAGCCCTGAGTTCCCGACACATCCTGTTGACCACCCTGAGTTCCTGATATATCCCGTTGACAGCCTTGAGTTCCTGATACATCCCATTCAAAGCCCTGAGTCCCCAATCACAATCCTGAAGACAGCCCTGAGTCCATGATATATCCTAATGACAATCTAGAGCTTTTGACATATCCCAAGGCAACCATGAGTCATCAATCACAATCCTGAAGATAGTACTTAGTCTCCAACACTGCACCTGACAGCTAGTGGGCAAAAGAACCATTTTGGATGATGGTGCTGGCCAGCAGCAGAGAGTGATTGCTGTGGCTTGGGACCCCCTGAACTACCAGTGAAGCCTCCAACTAGGTCCCACGGAGGGTCAGGGGATAGGTGAGATATCTGGAGAGTCAAAGTTGTTGTATCATGGGGTGGGGTAGATCCCAGTGAGGGATGTGTTGGGGTCTCAGCGCTGTCTTTAGAATAGTGATCAGGGACTCTTGGCTGTGACTGGGAGTATTAGATGATGGATCAGAGATATCAGACTTTGACGTGGGGGATTAGCTTGGGGGAAGGATGAAGAAAAGGGGGTTTGCCACCTCTTCAGCTTTATTTATTTTGAGTAAGCAGCACCATATTACATGCAGTTCCAGAAAATGAGGGTGCATTAACTCATTGCCCTGTGCATTAAATGTAGGGAAGATGCAAGACACCCCCCCACTGCATTTACTGTGAAGGCTTTGTATTTATCATACTTTAATTTTTGTGTTAAATGTGCAGTAGCTGCAAAGACTACCCCAGCTTTGTAAAAAGGCCCCTAAATTATATATATTCAAACCCAGGAAGAATCTTTTCACCTTGACAAACATGGCTAGAAAGAGAAAATTCCAGACTATTTACAGTTAATTTTCTCATTGAGTTGTAAATATCACATGATTTCATCATCAAATACCCAGGCACTGTGCACCCAGGGGTGGTGTGATCGCTGAGGGACCCACCCTACAATAGCCAGGCCCCCTGCAACCAGTCACAGAATCTATGGCAAGGCAGAATTGGTGTGTAGAGCCTGAGCTCTTTCATTAAAACCTGGGGTCCATGGGTCAGTTTTAGCAGACAATGGAAAAGGTACCAGTACCTCCAAGTACCCCTTCAAAAAAAAGCCCAGGTTCTACCCAAGGGGAGGGAAGATAATCAGAGATAACAAGTCTGGTGTTCGACTGGAGTTTGGATTGCTACTCTGACATTTGCCAAATTAACATTACATCCCAATTTTACTCAGAGAATTCAGAAATGGTTCAGTTTATCAGTTAACATTACACTGTGGTTGCTTTTGCGCTAGTACAGTATTTTTTCACGGAGAGAGTAGTGGATGCTTGGAATGCCCTCCCGCGGGAGGTGGTGGAAATGAAAACGGTAACAGAATTCAAACACGCGTGGGATAAACATAAAGGAATCCTGTTCAGAAGGAATGGATCCTAAGGAGCTTAGCCGAGATTGGGTGGCAGAGCCAGCCGGTGGTGGGAGGCGAGGATAGTGCTGGGCAGACTTATATGGTCTGTGTCAGAGCCAGTGGTGGGAGGCGGGTCTGGTGGTTGGGAGGCGGGGATAGTGCTGGACAGACTTATACGGTCTGTGCCCTGAAGAGAACAGGTACAAATCAAAGTAGGGTATACACAAAAAGTAGCACATATGAGTTTGTCTTGTTGGGCAGACTGGATGGACCATGCAGGTCTTTTTCTGCCGTCATTTACTATGTTACTATGTTACAGTGTAGCAGATATCAGTTGTGTTCATATTGCCTCATGGAAATAAAGTTAAAAAGGTAAGCCATGGCGGTAGCCACACACAACTTCAATGCTAGCTTCCACCAACCAATTGTAGATGTTGTTTTACACTCTTAGACGACCTTTTCTAAAAGTGTACGTGAAAAAGAACCTGATGTTATATAAATAAGTATCTTTAGGAACTTACTGTAGTTTGCATGAAGCAAGGAATGAGTTACAAGGTTTACACTTACACACACATTGACATACATACTTCATCCATACTACTATCATTTCTATAGCGCTACTAGATATATGCAGCACTGTACACTTGAACATGAAAAGACAGTCCCTGCTCGACAGTTTACATTCTAAACAGGGACAAGTAAGGGAATTACTAATGGGGAATGACAAAAAAAGACATTGGTACTGAACAAGTGAATATGGGTTAGGAGCAAAAAGCAGCATCAAAAAGGCTGACTTTTAGCCTAGGTTTGAAGACAGCCAGAGATGGAGCTTGACATACTGGCTCAGGAAGTCTATTCCAGGCATATGCTGCAGCAAGATAAAAGGAACGGAGTCTGGAGTTAGCAGAACAGGAGAAAGGTGCAGGTAAGAGAGTTTTACTTGATGAACAGAGTTCACGGGGAGAGAAGAGTGGAGAGGTACCGAGGAGCTCCAGAGTGAATGCACTTGTAAGTCAATAAGAGGAGTTTGAACTGTATGGGGAAACAGGGAGCTAGTGAAGTGACTTGAGGAGAGGGCTAATATGAGCGTAGCGACCATGGCGGAATATAAGTTGTGCAGCAGAATTTTGAACTGAGTGAAAGAGAGAGAGAAGGCTTATCAGGAGACCTATGAGAAGCAAGTTGCAGTAGTATAAGTGAGAGGTAATAAGAGTGTGAATAAGGGATTTGGTAGTGTGCTGTTGAGAAAGGAAAGGACAATTTTGGTGATATTATAGATGCAATCTCCTGTTTCTGCCTGGGCGGATCGCAACAGTAGAGGGAAAGCTTCAGGACAGCTGAAGGCAGCTGACAAGGATGTGTACTGTGCCAGGAAATAAAAAATGTTAAAGAACACCGCTTAGGAAGGGAAAGAGATGGACTTTTGTTGGGAGAAGGAGGAAGAGAGGATCAGGGACCCCTTCCTTAATTTCTGCCCTGGCCCCACCAAAACCAGCCCTGGATACAATCAAAGAGAGAAGGAAGGGAGATGGACTGTGGTGGGGGGGAAGAGATTCCACCAAAGGGCATCAGGAACCCCCTCCTTAATTTCTGCCCTGGGCCCCACCAAAACCAGGGCCGCCGAGAGGGGGGGGACAGGGGGGACAAAAGTCCCGGGGCCCGGGCCTCCAGGGAGGCCCGGCGCCGCCCGGCCCGCCCTCCGTCACTCCCAGAACTAACCTTAAGCCTCCTTTCACTTCGCAGCAAGCAGCAGCAGGTCAGGCCACTCCTTCCTTCCATGTCCCGCCCTCGCCTGACGTAACGTCCGCGAGGGCGGGGCACGGAAGGAAGGAGGAGAGGTCTGCCCTGCCGCTGCTTCCTGCGAAGTGAAAGGAGGCTTAAGGTTAGTTCCGAGGGCCTGGCCCGATAGCGGGTCGAGGGGGCCCGGCGATCTCGGGTGGGCGGGGGGCCCGGGGCGGCCTTGTCCCGGGCCCGGCTCCGGCTCTCGGCGGTCCTGACCAAAACTAGACCTGGATGTGATCAGAGTGAATCAGAATGATTTGCTAAACAGATGGCTGTCCACCCCTTATATTGTAAGAGAAAAACTGAATAACCTATTTGTTTACAGAATCAGACCAGAGTGGGGAAAAGGTTGACTAAAGACAGTAAAGATGGCTGTCCACCCCTTATATTGTAAGAGAAAAACTGAATAACCTATTTGTTTACAGAATCAGACCAGAGTGGGGAAAAGGTTGACTAAAGACAGTACATAGAAAACATCTTTTATCCACTGGGCAGATGATATTTCCGACTGAGGAGAATTGTATAATGGCTAAAGTTTATGCCACACAGACAAGGAGAGTGGTAACAGACAGATGTGGAACAGTATCTTCCCAGGGAGATTGGGGCATAAGTGAGTACATACAAGGTGAACCATGGGGAAGGTAAGGCATAGTGAAGATTTAGAAGAAGAGTTTAAATTAGGAAAATATGAGGTACCTGTGGAGGTCACAGAATCCTGGCTATGCCTCACTAACCTCTACACAAGCCAGAGATCTTAGAGAGAGACCCATGAGGGGAAGAGGAGGAGATTTCTCAAGAGGGCCAGTGAGCAAGAAAATATTCTGAATGGTCTTGACAGACCAGGAGTCTCAGGATCAGGCTGGGGAGGGTAATATGCAACGGGAATCAGGAAAAAGAGTAACAGATTCAGGAAAAAGAGTAACAGATTGTCAAGGTTTTCGGAGTGGTGGTGATGCAACAGATAGGCAGGACTGTAAAACCCATAATGAGACTAAACACAACAGCCCTGGAACTTTGCAGATAATACAAAAAACAACTAACTGCCTCTCATCCATACAAGAAAGGACAATTTGGATCTGGGGTGTGAGAAAAGAAAAAGATTATAATGTGAAAGCTGAGTAAGAGAAAGTAATTTAAAAAAATGATCATTTTGTGGAGAAACTTTAGAAAGGGAGTGTGTAACCCATATACAGTGGGGGAAATAAGTATTTGATCCCTTGCTGATTTTGTAAGTTTGCCCACTGACAAAGACATGAGCAGCCCATAATTGAAGGGTAGGTTATTGGTAACAGTGAGAGATAGCACATCACAAATTAAATCCGGAAAATCACATTGTGGAAAGTATATGAATTTATTTGCATTCTGCAGAGGGAAATAAGTATTTGATCCCCCACCAACCAGTAAGAGATCTGGCCCCTACAGACCAGGTAGATGCTCCAAATCAACTCGTTACCTGCATGACAGACAGCTGTCGGCAATGGTCACCTGTATGAAAGACACCTGTCCACAGACTCAGTGAATCAATCAGACTCTAACCTCTACAAAATGGCCAAGAGCAAGGAGCTGTCTAAGGATGTCAGGGACAAGATCATACACCTGCACAAGGCTGGAATGGGCTACAAAACCATCAGTAAGACGCTGGGCGAGAAGGAGACAACTGTTGGTGCCATAGTAAGAAAATGGAAGAAGTACAAAATGACTGTCAATCGACAAAGATCTGGGGCTCCACGCAAAATCTCACCTCGTGGGGTATCCTTGATCATGAGGAAGGTTAGAAATCAGCCTACAACTACAAGGGGGGAACTTGTCAATGATCTCAAGGCAGCTGGGACCACTGTCACCACGAAAACCATTGGTAACACATTACGACATAACGGATTGCAATCCTGCAGTGCCCGCAAGGTCCCCCTGCTCCGGAAGGCACATGTGACGGCCCGTCTGAAGTTTGCCAGTGAACACCTGGATGATGCCGAGAGTGATTGGGAGAAGGTGCTGTGGTCAGATGAGACAAAAATTGAGCTCTTTGGCATGAACTCAACTCGCCGTGTTTGGAGGAAGAGAAATGCTGCCTATGACCCAAAGAACACCGTCCCCACTGTCAAGCATGGAGGTGGAAATGTTATGTTTTGGGGGTGTTTTTCTGCTAAGGGCACAGGACTACTTCACCGCATCAATGGGAGAATGGATGGGGCCATGTACCGTACAATTCTGAGTGACAACCTCCTTCCCTCCGCCAGGGCCTTAAAAATGGGTCGTGGCTGGGTCTTCCAGCACGACAATGACCCAAAACATACAGCCAAGGCAACAAAGGAGTGGCTCAGGAAGAAGCACATTAGGGTCATGGAGTGGCCTAGCCAGTCACCAGACCTTAATCCCATTGAAAACTTATGGAGGGAGCTGAAGCTGCGAGTTGCCAAGCGACAGCCCAGAACTCTTAATGATTTAGAGATGATCTGCAAAGAGGAGTGGACCAAAATTCCTCCTGACATGTGTGCAAACCTCATCATCAACTACAGAAGACGTCTGACCGCTGTGCTTGCCAACAAGGGTTTTGCCACCAAGTATTAGGTCTTGTTTGCCAGAGGGATCAAATACTTATTTCCCTCTGCAGAATGCAAATAAATTCATATACTTTCCACAATGTGATTTTCCGGATTTAATTTGTGATGTGCTATCTCTCACTGTTACCAATAACCTACCCTTCAATTATGGGCTGCTCATGTCTTTGTCAGTGGGCAAACTTACAAAATCAGCAAGGGATCAAATACTTATTTCCCCCACTGTATGTTCACGTGATTGTAGATCAAGTCTACAGAATTCGGATATGCAGGCCAAACTTTGAACATACAGACAGATAAAAATGTCAGAGACCCCATCAACTGTGTCTTCAGCAGTAGCCAACATCCCCAGCAGAGACACATGTTCTAGAAAACACATTAAGGCAGCACCAAGACCTGGGGACAGCTCTCAACTAAAGCTACAATGATCTCACACACCCATCACTGCAAGTAGTCCAGGAGCCTACACCTCCATGGCAGGGAATGCAGTCCTGGACCAGAGGTCTGCAAGGGTGGGAGGTTATGACAGCATGGTAAGGCCCTGGGCCTGTTACCTCTCTCTCAGCTGTGGCTGGCACATACACTAATGACCCCTGTTCCTGGGGCCCGAGGAAGAGTTCTGCAGGGCTTTAATAGACACAGGAAGAAAGCAATGTTAAGTATTAAAAATCTTTATATAATACACACACACATACACAAAGACCCTTAATGAACAGTAAAAACATGACAACCCTATCTAGGCTGAAAGAACAAAGGCAAGACAAAGCATCAGCCAGCTGTTCAGAAAACAGGTGTGTTAAAAAGAAGTGTGGGCCTGCAGGGTCACCACCCCCCTCACACGAAGCAAGAAGGATATCAAGTCCTTGGTGTCTCCCTTCACCCCACACCTTGTATTCCACCTGGCAAAGGTAGACTAGATAAAGTCCAGATAAATGGAAGAGCGGGGGGGGGGGAGGGGGGTTGTCACAGCTAGAACATTCCCACAGGAAAGCTCTGCCAAATGCAGTGAGCAGCCAGAGGGTTGACCTGCCCCCTGCTACTTTAGCTTGCCTTATTACATGAAGGCTGTGACCTCCCACTGCCAACCCCTACAGAAAGGGGGGGGGGGGGAAGAGACTAGTGACCTTACATGCCCACACTGCACAAAATGACCATATATCACAGAGCCTATATGTACCACCTAGACGTATGGTTATGATACAAGATATTGAAATCCTGGCTCATGAATACACAAAGCCCAGTTCCCAGCCCCTTCACCTCAGATATTAATTCACCCATCAGTACATGTCGTAGCATACATAATGGCGGTAATTTCAAGTCTTAGCACATGGTATAGTTCATGTCATCTTTCTCCCAGGGTGGATGCTGGAGAGAGCCCAAGGGGGCATTGCCAGTGCTAGAAAATTGTAGCAGTGGACAGGAGGCGAGAAAAGCCGACTCCGCTTGGCTAAGCTGGGGGTTGTACTCTGGCATTGGACTGTAGGGGGTGAAGTACAGAGAGTGCTGGCAGGCAGGACCAGGGTTGAAGGAGGGGAATGGGTTATAGTTCACTTGAGGGAGGCAGTTGTAGTTGGTAGACGGAGTGAATATTTCCCCCCTCTGGGCACAGCTGGCATGGACAGGGTATCCTTGTGAGGGAGGCATCAATGGGTTCCCATAGTTTGGCACCTAGGAAAGAAGGAGAGCAAATTCAAAAGTTAAGAAGCAAGAATGGATAGGCCGCATCTCCACTCAGACACTTATTACACCTCTGCCTCTATCAGTGTAACCTGCACTAGGGTATTACACATATGACCCCCACCCCCCCAAACTCCCAATCCCAACTCTGCCACCATCTCACACTGTGTAACCTTCAGTATGGAGTCACTAAGAGCTGCGACACCTGCAGACCCAACTTAGTCCCACAGCTCTCACCATAGCCCTCACCCTGTAGACTTGAACGATTGACCAGCTCTCACATTTAAACTTACAAGCAAAGGGTGTTCTCGCTGTCCAATTCACACAGATAACCAGTACTGAAAGGCTGGAGGGGAAGTCAGAACTAGATCTTGCAATTTTATATCTCAGATTTACAGCCATTCTTGACCTCCCAGAAACCATCAAGACAAGCTATTTCCACATCAAAACATTTCAAGGGTAAGCACAGAGCTCTGAGATAATATCATACAACATCCTAGTCATTCACAGGATCCAGTGATACCTGGTGTCCCTTACCTGTGCTTTCCAGGAAGCCTGGTCCAGCCAGACATCATCTTTGTGAATCCGCTTTAACTTCATTCTTCTGTTCTGAAACCAGGTCTTCACCTAGAGAAGGGAGTTATGGAACAGATTGTGAGCCCACCAGGGACAGGAAGATACTGACTGTACCCATTAGATTATCTAAGTTTGTAATATGTGGTACAACAGAAAGACAGCATCTCAAGAATCAAAGTGAAAGGAGGCAAAGAAGCCGACAGGTCCGTTTAACAGAGTTCTAATCCCCAGCTCTATCATGCTGTACATTTGCAGTTTTGAAGGAGTCACTTTACCTACCCCTACTACTTATTTCTCTAGCGCTACTAGATGTACGCAGTGCTGTACACTTGAACATGAAGAGACAGTCCCTGCTCGATAGAGCTTACAATCTAACCCCCCCTTTGGCTTAACTTGACAAGGTTCAGGTGGTGACAGTCATAACACACCAGTAATAGGTATAGACTGGTTTCTACATCTGAAGTAGATGTTTTGAGTTGGGAAATTTAAGGATCTGATTTGGGTGAAGACTAGGGGAAGGGGGGATGAAGGTTGGTATGTGCTGCATAGCCCATAGTCCCCAGTACCTGTTTGGCTGTGAGCCCCAGGGCCATGGCCACCTGTTGCATCTGAAGGGGTGTCAGGTAGGGCTGTCTCTGGAAATGCTGGTTTAGGGCCCAAAGCTGCTCTTGAGTGAACACCGTGCGGAATTTCGGCCTTCTGCCTGCCTTCCTCTCCCCCTCCCCAGGGCTCAGGGAGGAGGGCTCCGCTTTCATCTTGGCTGGGGCAAGGAGGATGTTGGATTCAGGAGAGGCAGAGGCCTGCCATGCTGCTCAGAGAGAAACCAATTACCAAAAACATTATAAAAAGTCCGGGTTAAACGTAAGTCATGTAAAATAAAAATAGCAAAATATTGTGAAAAGGTCACACATTTCAGCTTTAGCTAGTCAGAAAAGTTGCACAGCAAGAACACGTTAAGGTTTATATTTGATCTATGGTTACCATTTCCCATCCTTAAAAAAAGAGGACACTTGACCCGCCCATGGCCACCCCATTCCACACCCTCGCCCCGCCCATTTGTCACACCTCGCCCCGCCCCCTGTCGCATTTTCCTCTCCCCCTGGTCACCTCCCCTCCCTCCGGCCCTGTCACCACCTCTCCCCTTACGATCTTCCCTGGTGGTCTAGTGACTTCGACGCAGGAAAGAGCCCCCTCTTTCCTGCCCGGGGCTGCTCTGCATTCTGTATGCTGCCTGTGACGGTCTCGGTGAGATTCAAAATGGCCGCCGAGAATTGAAGCGGTCTCGCAAGACTTCAATTCTCGGCGGCCATTTTGAATCTCGTTGCGACCGTCACATCAGCATACATGATGCAGAGGAGCGCGCCGGGCAGGAAAGAGGGGGCTCTTTCCTGGGCCGAAGTCACTAGACCACCAGGGAAGATCGTGAGTAAGGAGAGGGGAGGTCCGCCGCCCGCACGTCAGCCCGCCCATTTGTCCAGAAAGAAATCCGGACAAACGGGCAGGCTGGCCAAAATCTGTCCGGACGCCCGGACATGTCCTCAAAAAGAGGACACATCCGGGTAAATCCGGACGTATGGTAACCCTAATTTGATCAGACTGAAAATTCTCCCACCCCTAACTCAGTTACAGGCTAGAGATTTTGGGACGATCCTGATGCATTATGGGGCCTGATCCCGTTCATTGAAATAAATGCTTTAAATCCCATGCTGCTTTAGGTTGCAAATTCAATGCCAGAACTGGTAAAAAAAAAAAAAAAAGTCTCCAGCCTGAACTGGCTAACTTGGCATCTCTGCTCACTGGACTAGTAAGATCTTGGGACAGAACTGACATCAGATCCCAGGACCTATTTTCCTAACCTAGACCCTTTCTTGCAAATTCATAAGCAGTAATATCTGACCAAGCAAGATGGAGGGAGATAAGGATAGGATTTAGGATCAATTTCTCCTAAAAGTACACAGGACATTAAAGAGTACTAAAACAGAACATGCTTTTGCATAGTTACATAGATAGCTATGACAAGAAACAGGAGAAGGGACAGAGACACAATGAATTATAAATTCACTAAGAAAAAGATTTCTATAAATGCCCAACTTTACACCAACCAGGAACAGAGGAAAACTGGTCTCATGCTTCCTTTTTGCAGGGGATCAGGCTCCAGAAGCAATTTGGCACTTCTGCTAGTCTTATTCCCAAGTTTCCCTTCCCTTGGGCCCACTGCTTAGGCATATATGCTACATTTAAATTAAATTAGCTTCCCTCAGGATAAAACACCCACCCACACTCCAAAGATAATAAAATAAGCATGATCAAAGCCAAGTAATCATGTTACACAAACAGCTGAACACAAGGAGAACCACAACTCAGCCCTGTCCACCACCCTCTCCCCAAAGGAAAGTTTGACCCAGTACAGGGCACTCAGTCCCCTCTTCTTCCTAGGTACAGGGCAGTAAACACAGACATCAACTCACCTGAGTCCTGGCTTCCTAAGCCCTCTGGGTTTGGGGTGAGGCCAGCTTCAGCCTGTTGGGGGTTAGGGAGGTCTGGCACAGATTGAGCTGACCCCCAATAACATTCCTCATGGTAGCCCAGGTCGTTATTCCCCTGGTAGAGCTGAGGTCCAGGTATGGGCAGAGGAACAAACATCCCAAGACAAGTCTAAGAAAATAAAATGGGGGAAAAAAATACAAACAAAGCAACAGCACAACCTGCCAAGATCAACTAATATTCTAAGGGCTTCTTTTTCAGCTTTATAAAGGCTGGACCCCCCCCCCCCCCCCCATCCCATTAACAACTCTTCTATGCAGAAACCTTGGGAAGGGGGGGGGGTGGCTGGGATGAGACACAATCCCATTCAGGATCAAGGTTTTCTTTTACAAACCTTAGAAACATCTAACTGAAGGGGTTTCAAAGGAAAAGAAACTTCTAAGCCTGGAAGGAGCTGCTCTGTTTAGTGATAGAAAAGGAGGTGTGACATACAAAAATGACCTAATTACCTGAATATGTGTGAGCAGGGACTGTGCAAGAGGGTTGAGTGTGTCTGTAAACACATCCCACCATGAGATTGGAAGGACTGTGTAGGGGGAATGAGTGTGTCTGTAACACATGCTGCCATGAGACAGCAGGGACTGTGCAGGAGGGCTGAGTGTGTCTGTAACACATGCTGCCATGAGACTACAAGGACTGTGCAAGGGGGCTGAGTATCCCTGCCTGATTTTCTTCTTAGTTCTCCTTATGATTCTCTAATGAAACACTGGGCACATGTAGTTCAAAGCTGAAGCCATCCCTGAGCTGAAGTGTCTGTTTATCAACACTTAATTAACAGGTTCAGGTGCCTCAGATCACTTGTTAGAAAAGTCTTTCCTGGGCCCCCCTGCAGAATACCTGAGGCTTTGCCCTCCCTGAACACTATTTCTAAACACTTTTGTTCACCAGAAACTAAGATTTGTATTTCAATGCCCTGATTAGAGGTGTGAGGGCTGAGAAGTTAACATAGGCAGCTGAGACACCTGGGTCTAAAAGTTCTCAATAGCACACAAATAATACAATAATAACACAACACATGGTATTTTAATATGGCACAACTCGGCCGCAGCTTTATTTAGATACAACACATCTTAACCATGGGTTAACCATAGCTTAACCCAAGCCTATCCAGCCTCTGGCTCATTGTCCAACCTAGTCCGCCGTCAAGCAAGACTGACCAATCATACACAGAGCTCCGCGCCGCCCAGCAAGGGAGCTCAACTGTAAGCGCAGCTGCCCCAGCTGCCTAGCTTACACCATCAGGCTTGGGTACCCCGCCACTAGGCCAGGGTAGCTCAGCTTGCCCCGGGCCACCCACACCAACAGCTGCGGCCTGTTGTGCCAAAATTACCTCCTCTATCACATTCTGTAGATCATTGTTAAACAGGTCATCACTCCTCTTGTAGCCATGCCTAAATGGGAGCTACCTGGTCTTGCCGCAGCTCTGCGTGCTGCCCACTTAATGAACGAGTGGCCGACGATCCACACCATTGGAGACCCTGCAATATAGAATAATGTGGAATTACATAGTTCGAGGGGGGGCCAGATTGCCGTGTGCCTTAACCTTGATGTATCCCCTGTAAGCATCGGACTTCCATCTACCTAATTTCTTAATGGATGGTGGTGGAAAGCCTAGAGCTGCTGCGCATGTGGCGGCTCCTATTCTAAAGGAATGCGTTACAAAGCTCCTCGGGTCGCGTCCTGCCTTCAACAAGCATTTGCGTAATACCGCGGAGAATTGGAATAGGGTTAAGGGGATATATCCTGGTGCACTAGAAGAGCTTCGTTACCATGAGGCCTCAGCGATAGGTATTTTCTGACATTTGCTACGGGGCACGTCTGTAACGAGTCTACCTGAGTCAGGGTAACTGTCTTCCCCTTGCCAAGATGGTCCATCTTAGATCTGTGGATTACGATCCGCAGTGTATTATCTGACAACTTAACCCCATTGAGCTGAAGCCCAACTCTCGCTGAGTTTTTCTTGGATGGAGCTACCAATTCGCATACCCTCAGCGCCCCATAGAAGGCCAATGTAAATGCTGCCCGGAAAAGCCGAGTCTCGAATTCTGATGTGCACACAGACTCCAGCGCAAGCCAGATTTCCAGCAACAAGTCATGCATGATTGGTAGTCTCCAATCTGGTCTAGCGCCGCGTTCGCGCCGCCAACCTTCTAGTAATTTTCTGACTAGAAACCTATTTTTTTGGGTCTCCCCATCCCTCTATCTTTCTGAAAAATGAGAATGCGGTCAGATAACTGGATACAGAGCTATAGGACCCTCCCTCCTGCTTCGCGTGTATGATGTAGTCCGCAATCGTGTTGTCTGGCACTGGGCCTTCCTGCCATCCCTGAGTATACAGGAAGGAACGGACTATCTGGTAGCCAGCTGTGTAAGTTGTCCACGTTCGCGGCGCCAGTGATTGTTTCAGCAATTGCCAGGCCTCGGGGCTCTGAACCTCCATAGATAGCTGGGTATCGGTTCTCCTTCCACCGTGGCTTGTGGTGCCAGTTTCCGGAACTCTTCCCACTTTGAACGAGAAAGAGTGTCAGCAAGTGGGTTGCTTGCGCCGGGAACATGTTTCACGCGCAACAATATATTGTTGAATATACACAGCATTACTAGCTCGCGCGCCAAGTCGACGACCCGCGGACATTGCGCAGTTTGCCTATTTATTATGTCTACCACTGCCCTATTGTCCGACCAAAAAACTACCCTCTTGTTGCTTAGTCTCGCTCTCCAAATGGCAACTGCTGCTACTATCGGGAATAGTTCAAGGAATGTGATATTTCTAGTGATGTGCTGTTCTTTCCAACTCGGCAGCCATACGTCCGCGCACCATTCTCCCTGGAAGTAAATCCCAAAACCGATGCTGCCAGCTGCGTCTGTATACAGCTGCAAGTTGGCATTGGATATCGGGGCATCTAGCCATACTACTCTGCCGTTGAAATCGCTCAGGAACATGTCCCAAATCCTGAGGTCATCCTTCATGGCCCTTATCATTCTGATATGGTGTGAAGGCTTACGCACTCCTGACATTGAGCTGGATAGCCTGTGCAGGACTGTCCGACCCATGATGATAACTCTGCATGCAAAATTGAGACTGTCCACCAATGACTGCATTTCACTCAGTGTAACCTTTTCTGTAGTCAAGGCTCCTGCTACTAGTGTTTTCAGCTTTTCAATCTTCTCCAGGGCAGTCGAGACACCATGTCGCAGGAATCCAGCTCAATGCCCAAGAACTGTAAACGCATACATGGATCGCATGTCTTCTCTTTCGCTAAGGGGATACTGAAAGATTGCGCTATCGCGCAAAATTGTGTAAGTGTGGACTGGCACGCTGGACTGGCCGCTGGTCCAACAAACAGGAAGTCGTCTAAGTAATGTATGATATTCTTTCTCCCCGAGGCTCTTTCTACTACTCAGTGCAAGAATGTGCTGAAACATTTGAATATAGAGCAGGACACCGAACAACCCATGGGCATGCACTTATCGTAATAGTATTGCCTTCAAACTTAAAACCTAGTATGGGGAAATTGTCCGGTTGCACAGGTAGGAGTCGGAATGCAGACTCGATGTCCGCTTTGGCCATGAGTGCTCCTTGTCCTGCTCGCCTCAGTAACTGTACTGCCATGTCGAACGTAGCGTATTGCACTGAGCTAGCCTCGGGGGGAAGAAAATCATTCACTGATCCGCCCGCCGGATAGGATAAATTGTGTATAAGCCTGTATTTCCCGGGTTCTTTCTTGGGAATGATTGCTAACGGGGAGACTATGAACCTTTCGAAAGGCTGATAGTGGAAAGGGCCCGCCACTCTCCTTAGTGATGCGCATCCTGGGTTCCATGTGCAAGCGCATTACTGAGGGGAAGTTTCCAGCTATTCTCCCACTTTGTGTGCCGTAGTATGGAATTCTGAATCCGTGTGCAAAACCTTCTTCAATTGTAACTGCATCCTTCCTACGCGGGTACTGTGCTAGCCTCGGGGGGAAGAAAATCATTCACTGATCCGCCCGCCGGATAGGATAAATTGTGTATAAGCCTGTATTTCCCGGGTTCTTTCTTGGGAATGATTGCTAACGGGGAGACTATGAACCTTTCGAAAGGCTGATAGTGGAAAGGGCCCGCCACTCTCCTTAGTGATGCGCATCCTGGGTTCCATGTGCAAGCGCATTACTGAGGGGAAGTTTCCAGCTATTCTCCCACTTTGTGTGCCGTAGTATGGAATTCTGAATCCGTGTGCAAAACCTTCTTCAATTGTAACTGCATCCTTCCTACGCGGGTACTGTGCTAACCAAGGCCGCATAGCAGCCAGGTTGACCGGGGAAGGAGCTTTCACTCTGTTATAAATAAGTACATAAGTAATGCCATACTGGGAAAAGACCAAGGGTCCATCGAGCCCAGCATCTTGTCCACGACAGCGGCCAGTCCAGGCCAAGGGCACCTGGCAAGCTTCCCAAACTGTGTGTCACAGTTGGGCGTCGGTTCTGTCAGGGGCTTTCTTAACGCACTTGCTGGCGGGATGTGGGGCTCCGCACGTGGCGCAAACATGCTTGAATTTACAGCTCTGTAAGGAACATATGGCTCTGTTGAAACGCCAACAAATCCCCTCCTGTGGCCCCAGTGCCCTCCCCGCGCCGTGTATCCCCCCGGGCCGAAAGGACCTACCTTGTGTGCCCCCTGCCACCCCTCTGTTTGTCATGGTGTACAGCCACAGGTCAACATCCTTCCATCTCCACCCTAATGCAGTGTCCTCGGCCATCCTGTCCCTATATTCCTCATCATATTTCAACCATCTGTATCCCTCATAATCCCTGTATGCTTGCATTATGCTGTGGCAGCTAAATAACAAGGCAAGTTTATAATTCTAAAACTGGATCTCCGGTCACCATACAACCTATATTTCTGAAATCCAGTAGATATATTTTAACCATAAAACTATTTATCAGACTAGTTCAGCGATCTTCCAAAGTCATGTGTCTCTGTATCTTATATCTAATTCCAAACAAATTATCCAAAAACCTCAGTGATGTTAGTCACTGCAACTTCAACTGCAGTGATATAATTAATATCAAAATCTTCATAGGTTCTTTACCACCTAACATTCTTTATATTTTTGAAAACTTTTTTCACTTATCTCATCTCGTTGTCGGACCCAGGGGGAAAGATGTCCGACATGCACGTTTCGCCCAAACCTGGGCTGTCTCAAGGACTTTCCCCTGCAAACACATAAACCCATAAGTTAAATTAATTCCCCATACTTCGGCTCTAAACCTCCGTCTGGGAGAAAAGTTCTAAAGAAGAATATAATCTTTCAACTCACCCGGTCTTTTCATTAGCGTCAGCTCAGCAAAAGAAACTTAATAGCCAAGATGGCACTAACGTTTTTTCAACCGCATTAAATAGCAGCTGATTGATGACTCATCAAACCCCTCCCCCAGGGCATTCCACCGACAGCAAGGGATCTCCTAAGCTGCTGCCGGTGGTAAGGAGGAACAACTTGAACTAGATTAAAGTAGCCCACTCAATCTCTAGATTTAAACCCTTAGGTGCTACTGTTTGTAGAGAGAAAATATTGTATTGTTCTCTAAAATTCAATAAATTCTTTAATGACCCACCCTCCTCCCGATTATCTATACATTCCACAATACGCCATTTAATATCATCCCATTTATGTTGTTTCTGTATCCAATGGTTTACAAGAGGGGCTTGGAGGTTTTGAGTTAAAATCCTAGATTTATGTTCATTCAATCTTATTTTAATTGGACGAGAGCTCCCACCAATATATATTAAGCCACAAGGGCAGATAATTGCATATACAACATTCTTACTAGCACAAGTGGTTTCAGAGAGACTTCTCAAAACTTTACCTCTCCCTGGTACAGTCCAAGTTTCTCCTTCAATGGCAAGAGGACACCATTGACATTGTCCACAAGACCTTTGACATTTTCGAATTGTCTTAGTTACATCCCTGTTCATAAACTTTTTTTTACTCAAACGTTCTCCCAAACTTTTACCCTTAGTAAAGGATATAAGGGGTAAATCAGTAAAACAAGAATATAATTGAAGTACATGCCAATGTGCCTTAAGGATCTGTACTATTTTCTGACTCACATCTCTGAACGGTAGAATGCATGTCAGACATTCTTCTTCCACTTTCTCAGATCCTTGTATCAGCAAAGACCTTTGAGCAAACCTGGCTCTGGTATAGGCTTTCCTTATAGCTGAGCCCGGGTATCCTCTCGCTATAAATCTAGCTTTCAAATCGGCTGATTGCTTCTTAAAATCAGCTAGAGTAGAACAAACCCTTCTAACCCTCAAAAATTGGCTTATAGGCAAATTATATTTCAATTGAAAAGGATGAAAACTACCAAACTGTAGAAGTGTATTTCTATTGACAGGTTTCCTATATAGAGATGTCAATAATCTATCTCCATCTTTATAGATTAAAAGGTCCAAAAACTCAATAGTGTTAGTCTGAGCTGTCATAGTGAACGAAATATTCACATCAATGGTGTTTAGCCATTGAACAAACCCATCAAGGGCTGTCTTGGAACCCGTCCATAAAAAGAAGATGTCGTCTAAAAATCGTCTCCAAAATTTTACATATTGAAAAGACGAAGAGGGATAGATCAGATTTGATTCCATTTTCGCTATATAAAGAGTCGCTACCGAGATGAGATAAGTGAAAAAGTTTTCAAAAATATAAAGAATGTTAGGTGGTAAAGAACCTATGAAGATTTTGATGTTAATTATATCACTGCAGTTGAAGTTGCAGTGACTAACATCACTGAGGTTTTTGGATAATTAGTTTGGAATAAGATATAAGATACAGAGACACATGACTTTGGAAGATCGCTGAACTAGTCTGCATTATGCTGTGGGCATATGCTAGCATCGGGCTATATTGGGTGGGGTCGGCGTGGCCAGCAGCATCTATCACACTGAGGAAGACCCACAGCCAATTAAATAACGATCTTGGTGTGCTTTTGGCCTGTGCAATTGTATTTTCTTTTGCGTCTTTACTCCTCTTTTTACTCCTCTTCCTCCCCTCTGGGACCTGAAACATGTCAAAGTATTTTTTGTTTTTTATCTTTTCTCGGGTGGATTTGGGAACTAGCCTCCAGATGCACGGCAAGGCTGCCAGAGGTGGGAGACGTTCGTCCCTGGCACCTGCAGCCGCTAATTCCGCATTCCGTGCTTCATCGTCCTCATCCGACGAAGTGGAAGATGAGGACAATGAATCTGAACTGCTCTCTGTGTCGGAGTCTCTTCGCCTACCCTTTTTCTTTCCTTTCCCTTTTCCTTTCTTTTTCTTTTTCCCTTTCTTGTCTTTTGTGGGCTTTGCCTCACTGGCTGGCGTGCCTTGACACCAGCTGGTGCCCTCTCTCTCAGTGTGTGAGCCCTGCTCTCCCCCATCCCATGCCACATGGCCACGGAGGCGCGACTGAGTGCTGCCCTTGCCCTACCACTGGCCCCGGACCATCCGTCACCTGAGTTACTGTACCCTGTGGCATAGTCCATCCCGTGAATGGCGGTGGGTGTGGCCAGTGTCCTGGTTTGCCAGTCTCGTTTGTGAGGGGAGGCTCTCAGATATGTCGGCTGCATCCTGACGTCTTGTGGCCTTCTTCTTGTTACCTTTTTTGATCAATATCGTGTCTGCTGTGGCGGCTTTTCCAGCCGCCGCCGCCACCTTCTTGTTTGCTTGCTTTCTTAGGCCTTTTTTTTTGTCTGCGGAGCTTAGTTGTTGCGTCTCTGCTGCTGCGTTGATCGGGTATTCTTCGTATCCTGCTGCCTCATCCACCTGCATGGGTGATGTGCTGTGTCCGTCCTCCACCATGATTTCTTGGGTGGGGCAGGCTTCAACCGCACCTGTACTTGCTGCTGCTTCCATTCTGATGGAGGAGGGTAAGGCAATAATGTCGACAGACAAGGATCTATATAGACTTAAAAGATAACCAATTAATAGCTTCCTCGCAAGCGATGAACAATTGAAATGTACCCCCTTTTTCTTAATGTTTATTTGTTTATGCATTTTTGAACTTATTTATTTACTTATTCTTTTTTTTTTTTGCTGGGACCCTGTGACATCTCGAGGTGCGCAGACATTTTAATAGTTGTATGAATGGCCTAACGTTTGTACAATTATATATATATATATTTTTTTTTGCACTTTCTTTATCTTATACCAAGATGGCTGCCACTTATCTTAATCCTACTGACTGATTCCTGCCCTCTCCAATATGGCCGCCTCTTTCCCTATCCTCTGCTCTAGTTCTGTAGTTCACTCTGCCCTATCCAAGATGGCCGCCCCTGCAGGAAGGCATGTGCTCTAACTAATATGGCCGCCTACATCCTGCGATATGGCCACCTTCCTCCCACAGCTGCACTTCAACTTTGCTGTAATTACAATTTCATACTTACAGATCGCTGGGCTGGGGAGGAAGGACACTGGATCGCCCGACTCTGTTTCGTGCTGTGCCTTCGGTGTGGGTGGGGGGGCGGGATCTTTCTTGCTGCTCCGAGGGGCACTCCTTCCAATGCGGTCGGTGCTGAGCGGGAATCCGTCCACTGGGTCCAGCAAACAGCCATGGAGCCTGCACTGGATTCAGCACACCGCCACGGAGCCTGCACGACCCGCCAGATCGCACGAAATCGGGAATGTGTTCGCTGCGCTCTGTTGCGCCGCACCTCTCAATCACTCTGCTGTTGCCGGCCTACCCCACCTCTCTTGCACCCCGCTGGTAACCCCGCGCAAGCCCCTTGGTGCATGGCGCCATGTTACCTGCGGCTCCGTGCACCTGTGGGGCACTGCACCTATCTTTTCTCCTTGGACCATCCTGGTAGGATGTTTCATCCTGCTGAGCATGGATTATTTCCTGCTGGTGCAGCTCTAGCAAATAATGCAACCCAGAAAACTTAAAACTCTTATTATTACTTAACCTTTGTAAAGCCTACACCATGCACAGCACTGGAGTAGCCTAGTGGTTAGTGCAGTGGACTTTGATTCTGGGGAACTGAGTTTGATTCCCACTGCAGCTCCTTGTGACTCTGGGCAAGTCTCTTAACCCTCCATTGCCTCTGGTACAAAATAAGTACCTGAATATATGTAAACCGCTTTGAATGTAGTTGCAAAAACCTCAGAAAGGTGGTATATCCCTTTCACTGTACAGACATATAAACGAGAGATGGTCCCTGCTCCACAGAGCTTATCATCCAGTCAAATATAGACAACAGTTCATAATGTTAAACCTGCATCACAGAACAGCAGGTCCCTGACAAGGTAAGGTGGAGAAACTACTACTACTACTTATCATTTCTATAGTGCTACAAGGCATACACAGCACTGTACACCATACACAAAAGACAGTCCCTGCTCAAAGAGCTTACAATCTAGATAAGACAGGTAAACAAACAGAACAATAATGGTAAGGGAATAAAGAGGTGAGAAAATGGGAGTGGGAATCTCTACACAGCGCACCCTCTGTGTTGTTAGCCTAGTAGCAGACCTTCCAAGTTACCCAGTTCCTGGACTTCTACACCTCAACTGTAAATTAAAAAAAAAACCCATGTAACTCCTTTCATAGTCTCTTATAAGTATTAGAATTGTATAAGTTGTTTTTTCTTTTACCTTTATATTTTGACTTGGATCTCACCATATTTGTGGGCTAATAAGGAGACTTAGATTTTGACTAAGCAAATTATGCCTTAGATAAATTTCTTTTAGAACTTAATGTTTGTTTTTTAAGTCTTCTTTTTGTACAAGATGTTTATCTTGGAAGTGTATAAGAAACTTAATAAAGAAATTTAAACGAAAGCCAGTTCTGGATTTCTGACAACCTTATACTGGTGTATTATGGAACCTGCAGCACTTATTTTCTAAGGGTAAAATCAGGGACTACAAATCCCACACTGCTTTGCGATGTAAGTTAAAAACCAGGACTGGACAAAAAGTCTCCCTCCTGGAATCACTGCCTTGATTTTCTCTACTCTCATGCCATCCTTGATCCACTTCAATCCGGTTTTCGCCCTCTACACGCGACAGAAAGGGCACTGACTAAAATCTGTAATAACCTGTTCCTTGCCAAATCCAAAGGTCACTACTCCATCCTCATCCTTCTCGACCTATCCGCTGCTTTTGACACAGTCAATCATAATTTACTTCTTGCCACACTGTCCTCATTTGGGTGCCAGGGCTCTGTCCTCTCCTGGTTCTCCTCTTATCTATCCCACCGTACCTTCAGAGTACATTCTCATGGATCTTCCTCCACCCCCATCCCGCTGTCTGTTGGAGTCCCTCAGGGATCTGTCCTTGGACCCCTTCTTTTTCCAATCTACACCTCTTCCCTGGGCTCGCTGATATCATCTCATGGTTTCCAATATCATCTTTATGCTGACGACACCCAGCTTTATCTCTCCACACCAGACATCTCTTCGGAAACCCAGGCCAAAGTATAGGCCTGCTTATCCGACATTGCTGCCTGGATGTCCAACCGCCACCTGAAACTGAACATGGCCAAGACCGAACTCATTGTCTTTCCACCCAAACCCACTTCTCCTCTCCCTCCACTCTCTATTTCAGTCGATAACACCCTCATCCTCCCCGTCTCATCTGCCCGCAACCTCGGAGTCATCTTTGACTCCTCCCTTTCCTTCTCTGCCCATATCCAGCAGACAGCCAAGACCTGTTGCTTCTTTCAGTGGACCCTTGCGTTTTTATGTCAGCGGCTCCACTGTTGATCTTATATTAAATCTTATTCTCTAATGATTTCTGGACTACAGGCGGCAACCACCAATGTGATCGGTAGCTTCCTTTTCAAGGAAAAGCTTCAACATCAACAATGATTATATTATGGCTAAATAATAACATTATAAATGTATATGCTTTATTTTTGTTATTACTATCTCTATTCAGGATTGGGATATACAGAATGGAAACTCCTGCAACGACTAAATGTCTAAATCATGCGTATGGTTGATTCTGCCTTTTTTTGCCTGGCCATCATCCTTGCTAGGATATAATATCTATATGTGTGATTCTCTCCATGTGGGTTACTTTTAGTATAATGTATGCTCAGACTGACTTTTCATCCATTGGTAAGGTGGGTCTATAACATTATAAACGTTGAGATAAAGTGGACAGTTTGAATCTGGAGTTAAGAAAGTGAAAAAGACGCACAGATACTGTGGAAGTAATTGACTTTTAAAACATGTGACTAATATCTTTTCCTCCCCTGTGGAAGGACAGAGGAGGGGTTTTCATTTAAAACTTTAATATTTATTGAAATCCTCCAAAACATGCATGAACTTCCATGCTGTTTGCCTGCCTAGAATTATTTATTTCTTAAAGTCATAGGGAACCTTTTACAAAGCTGCTCTAGCGATTAGCAGTGTGTCAAATGCGATGAAGCCCATTCAGTTCCTATAGGCTTCATTGCATTTGGTGCAACATGATTCAAAAAACCCACCAAAGCAGCATGGATCAATATTTACAATAAGTAATATTAATTTAATAAATCTTATAGTTCAAGCCCAACCCATATAAGATAAGTAGAAATAAACAGTAATAAACAACAAAGTCAACAAAAATATACTCTTCTACCCAAGGCTGATAGTATCTAGTACGACAGTGGTTAGCAGTAGAAACTCATCCATTCTGCACCGTTGCCTCTTATGACACTGCAGACCTCTGGACATCTTTCTCTATGGCCCATATTCTGTAGCTCTTATATGAATGCTTGGGAATAGAAAACCAGCATCAAAAAGGCAGACTTTTAGCCTAGGTTTGAAGACAGCCAGAGATGGAGCTTGACATACTGGCTCAGGAAGTCAATTCCAGGCATATGCTGCAGCAAGATAAAAGGAACAGAGTCTGGAGTTAGCAGAACAGGAGAAAGGTGCAGGTAAGAGAGTTTTACCCGATGAACAGAGTTCACGGGGAGAGAAGAGTGGAGAGGTACCGAGGAGCTCCAGAGTGAATGCACTTGTAAGTCAATAAGAGGAGTTTGAACTGTATGCGGAAACACGGAGCCAGTAAAGTGACTTGAGGAAAGGGCGGAATATAAATTGTGCAGCAGAATTCTGAACAGAGTGAAAAAGAGAGAACGCTTATCAGGAGACCTGTGAGAAGCAAGTTGCAGTAGTATAAGTGAGAGGTAATACGAGTGTGAATAAGGGATTTGGTAGTGTGCTCAGAAAGGAAAGGACAATTTTGGTGATATTATAGATGCAATCTCCTGTTTCTGCCTGGGCGGATCGCAACAGTAGAGGGAAAGCTTCAGGACAGCTGAAGGCAGCTGACAAGGATGTGTACTGTGCCAGGAAATAAAAAATGTTAAAGAACACCGCTTAGGAAGGGAAAGAAATGGACTTTTGTGGGGAGAAGGAGGAAGAGAGGATCAGGGACCCCTTCCTTAATTTCTGCCCTGGCCCCACCAAAACCAGCCCTGGATACAATCAAAGAGGGAAGGAAGGGAGATGGACTGTGGTGGGGAGAAAGGGGGGGGGGGAAGAGATTCCACCAAAGGGCATCAGGAACCCCCTCCTTAATTTCTGCCCTGCGCCCCACCAAAACCAGGGCCGCCGAGATGGGGGGACAGGGAGGACAAAAGTCCCGGGGCCTGGGCCTCCAGGGAGGCCCGGCGCCGGCACCGCCTGACCCGCCCTCCGTCACTCCCAGAGCTAACCTTAAGCCTCCTTTCACTTCGCAGCAAGCTGTAGCAGGTCAGGCCACTCCTTCCTTCCATGTCTCGCCCTCGCCTGACGTAACGTCAGCGAGGGCGGGGCATGGAAGGAAGGAGGAGAGGTCTGCCCTGCCGCTGCTTCCTGCGAAGTGAAAGGAGGCTTAAGGTTAGTTCCGAGGGCCTGGCCCGATAGCGGGTCGAGGGGGCCCGGCGATCTCGGGTGGGCGGGGGGCCCGGGGCGGCCTTGTCCCGGGCCCGGCTCCGGCTCTCGGCGGTCCTGACCAAAACTAGACCTGGATGTGATCAGAGTGAATCAGAATGATTTGCTAACAGATGGCTGTCCACCCCTTATATTGTAAGAGAAAAACTGAATAACCTATTTGTTTACAGAATCAGACCAGAGTGGGGAAAAGGTTGACTAAAGACAGTACATAGAAAACATCTTTTATCCACTGGGCAGATGATATTTCCGACTGAGGAGAATTGTATAATGGCTAAAGTTTATGCCACACAGACAAGGAGAGTGGTAACAGACAGATGTGGAACAGTATCTTCCCAGGGAGATTGGGGCATAAGTGAGTACATACAAGGTGAACCATGGGGAAGGTAAGGCATAGTGAAGATTTAGAAGAGTTTAAATTAGGAAAATATGAGGTACCTGTGGAGGTCACAGAATCCTGGCTATGCCTCACTAACCTCTACACAAGCCAGAGATCTTAGAGAGAGACCCATGAGGGGAAGAGGAGGAGATTTCTCAAGAGGGCCAGTGAGCAAGAAAATATTCTGAATGGTCTTGACAGACCAGGAGTCTCAGGATCAGGCTGGGGAGGGTAATATGCAATGGGAATCAGGAAAAAGAGTAACAGATTGTTGCATCACTACCACTCCGAAAACCTTGACAGACAGGCAGGACTGTAAAACCCATAATGGAGACTAAACACAACAGCCCTGGAACTTTGCAGATAATACAAAAAACAACTAACTGCCTCTCATCCGTACGAGAAAGGACAATTTGGATCTGGGGTGTGAGGAAAGAAAAAGGTTATAATGTGAAAGCCGAGTAAGAGAAAGTAATGAAAAAAAATGATCATCTTGTGGAGAAACAAGAGACTTAAGAAAGGGAGTGTGTAACCCATATATGTTCACGTGATTGTTGATCAAGTCTACAGAATTTGGATATGCAGGCCAAACTTTGAACATACAGACAGATAAAAATGTCAGAGACCCCATCAACTGTGTCTTCAGCAGTAGCCAACATCCCTAGCAGAGGCACATGTACAGCGCTGCGTAACCCTAGTAGCGCTCTAGAAATGTTAAGTAGTAGTAGTAGTAATGTTCTAGAAACCACATTTAAGGCAGCACCGAGACCTGGGGACAGCTCTCAACTAAAGCTACAATGATCTCACACACCCATCACTGCCAGTAGTCCAGGAGCCTACACCTCCAAGGCAGTGAATGCAGTCCTGGACCAGAGGTCTGCAAGGGTGGGAGGTTATGACAGCATGGTAAGGCCCTGGGCCTGTTACCGCTCTCTCAGCTGTGGCTGGCACATACACTAATGACCCCTGTTCCTGGGGCCCGAGGAAGAGTTCTGCAGGGCTTTAATAGACACAGGAAGAAAGCAATGTTAAGTATTAAAAATCTTTATATAATACACACACACATACACAAAGACCCTTAATGAACAGTAAAAACATGACAACCCTATCTAGGCTGAAAGAACAAAGGCAAGACAAAGCATCAGCCAGCTGTTCAGAAAACAGGTGTGTTAAAAAGAAGTGTGGGCCTGCAGGGTCACCACCCCCCTCACACGAAGCAAGAAGGATATCAAGTCCTTGGTGTCTCCCTTCACCCCACACCTTGTATTTCACCTGGCAAAGGTAGACTTGATAAAGTCCAGATAAATGGAAGAGCGGGGAGGGGGGGTTATCACAGCTGGAACATTCCCACAGGAAAGCTCTGCCAAATGCAGTGAGCAGCCAGAGGGTTGACCTGCCCCCTGCTACTTTAGCTTGCCTTATTAAATGAAGGCTGTGACCTCCCACTGCCAACCCCTACAGAAAAGGGGGGGGGGGGAGAGACTAGTGACCTTACATGCCCACACTGCACAAAATGACCATATATCACAGAGCCTATCTGTACCACCTAGACGTATGGTTATGATACAAGATGTTGAAATCCTGGCTCATGAATACACAAAGCCCAGTTCCCAGCCCCTTCACCTCAGATATTAATTCACCCATCAGTACATGTCGTAGCATACATAATGGCGGTAATTTCAAGTCTTAACACATGGTATAGTTCATGTCATCTTTCTCCCAGAGTGGATGCTGGAGAGAGCCCAAGGGGGCATTGCCAGTGCTAGAAAAGTGTAGCGGTGGACAGGAGGCGAGAAAAGCCGACTCCTCTTGGCTCAGCTGGGGGTTGTACTCTGGCATTGGACTGTAGGGGGCGAAGTACAGAGAGTGCTGGGAGGCAGGACCAGGGTTAAAGGAGGGGAATGGGTTATAGTTCACTTGAGGGAGGCAGTTGTAGTTGGTAGACGGAGTGAATATTTCCCCCCTCTGGGCACAGCTGGCATGGACAGGGTATCCTTGTGAGGGAGGCATCAATGGGTTCCCATAGTTTGGCACCTAGGAAAGAAGGAGAGCAAATTCAAAAGTTAAGAAGCAAGAATGGATAGGCCGCATCTCCACTCAGACACTTATTACACCTCTGCCTCTATCAGTGTAACCTGCACTAGGGTATTACACATATGACCCCCCACCCCCCCCAAACTCCCAATCCCAACTCTGCCACCATCTCACACTGTGTAACCTTCAGTATGGAGTCACTAAGAGCTGCGACACCTGCAGACCCAACTTAGTCCCACTGCTCTCACCATAGCCCTCACCCTGTAGACTTGAACGATGGACCAGCTCTCACATTTAAACTTACAAGCAAAGGGTGTTCTCGCTGTCCAATTCACACAGATAACCAGTACTGAAAGGCTGGAGGGGAAGTCAGAACTAGATCTTGCAATTTTATATCTCAGATTTACAGCCATTCTTGACCTCCCAGAAACCATCAAGTCAGGCTATTTCCACATCAAAACATTTCAAGGGTAAGCACAGAGCTCTGAGATAATATCATACAACATCCTAGTCATTCACAGGATCCAGTGATACCTGGTGTCCCTTACCTGTGCTTTCCAGGAAGCCTGGTCCAGCCAGACATCATCTTTGTGAATCCGCTTTAACTTCATTCTTCTGTTCTGAAACCAGGTCTTCACCTAGAGAAGGGAGTTATGGAACAGATTGTGAGCCCACCAGGGACAGGAAGATACTGACTATACCCGTTAGATTATCTAAGTTTGTAATATGTGGTACAACAGAAAGACAGCATCTCAAGAATCAAAGTGAAAGGAGGCAAAGAAGCCGACAGGTCCGTTTAACAGAGTTCTAATCCCCAGCTCTATCATGCTGTACATTTGCAGTTTTGAAGGAGTCACTTTACCTACCCCTACTACTTATTTCTCTAGCGCTACTAGATGTACGCAGTACTGTACACTTGAACATGAAGAGACAGTCCCTGTTCGATAGAGCTTACAATCTAACCCCCCCTTTGGCTTAACTTGACAAGGTTCAGGTGGTGACAGTCATAACACACCAGTAATAGGTACAGACTGGTTTCTACATCTGAAGTAGATGTTTTGAGGTGGGAAATTTAAGGATCTGATTTGGGTGAAGACTAGGGGAAGGGGGGATGAAGGTTGGTATGTGCTGCATAGCCCATAGTCCCCAGTACCTGTTTGGCTGTGAGCCCCAGGGCCATGGCCACCTGTTGCATCTGAAGGGGTGTCAGGTAGGGCTGTCTCTGGAAATGCTGGTTTAGGACCCAAAGCTGCTCTTGAGTGAACACCGTGCGGGATTTCGGCCTTCTGCCTGCCTTCCTCTCCCCCTCCCCAGGGCTCAGGGAGGAGGGCTCCGCTTTCATCTTGGCTGGGGCAAGGAGGATGTTGGATTCAGGAGAGGCAGAGGCCTGCCATGCTGCTCAGAGAGAAACCAATTACCAAAAACATTATAAAAAGTCCGGGTTAAACGTAAGTCATGTAAAATAAAAATAGCAAAATATTGTGAAAAGGTCACACATTTCAACTTTAGCCAGTCAGAAAAGTTGCACAGCAAGAACACGTTAAGGTTTATATTTGATCTAGGGTTACCATTTCCCATCCTTAAAAAAAGAGGACACTTGCCCCACTCCTTGTCGCACCTCGCCCCGCCCCCTGTCGCATTTTCCTCTCCCCCTGGTCACCTCCCCTACCCCCGGCCCTGTCACCACCTCTCCCCTTTCTTACGATCTTCCCTGGTGGTCTAGTGACTTCGGCGCAGGAAAGAGCCCCCTCTTTCCTGCCCGGCGCTGCTCTGCATTCTGTATGCTGCCTGTGACGGTCTCGGTGAGATTGAAAATGGCCGCCGAGAATTGAAGCGGTCTCGTGAGACTTCAATTCTCGGCGGCCATTTTGAATCTCGCCGAGACCGTCACAGGCACCATACAGGATGCAGAGCAGCGCGCCGGGCAGGAAAGAGGGGGCTCTTTCCTGTGCCCAGTGGCGTTCCTGGGGGGGCTTACACCCGGGGCAGATCGCCAATGCGCCTCGCCCCCCGGGTGCAGTGCCCCCTCCGGAACAGCGCGACGCCCCCCCGGCAAAAGACCCCCCCCCCCCCGTGTGCACGCCTGCCGGCTCTTCGATTTCATGCTCCCTTTGCCCCGGAACAGGAAGTAACCTGTTCCGGGGCAGAGGGAGCATGAAAACGAAGAGCTGGCAGGCGCGCGGCACCCCCCTACCAGCGTGCACCCGGGGCGGACCGCCCCCCTCTTGGTACGCCACTGCCTGTGCCAAAGTCACTAGACCACCAGGGAAGATCATGAGTAACGGGAGGGGAGGTCCGCCGCCCGCACGTCAGCGTCAGCCCGCCTCTTTGTCCAGAAATCCGGACAAATGGGCAGGCTGGCCAAAATCCGTCCGGACGCCCGGACATGTCCTCAATTTCTCCTAAAAGTACACAGGACATTAAAGAGTACTAAAACAGAACATGTTTTTGCATAGTTACATAGATAGCTATGACAAGAAACAGGAGAAGGGACAGAGACACAATGAATTATAAATTCACTAAGAAAAAGATTTCTATAAATGCCCAACTTTACACCAACCAGGAACAGAGGAAAACTGGTCTCATGCTTCCTTTTTGCAGGGGATCAGGCTCCAGAAGCAATTTGGCACTTCTGCTAGTCTTATTCCCAAGTTTCCCTTCCCTTGGGCCCACTGCTTAGGCATATATGCTACATTTAAATTAAATTAGCTTCCCTCAGGATAAAACACCCACCCACACTCCAAAGATAATAAAATAAGAATGATCAAAGCCAAGTAATCATGTTACACAAACAGCTGAACACAAGGAGAACCACAACTTAGCCCTGTACACCACCCTCTCCCCAAAGGAAAGTTTGATCCCAGTACAGGGCACTCAGTCCCCTCTTCTTCCTAGGTACAGGGCAGTAAACACAGACATCAACTCACCTGAGTCCTGGCTTCCTAAGCCCTCTGGGTTTGGGGTGAGGCCAGCTTCAGCCTGTTGGGGGATAGGGAGGTCTGGCACAGATTGAGCTGACCCCCAATAATATTCCTCATGGTAGCCCAGGTCGTTATTCCCCTGGTAGAGCTGAGGCCCAGGTATGGTCAGAGGAACAAGCATCTCAAGACAAATCTAAGAAAATAAAATGGGGGAAAAAATACAAACAAAGCAACAGCACAACCTGCCAAGATTAACTAATATTCTCTGGGCTTCTTTTTCAGCTTTATAAAGGCTGGACCAGCCCCCCATCCCATTAACAACTCTTCTATGCAGAAAACTTGGGAAGGGGGGGGGGTGGCTGGGGTGAGACACAATCCCATTCAGGATCAAGGTTTTCTTTTACAAACCTTAGAAACATCTAACTGAAGGGGTTTCAGAGGAAAAGAAACTTCTAAGCCTGGAAGGAGCTGCTCTGTTTAGTGATAGAAAAGGAGGTGTGACATACAAAAATGACCTAATTACCTGAATATGTGTGAGCAGGGACTGTGCAAGAGGGTTGAGTGTGTCTGTAAACACATCCTACCATGAAACTGGAAGGACTGTGTAGGGGGAATGAGTGTGTCTGTAACACATGCTACCATGAGACAGCAGGGACTGTGCAGGAGGGCTGAGTGTGTCTGTAACACATGCTGCCATGAGACTACAAGGACTGTGCAAGGGGGCTGAGTGTCCCTGCCTGTTTTTCTTCTAAGTTCTCCTTATGATTCTCTAATGAAACACTGGGCACATGTAGTTCAAAGCTGAAGCCATCCCTGGGCTGAAGTGTCTGTTTATCAACACTTAATTAACAGGTTCAGGTGCCTCAGATCACTTGTTAGAAAAGTCTTTCCTGGGCCCCCCTGCAGAGTACCTGAGGCTTTGCCCTCCCTGAACACTATTTCTAAACTCTTTTGTTCACCAGAAACTAAGATTTGTATTTCAATGCCCTGATTAGAGGTGTGAGGGCTGAGAACATAGGCAGCTGAGACACCTGGGTCTAAAAGTTCTCAATAGCACACAAATAATACAATAATAACACAACACATGGTATTTTAATATGGCATAACTTGGACACAGCTTTATTTAGATACAACACATTTTAACCATAGGTATACCCAAGCCTATCCAGCCTCTGGCTCATTGTCCAACCCAGTCCGCCGTCAAGCAAGGGAGCTCAACCGTAAGCACAGCTGCCCCAGCTGCCTAGCTTACACCATCAGGCTTGGGTACCCCGCCACTAGGCCAGGGTAGCTCAGCTTGCCCCGGGCCACCCACACCAACAGCTGCGGCCTGTTGTGCCAAAATTACCTCCTCTATCACATTCTGTAGATCATTGTTAAACAGGTCATCACTCCTCTTGTAGCCATGCCTAAATGGGAGCTACCTGGTCTTGCCGCAGCTCTGCGTGCTGCCCACTTAATGAACGAGTGGCCGACGATCCACACCGTTGGAGACCCTGCAATATAGAATAATGTGGAATTACATAGTTCGAGGGGGGGCCAGATTGCCGTGTGCTTTAACCCTGAAGTATCCCCTGTAAGCATCGGACTTCCATCTACCTAATTTCTTAATGGATGGTGGTGGAGAGCCTAGAGCTGCTGCGCATGTGGCAGCTCCTATCCTAAAGGAATGCGTTCCAAAGCTCCTTGCGTCACGTCCTGCCTTCAACAAGCATTTGCGTAATACCGCGGAGAATTGGAATAGGGTTAGAGGGGATCTATCCTGGTGCACTAGAAGAGCTTCGCTACCATGAGGCCTCTGCGATAGGTATTTTCTGACATTTGCTACGGGGCACGTCTGTAACGAGTCTACCTGAGTCAGGGTAACTGTCTGCCCTTTGCCAAGTTGGTCCATCTTGGATCTGTGGATTACGATCCGCAGTGTATTATCTGACAACTTAACCCCATTGAGCTAAAGCCCAATTCTCGCTGTTTTTCTTGGATGGAGCTACCAATTCGCATACCCTCAGCGCCACAAAGAAGGCCAATGTAAATGCTGCCCGGAAAAGCCGAGTCTCGAATTCTGATGTGCACACAGACTCCAGCGCACGCCAGATTTCCAGCAACAAGTCATGCATGATTGGTAGTCTCCAATCTGGTCTAGCGCCGCGTTCGCGCCGCCAACCTTCTAGTAATTTTCTGACTAGAAACCTATTTTTTTGGGTCTTCCCATCCCTCTATCTTTGTAAAAATGAGAATGCGGTCAGATGCCTGGATGCAGAGCTATGGGACCCTCCCTCCTGCTTTGCGTGTATGATGTAGTCCGCAATCGTGTTGTCTGGCACTGGGCTCTCCTGCCATCCCTGAGTATACAGGAAGGAACGGACTCTCTGGTAGCCAGCTGTGTAAGTTGTCCAAGTTTGCGGCGCCAGTGATTGTTTCAGCAATTGCCAGGCCTCAGGGCTCTGAACCTCCATAGGTAGCTGGGTATCGGCTCTCCTTCCACCGTGGCTTGTGGTGCCAGTTTCCGGAACTCTTCCCACTTTGAACGAGAAAGAGTGTCAGCAAGTGAGTTGCTTGCGCCGGGAACATGTTTCGCGCGCAACAATATATTGTTGAATATACACAGCATTACTAGCTCACGCGCCAAGTCGACAACCCGCAGACATCGCACAGTTTGCCTATTTATTATGTCTACCACTGCCCTATTGTCCGACCAAAAAACTACCCTCTTGTTGCTTAGTCTCGCTCTCCAAATGGCAACTGCTGCTACTATCAGGAATAGTTCAAGGAATGTGATATTTCTAGTGATGTGCTGTTCTTTCTAACTCGGCGGCCATACGTCCGCGCACCATTCTCCCTGGAAGTAAATCCCCAAACCGATGCTGCCGGCTGTGTCTGTATACAGCTGCAAGTTGGCATTGGATATCGGGGCATCTAGCCATACTACTCTGCCATTGAAATCGCTCAGGAACATGTCCTACACCCTGAGGTCATCCTTCATGGCCCTTGATATGGTGTGAAGGCTTACGCACTCCTGACATTGAGCTGGATAGCCTGTGCAGGACTGTCCGACCCATGATAATAACTGCACGCAAAATTGAGACTGCCCACCAATGACTGCATTTCACGCAGTGTGACCTTTTCTGTAGTCAAGGCTCCTGCTACTAGTGTTTTCAGCTTTTCAATCTTCTCCAGGGGAAGTCGAGACACCATGTCGCAGAAATCCAACTCAATGCCCAAGAACTGTAAACGCGTACATGGATCGCATGTCTTCTCTTTTGCTAAGTGGATTCCGAAAGATTGCCCTATCGCACAAAATTGAGTAAGTGTGGACTGGCACGCTGGACTGGCCGCTGGTCCAACAAACAGGAAGTCATCTAAGTAATGTATGATATTCTTTCTCCCCGAGGCTCTTTCTACTACCCAGTGCAAGAATGTGCTGAAACATTCGAATATAGAGCAGGACACTGAACAACCCATGGGCATGCACTTATCGTAATAGTATTGCCCTTCAAACTTAAAACCTAGTATGGGGAAATTGTCCGGTTGCACAGGTAGGAGTCGCAATGCAGACTCGATGTCCGCTTTGGCCACGAGTGCTCCTTGTCCTGCTCGCCTCAGTAACTGTACTGCCATGTCGAACGTAGCATATTGCACTGAGCTAGCCTCGGGGGGAAGAAAATCATTCACTGATCCGCCCGCCGGATAGGATAAATTGTGTATAAGCCTGTATTTCCCGGGTTCTTTCTTGGGAATGATTGCTAACGGGGAGACTATGAACCTTTCGAAAGGCTGATGTCCCGTTTCTACTGTTGGTGAGCCCTTAGGTTCCCTAAGGCCCCGAAAGACCTCAGAGGACAGCCGTGCACCCCGAATCTTCACCCGCGGCGGCCACCGTTCACCGAGGGTTAAGCCCCCAGCTGCAGGCGGCCAGCAGGACTGCTGGAACCCCGGGGTGACGGCTGGCCTGGCTGGTAGTCAGCAAGCACAGTCTCTGAGTGGCAGCTAGCAAGGGCGGCTAGCAATCCGTGAAGAAAGGTTAGCACAGTCTCTGAATGGCAGCTAGCAAGGGCGGCTAGCAATCCGTGAAGAACGGTTAGCACAGTCTCTGAATGGCCGCTAGCAAGGGCGGCTAGCAATCCGTGAAGAAAGGTTAGCACAGTCTCTGAATGGCCGCTAGCAAGGGCGGCTAGCAATCCGTGAAGAAAGGTTAGCACAGTCTCTGAATGGCAGCTAGCAAGGGCGGCTAGCAATCCGTGAAGAAAGGTTAGCACAGTCTCTGAATGGCAGCTAGCAAGGGCGGCTAGCAATCCGTGAAGAAAGGTTAGCACAGTCTCTGAATGGCAGCTAGCAAGGGCGGCTAGCAAAACACACAAACCCACTGTGCCGGCTTCTGATACGAGAACCGGAAGCGCCGATGTCTGCCATCCTCGGAGTTAAATCTCGCGCCTTCCCGCCCCCAACGGCGAGTCTCTCCAAGCGGGTGTGGGGAGGCGGAGCTTCAGAGCCCTCCAACTCCGGAGCGGGGAAGACGTCGGCCCCGTGCTCTAGCGCCGCCATCTTGGGCGGCGCGAATCTCTTCCCGGCGCTTCCCCCAGCGAGGCCGGCGGTCACCGCCGCCGGCCGCCAATCCCGACCCGGGCCGCCGACCCCCACGGCCGCGCCGTGGCCACCGACTCCCGCCCCCTGCGGGAGGAGAAGCGCAGGTAGACGCATGAGACACGACAGTATCTCCCCCGGATGCCCCCTCTCCTTCGGGACCCGGTTTACGAGGGAACCGTGTGTGGAAAGCCCTTACCAAGTCCGGGGCATGCACGTTGACAGCGGGTTCCCAGGAATTGTCTTCGGGCCCGAAATGCTTCCATGCCAGCAGGTAGTACAACTTCCCCCGTCGCCTCCGGAGTCTAGAATGTCGTCAACTTCATATTCCGGATCAGGATCCACTTCGGGGGTCACCGTCTCCTGGCTTTGCGGGTGCCACCGAGAGCCTCGGAAACTCTTCAGCAAGGAGACATGAAAGGCATTATGTACCTGCAGAGTACTTGGTAGGCACAACCGGTACGTGACCGCTCCAATCCGAGATTGGATCGGAAATGGCCCAATATACCGGGGTCCCAACCTCCGTGACAGGACGCGAAGTCTCAGGTGTTTCGTACTGAGCCATACTTTCTGCCCCGGTTGTAACGCCGGGGCAGTTCTCCGGTGGCGATCAGCAAAACTCTTGTACTTGACAGCTGTTCGTTGTAGTTGATCTTGAGTCATCTCCAGACCTTCTGCAGGTCAGTTAAGATCTGAGTCACCATGGGCGCCGGGGAGTCAGAAGGAAATGGTGCTGGAAGCCGGGGATGTCGCCCATACACTAAGAAAAAAGGGGAGTTCCCCGAGGCCAAGTGGTCACTGTGGTTGTAGGCAAACTCGGCCCAAGGAAGCAAAGATGTCCAGTTATCTTGGCGCTTATTGACGAAAGCCCGCAAAAACCCCTTCAAGGTTTGATTAATCCGTTCGACCATTCCATTGGTCTGGGGATGGTAGGCCGAAGAAAAATGAGTTTTAACTCCCAGGGCCGCGCACAAGGCTCTCCAGAAACGTGAGGTAAATTGGGGTCCTCGATCGCTGACGATTCGAGTGGGCAGCCCATGAAGCCGGAAAATGTGTTGAATGAAGTGTTGGGCTAAGACGGCCGCCGATGGAAGTCCTGGCAATGGAACAAAATGGGCCATCTTGGAAAAATGGTCAACCACCACCCAAATCACCATGTGTCCCTGGGAGCTGGGGAGGTCGGTGATGAAATCCATAGATAGCTCCGTCCAGGGTGCTGTCGGTACGGACAGCGGTTGCAAGTCCCCCAGGGGGTGCCCAATTACTGGCTTGGTGCGGGCGCAAACAGGACAGGTGGTGACGAATTGGAGAATGTCTCGCCTCATTTGAGGCCACCGATACTGTCTTGCAATGAAACGGAGGGTCTTTTGATATCCGAAATGCCCGGCCCATCTGGACGAATGTCCCCATTGCTTTACTTTTTCTCGATTGGCGGGCGGCACCAATTCTTTCGTAGGAGCGACCCCCCCCCCCCCCCCCGCGGCCGCACTGAGGCATGCCGGATCCAACATGGGATGGGTCTCCCTTGTCTCCTCTGGAACCTCAAATGCTCTGGAGAGGGAATCCGCAGGGGTATTCTGAGCAGCAGCCCGAAACACCAGTTGAAAGTGAAACCTGGCAAAAAATAATGACCAACGGGCCTGTCGGGGATTTAGCCGTTGGGCCTGTTGAAGATACAGAAGATTCTTGTGATCAGTGATCACCGTAAACCGGTGTTCAGCTCCCTCCAGCAGATGCCTCCATTCTTGCAGGGCTAATTTCAATGCCAAGAGCTCTCTGTCCCCCACTGTATAGTTACGCTCCGCCGGGGAGAATTTACGAGAGAAGAAGGAGCAAGGTTGGCGCCGGCCTTTGGGGTTGACTTGAGAGAGCACTGCCCCAGCCCCCAAGGCGGATGCGTCCACCTCCACAATAAATGGTTTTTCTGGATCCGGGGCCAACAAGATGGACACTGAGTCGAACGCCTCTTTTACCTGGCGGAAGGCCGCTTGCGCCTCTGGTGGCCAGTCCCGGACATTCGCATGTTTCTTCGTGAGCGCCGTCAACGGCGCTGTCAATTGCGAATACTGAGGGATAAACTGGCGATAGTAGTTCGCGAACCCCAGAAAACGTTGTAACGCTTTTAATCCCAGCGGTTGAGGCCATTCCCCATTAGCGCGGAGTTTGTCAGGATCCATCCGCAACCCCCCGGGTAACAGAATGTGTCCCAAAAATGGCAGAGACTGCTGATGAAAAGCGCACTTACTGAGTTTGGCCAACAAGCGGAATTGCCGTAAACATTGCAGCACAGCGCGAACATGACTCACATGCTCGGCGGGGTCCTTGGAGAAGATCAAGATATCGTCCAGGTACACAATCACCGTGGAGTTCAACAAATCCTCGAGCACGAAATTGATGAATCGCTGGAACACTGCAGGGGCGTTGCATAACCCAAACGGCATCACTCGATACTCAAAATGTCCCTCGTGGGTATTAAATGCAGTCTTCCATTCGTCCCCCTGCCGGATCCGAACCAAATTATAGGCCCCCCGCAAGTCCAACTTGGTAAAGATCTGGGCTCCTTGCAGCCTGTCAAAGAGTTCTGGGATGAGTGGTAGGGGGAATCGATCCTTCACCGTGATGGCATTTAACCCTCGATAATCAATACAGGGCCTTAAGGAGCCATCCTTCTTGGTCACGAAAAATAACCCGGCCCCGGCAGGGGACGTAGAGGGACGGATGAATCCTTTCTGAAGATTCTCCTGGATATACTCTTGCATCACTTTGGATTCTTCCCGGGACAAGGTATACAGTCGGCCCCGGGGTGGCATGGTATCTGCCATCAACCTAATGGCACAGTCGAAAGACCGATGAGGCGGTAAGATCTCCGCCTCCACTGGACTGAATACATCTGCGAAGTCCCGATAGTCCATCGGCAGGGGGCCCAGACCTGCCAGTGCCCCTTCGGGCACAATAGCTAATGCGGGACAGCTGCCGTTCCGGCCCTTGCAACAGATCTTCTGGCAGGTGTCACCCCAAGACCGGATCTTCCCCCCTGTCCAGTCAATAACGGGACTATGACGCCGTAGCCACGGCAAGCCCAGGACCACCGGGTGAATGGTCCGGGATAGTACCAGGAATTGAACCTCTTCCCGATGATCCTCCCCCACCTGAAGTTCCAAAAAGGGGGTGATTTCCATGACCGGCTGTGGTAATGTAGTTCCCTGAATGGAGGTTACTTGCAATGCCGGTCGACGAGGAAGCATAGGCCAGTCCATCTGTTGCAGCAGTTCGTGGCAAATAAAGTTGCCCCCCGAACCAGAGTCCACCAGGGCCCGAGTCCGGATCATGGTCTCTTGCCATCGTAGAGTTACTGGCAGTGTTACCAGGGAATCCGGTAGGGGAGCGGAGTGCCCCAAGACCCTTCCCCTCAAGGCGCCTTGGGGGAAGCGTTTCCCGCCCGAGCGGGACAAGATCGAACAAAATGCCCGGCCTCACCACAATAGAGGCACAGTCCGTCCCACAAGCGCTTCTTTCTGTCCGAGGGAGTCAGCCGTTGACGGCCAATCACCATCGGTTCCTCCCCATTCTCCTTGGGATCCCGGTTCCCCCGGCGGGGAGACGGGCCCTTGCCGGTCCGGGACGCTCCCCGTGCCCACTTCTGCCGCTCCGCCCGGGCTGTGGCTCGCTCCTGGAACCGGGTACCTACTCGTATACAGAACGAAATCAGGGCATCCAATTGCCCCGGGACCTCCCATCCTGCCAACTCGTCCTTGATGCGTTCTTGCAATCCTTCCATAAAGATTGCCACCAGGGACTCCTGGTTCCAACGCAATTCCGTGGCTAGGGTCCGAAAACGAATGGCATAATCCGCCACCGTCCCCTCGCCCTGTTGAATCCACAGCAGTTCCGACGCTACGGAAGATGGCCTGCCAGGGAGGTCGAATACCATGCGGAAGCGGCGCTGAAATTCGACATAATCGTCCAAGATGGGGTCCTGCTGTTCGTTTAACGGAGATGCCCATGCCAGGGCCTTCCCTTCGCATAGGCCAATGATATATCCCACCTTACTTTGATCTGAAGAAAATGCCTCCGGTTGCATTCGGAAGGCCAGGTTGCACTGATTGAGGAACCCCCGGCAACCTCCGGGGGCCCCATCATATCGTGCCGGCTCAGGGAACCGAGGTCCCGTGCGGAACCCTCCCGAACGGGGAGCCGCTGCGGCCTGGTTCTGTACCTGAAGCGTTGAAAGCTGAGAGCACACGTTCTGGAGCGCCCCTGACAGGGCGTTCAGCTGCTCCTGCTGCTGCTGAAGTACCTTGGCCAGGTCCCGTAGATCAGGCTGCGTAGGCGAGCTCATTGCTTCCGGTTCTTGTCCTGTTTCTACTGTTGGTGAGCCCTTAGGTTCCCTAAGGCCCCGAAAGACCTCAGAGGACAGCCGTGCACCCCGAATCTTCACCCGCGGCGGCCACCGTTCACTGAGGGTTAAGCCCCCAGCTGCAGGCGGCCAGCAGGACTGCTGGAACCGCGGGGTGACGGCTGGCCTGGCTGGTAGTCAGCAAGCACAGTCTCTGAGTGGCAGCTAGCAAGGGCGGCTAGCAATCCGTGAAGAAAGGTTAGCACAGTCTCTGAATGGCAGCTAGCAAGGGCGGCTAGCAATCCGTGAAGAAAGGTTAGCACAGTCTCTGAATGGCAGCTAGCAAGGGCGGCTAGCAAAACACACAAACCCACTGTGCCGGCTTCTGATACGAGAACCGGAAGCGCCGATGTCTGCCATCCTCGGAGTTAAATCTCGCGCCTTCCCGCCCCCAACGGCGAGTCTCTCCAAGCGGGTGTGGGGAGGCGGAGCTTCAGAGCCCTCCAACTCCGTAGCGGGGAAGACGTCGGCCCCGTGCTCTAGCGCCACCATCTTGGGCGTCGCGAATCTCTTCCCGGCGCTTCCCCCAGCGAGGCCGGCGGTCGCTGCCGCCGCCGATCCCGACCCGGGCCGCCGACCCCCACGGCCGCGCCGTGGCCACCGACTCCCGCCCCCCGCGGGAGGAGAAGCGCAGGTAGGCGCGTGAGACGTGACAGCTGATAGTGGAAAGGGCCTGCCACTCTCCCTAGGCTTAATTCCTTAGTGATGCGCATCCTAGTTTCCATGTGCAAGCACATTACTGAGGGGGAGTTTCTAGCTATTCTCCCACTTTGTGTGCCGTAGTATGGAATTCTGAATCCGTGTGCAAAACCTTCTTCAATTGTAACTGCATCCTTCCTACGCGGGTACTGTGCTAACCAAGGCTGCATAGCAGCCAGGTTGACTGGGGAAGGAGCTTTCACTCTGTTATGTGTGTCACAGTTGGGCGGCGGTTCTGTCAGGGGCTTTCTTAACGCACTTGCTGGCGGGATGTGGGGCTCCGCACGTGGCGCAAGCATGCTTGAATTTACAGCTCTGTAAGGTAAGTGTGGCGCTGTTGAATCGCCAACAAATCCCCTCCTGTGGCCCCAGCGCCCTCCCCGTGCCGTGTATCCCCCGGGCCGAAAGGACCTACCTTGTGTGCCCCCCTGCCGCCCCTCTGTTTGTCATGGTGTACAGCCAAAGGTCAACATCCTTCCATCCCCACCCTAATGCAGTGTCCTCGTCCATCCTGTCCCTATATTCCTCATCATATTTCAACCATCTGTATCTCTCATAATCCCTGTATGCTTGCATTATGCTGTTGGCATATGCTAGCATCGGGCTACATTGGGTGGGGTCGGCGTGGCCAGCAGCATCTATCACCCTCAGGAAGGCCCACAGCCAATTAAATAACGATCTTGGTGTGCTTTTGGCCCATGCAATTGTATTTTCTTTTGCATCTTTACTCCTCTTCTTACTCCTCTTCCTCCCCTCTAGGACCTGAAACATGTCAAAGTATTTTTTGTTTTTTATCTTTTTTCGGGTGGATTTGGGTTCTAGCCTCCAGAAGCGCGGCAAGGCTGCCAGAGGCAGGGGACATTCGTCCCTGGCACCCGCAGCCGCTAATTCCGCATTCCGTGCTTCATCGTCCTCATCCGACGAAGTGGAAGATGAGGACGATGAATCTGAACTGCTCTCTGTGTCGGAGTCTCTTCGCCTACCCTTTTTCTTTCCTTTCCCTTTCTTTTTCTTTTTCCCTTTTCCCTTTCTTGTCTTTTGCGGGCTTTGCCTCACTGGCTGGCGTGCCTTGACACCAGCTGGTGCCCTCTCTCTCAGTGTGTGAGCTCTGCTCTCCCCTAATCGTGGCATTGCTCCCTTTCCCACAGCCCGCTCTCTCCCCCACATTCATATCAACATTTACATTCTCATGTCTGTGCATTCCACTGGACGTACCTGCAGTGTCCGGCATCTGTGGAATGTCTCTTTGAGCCGGTTCCGGCATTGGGTTAGCTGGTTTAGGGCCCCCGTAACTAGGGTTTGGGTTGCCCGATGCCATTGCTTGTGCAGGGTGTTGGGCAGCACATGCCGCTTGCCATGACTGGTAAGGGGGGGGGGGGCAAATCCTGGCCATGCCCCGTAGTATGGAGGTTGTTGGGGGTAGCCCCATCCCATGCCATACGGCCACAGAGGCGCGACTGAGTGCTGCCCTTGCCCTACCACTGGCCCTGGACCATCCGTCGCCTGAGTTACTGTACCCTGTGGCATAGTCCATCCCGTGAATGCCGATGGGTGCGGCCAGCGTCCTGGTGTGCCCGGCCTCGTTTGTGAGGGGAAGCTCTCAGATATGTCGGCTGCGTCCTGACGTCTTGTGGCCTTCTTCTTGTTACGTTTTTTGATCGATATCGTGTCTGCTGTGGCGGCTTGTCCGGCCGCCGCCGCCTTCTTGTTTGCTTGCTTTCTTAGTCCTTTATTTTTGTCTGCGGAGCTCGGTTGTTGCGTCTCTGCTGCTGCGTTGATCGGGTCTTCTTCGTATCCTGCTGCCTCATCCGCCTGCATGGGTGATGTGCTGTGTCCATCCTCCACCCTGATTTCTTGGATGGGGCAGGCTTCAACCGCACCTGTACTTGCTGCCGCTTCCATTCTGATGGAGGAGGGTAAGGCAATAATGTTGACAGACAAGGATCTATATAGACTTAAAAGATAACCAGTTAATAGCTTCCTCGCAAGCGGAGATGAACAATTGAAATGTACCCCCTTTTTCTTAATGTTTATTTGTTTATGCATTTATGTATTTATTTATTTACTTATTCATTATTATTATTATTTTTTTTGCTGGGACCCTGTGACATCCCGAGGGGCGCAGACTTTCTAATAGTTGTATGAATAGCCTAACGTTTGTACAATTATATATATATATTTTTTTTTTTGCACTTTCTTTGTCTTATACCAAGATGGCCGCCACTTATCTTAATCCTACTGACTGATTCCTGCCCTCTCCAATATGGCCGCCTCTTTCCCTATCCTCTGCTCTAGTTCTGTAGTTCACTCTGCCCTCTCCAAGATGGCCGCCCTCTATTGTACATAATATGGCCTATCAGATCTGCCCTATCCAAGATGGCCACCCCCTACAGGAAGGCATGTGCTCTATCCAATATGGCCGCCTACATCCTGCCATATAGCCACCTTCCTCTAGGCTCTAGGGTTACCATATGGCTCCAGAAAAAGGAGTGTAACAAAAAATGGGCGGAAGATATCCAGAAGGACCAGACTAAAGCCACAAATATAAAAGCCAAAAAAAGTTTATTATGACCCAACACGATCCGTGTTTCGGCCAAAAAGGCCTTCCTCAGGGGTCTTTAAAACTGGCTTATACTGGTATTTCTCCAAAGAGGATCTCACAGAAAAAGTGAGATGATCAATGATACTGTCAGAGTGAGTTTGTAAGTACTGTCTGCATAGTATAAGCCAGTTTTAAAGACCCCTGAGGAAGGCCTTTTTGGCCGAAACACGGATCGTGTTGGGTCATAATAAACTTTTTTTGGCTTTTATATTTGTGGCTTTAGTCTGGTCCTTCTGGATATCTTCCGCCCATTTTTTGTTACACTTTTGTCCTTTTGCGGGAGATTTTGGACTCTCCTTTGTGGTGTTTCCAGAAAAAGGAGGACAGATTGAGCCAATCTAGGTTTTACTTCCATTGCTTTCAATTGAAGCAAAACCCAGACTGGATCAATGTCTCCTCTTTTTTCTGGAGCCATATGGTAACCCTACCTTCCTCCCACCAGCTGCACTTCACCTTTGCTGTAATTACAATTTCATACTTACAGATCGCTTGGCTGGGGAGGGCACTGGATCGCCCGACTCTGTTTCGTGCTCTGCCTTCGGTGGGGGGGTGCGGGATCTTTCTTGCTGCTCCGAGGCACTCCTTCCAACGTGGTCGGTGCTGAGCGAGAATCCGTCCACTGGGTCCAGCAAACCACCACAGAGCCTGCACGACCCGCCGGATCGCGCGAAATCGGGAATGTGTTCGCTGCGCTCTGTTGCGCCGTGCCTCTCGATCATGCTGCTCTCGCCGGCTGCGTAGCGCTTCCTGCGGCTCTTGTTGCGGGGTGCCTGGACCGGCGATGCCTACGCTCAGATTGCCGATGCAGGTGAGCTACTGCACTTGGTTCCCGGACGCCAGAAGAGGTCGTCTAGGCTCCGCCCAGCGTTTTTTAAACCCCTTTTCTCTCTCCTCCCTTACCAGCGGCGGGAACCTGCCTACCCCACCTTGCTTGCACCCCGCTGATAACCCCGCGCATGCCCCTCGGTACACGGCGCCATGTTACCTGCGGCTCCGTGCACCTGTGGGGCACTGCGCTTATCTTTTCTCCTTGGACCATCCTGGTAGGATGTTTCATCCTGCTGAGCATGGATTATTTCCTGCTGGTGCAGCTCTAGCAAATAATGCAACCCAGAAAACTTAAAACTCTTATTATTACTTAACCTTTGTAAAGCCTACACCATGCACAGCACTGGAGTAGCCTAGTGGTTAGTGCAGTGGACTTTGATCCTGGGGAACTAGTTTGATTCCCACTGCAGCTCCTTGTGACTCTGGGCAAGTCACTTAACTCTCCATTGCCCCTGGTACAAAATAAGTACCTGAATGTATGTAAACCGCTTTGAATGTAGTTGCAAAAACCTCAGAAAGGTGGTATATCCCTTTCACTGTACAGACATATAAACGAGAGATGGTCCCTGCTCCACAGAGCTTATCATCCAGTCAAATATAGACAACAGTTCATAATGTTAAACCTGCATCACAGAACAGCAGGTCCCTGACAAGGTAAGGTGGGGAAACTACTACTACTACTTATCATTTCTATAGTGCTACAAGGCATACACAGCGCTGTACACCATACACAAAAGACAGTCCCTGCTCAAAGAGCTTACAATCTAGATAAGACAGGTAAACAAACAGAACAATAATGGTAAGGGAATAAAGAGGTGAGAAAATGGGAGTGGGAATCTCTACACAGCGCACCCTCTGTGTTGTAAGCCTAGTAGCAGACCTTCCAAGTTACCCAGTTCCTGGACTTCTACACCTCAACTGTAAATTAAAAAAAAAACCATGTAACTCCTTTCATAGTCTCTTATAAGTATTAGAATTGTATCTAAGTTGTTTTTTCTTTTACCTTTATATTTTGTCTTGGATCTCACCATATTTGTGGGCTAATAAGGAGACTTAGACTTTAACTAAGCAAATTATGCCTTAGATAAATTTCTTTTAGAACTTAATGTTTGTTTTTTTAAGTCTTCTTTTTGTACAAGATGTTTATCTTGGAAGTGTATAAGAAACTTAATAAAGAAATTTAAACGAAAGCCAGTTCTGGATTTCTGACAACCTTATACTGGTGTATTATGGAACCTGCAGCACTTATTTTGTAAGGGTAAAATCAGGGACTACAAATCCCACACTGCTTTGCGATGTAAGTTAAAAACCAGGACTGGCCAAAAAGTCTCCCTCCTGGAACCGCTGCCTTGATTTTCTCTCCTCTCATGCCATCCTCGATCCGCTTCAATCCGGTTTTCGCCCTCTACACTCGACAGAAAGGGCACTCACCAAAGTCTGTAATGACCTGTTCCTTGCCAAATCCAAAGGTCACTACTCCATCCTCATCCTCCTCGACCTATCCGCCGCTTTTGACACTGTCAATCATAATTTACTTCTTGCTACACTATCCTCATTTGGGTTCCAGGGCTCTGTCCTCTCCTGGTTCTCCTCTTATCTCTCCCACCGTACCTTCAGAGTACATTCTCATGGATCTTCCTCCACCCCCATCCCGCTCTCTGTTGGAGTTCCTCAGGGATCTGTCCTTGGACCCCTTCTTTTTTCAATCTACACCTCTTTCCTGGGCTCGCTGATCTCGTCTCATGGTTTCCAATATCATCTTTATGCTGACGACACCCAGCTTTATCTCTCCACACCAGACACCAGACTAAAGTATCGGCCTGCTTATCCAACATTGCTGCCTGGATGTCCAACCGCCACCTGAAACTGAACATGGCCAAGACCAAGCTCATTGTCTTTCCACCCAAACCCACTTCTCCTCTCCCTCCACTCTCTCCTCTCCCTCCACTCTCTATTTCAGTCGATAACACCCTCATCCTCCCCGTCTCATCAGCTCGCAACCTTGGAGTCATCTTCGACTCCTCCCTCTCCTTCTCTGCCCATATCCAGCAGACAGCCAAGACCTGTTGCTTCTTTCAGTGGACCCTTGCGTTTTTATGTCAGCGGCTCCACTGTTGATCTTATATTAAATCTTATTCTCTAATGATTCCTGGACTACAGGCGACAACCACCAATGTGATCGGTAGCTTCCTTTTCAAGGAAAAGGTTCAACATCAACAATGATTATATTATGGCTAAATAATAACATTATAAATTTATATGCTTTATTGGCCATCATCCTTGCTAGGATATAATATCTATATGTGTGATTCTCTCCAAGTGGGTTACTTTTAGTATAATGTATGCTCAGACTGACTTTTCATCCATTGGTAAGGTGGGTCTATAACATTATAAACGTTGAGATAAAGTGGACAGTTTGAATCTGGAGCTAAGAAAGTGAAAAAGACGCACAGAAGATTTTCAGTGCTGAAGTTGCCAGAAAGTCCCGGCAAGACCTACACAAGTCCCACTCCAGAGGATTTCCCTTAGTTAGATCTCCTGACTTCCTAGGCAGTAATAGGGGTGGGGAGGCTTTCCTCTGAGATTTTGGGATTCCCTTAAGCTCTAGAGTTTCTGCAGGGTGGTTTCGCTGGTTTTAAAACTCAAGCACCTAAGATCAGTTCTGTCATATGCAGCCCTGTCTGGTGAGTACGTTGCCTTTGCTGTGTCTGGTACTCTTTGGAGTGTGCAGAGGACTGTTTTTGTTTGTTTGTTTGTTTGTTTATGGGTTTTTTTAAATATGCAGTTAAGGAACAGGTATTTATGCTGCTCTGGATTCAAACACAAGCCGAAAAGTGGAACAGATAGATTATCCACCTTTGTCCATGCTACATCCACTACTGGTAATTCCAAATGCTAGGTTTGAAAACATGCAAACAGGTAGAATAGACCTTTAAAAAACATTAACTGAAATGGACTTCCATACAGATAGGGCAGGCTTGTGGGCAAAACCAAGGAATCCCTCTATAGATAGGACTGTGGAAGTAATTGACTTTTAAAACGTGACTAATATCTTTTCCTCCCCTGTGGAAGGACAGAGGAGGGGTTTTCATTTAAAACTTTAATATTTATTGAAATCCTCCAAAACATGCATGAACCTCCATGCTGTTTGCCTGCCTAGAATTATTTATTTCTTAAAGTCATAGGGAACCTTTTACAAAGCTGCTCTAGCAATTAGCAGCGTGTCAAATGCGATGAAGCCCATTCAGTTCCTATAGGCTTCATTGCATTTGGTGCAACATGATTCAAAAAGCGCCAAATACTTCAATTCTTTATAAGACCTTTATATATGGGTGTCTCTAGCATTTAGTGTGTGCTAATTTTTAGCATGCACTAAAAACGCAAACACACTTTAGTAAACAGGGCCCATAGTGTCGAATCAGATGCAAATTCCTTTACCAAACCATTTTTGAGCAAGGTCCATAGTTTGCAGGATAGTTATCCTTCTGTCTCTCTTCTAGAACCATCTTTTCCCTTTCCCTTTTCAGAAGATGCAGTTGTGCCTTACAGTAGTTTCAGTGCAGTGGCGTAGCCACAGGTGGGCCTGGGTGGGCAGGGGCCCGCCCACTTAGGGCTCAGGCCCACCCAACAGTAGCACACATTTAGCAGTAGCTGGTGGGGATCCCAAGCTCCGCCAGCTGAAGACTTTCCCCCTGATGGTAACGAAAACGCTACTCCCCACGAAACTGGCCCATGCTCAGCTTTCAGGACATGCCTGCTGCAGACTGCCAAGGTGGAAAGAAGCATTTTCCTGCCAGCTGAGATATTTCTTTGGCAGTGGACGGGGGGGGGGGGGGGGGGGGGGGGAGGGGAGGGGAGAACACTTGGTGCCCACCCGATTCTTGCCCTGGCCCACCCAAAATCTGTCATCTGGCTAAGCCCCTGTTTCAGCGGTTTTAATATGCCATTCAACGCTGAACTAGGCCACTAGTTACCACTATGTGAATGACAACGGCCCTTACTGACCCAATTCCATCTGGCTTGCTTAAGTGTTCACTAGAATCTTTGCTTCATTTTATCCCTAATATGACCATTCAAAGCTTATCTTTAGGGTTAGTCCCAGATTTCTGGAAACAAGCTACAATTTGCCCAAAGATCAAGGATGCTTCTGGTGAGGCCAATGATCTTAACAACTCCTTCCTTCACATCAAAAATAGTGGAAGCGGTAGTGCATTCCCAACTCTTGATTTCATTTCTAAAACTTCAGTTCTTCATCCACATCAAACTGCATTTAGGCAGCACCATAACACTGAAACTTTTTTATTTTGTATTTACCGTGTACATGATCAACGTAAATCAGTTCTCCTTCCTTCACTGGATCCTTCTACTGCTTTTGATCTGGTTGACCTTAGTTCTACTGGTATCTCTGAAACTGTTTTGGATTGGTTTATTTCTTACCTTACAGACTAGACGTATACAGTGGCTTTTAATGATTCCGTAACTTAACCTTTCAAGCCTAGTGTAGGTGCTCCTCAAGGATCCATTCTCTCACCATCGTTTTTCTAGACCCTCTTTTAACTTTAGCTCAAACTCTTGAACTGATGATATATGTCTGCACAGATGCTATTCAAATACTTAACACGTTAGATACCTGTACTTCTACTGAACTTTCCATCTTAAACCACAAGCTCATTGCAGTTAAGGTTTGGTTCTGTGATTATAATCTTGTTTTAAATCCTCAGAAATCTAAAGTTGTACTTTTTTGCAGAACAGTAAACGCACCTTTACCTATAATCATTCTTTTCTGTGGAATTCCGGTACCTCAAGTAGATGCCGTCCGTATTCTCGGGGTACTACTTGACTCTGAGCTCTCTTTTCATCTGCAAGTCTTTCGGGTAGTTTAGTGCTGTTTTTATAAACTCCATTTAATACAATCTCTAATTCTGCCCCCAGCACGCAATATTTTGGTTCATTCCTCAGTCATTACATAACTAGATTATTGTATTTATTTATATCAGAGACTCAGAGCCAAGGAATTCCATCGTCTTCACATATTCCAAAACACTGCAATTAGATGGATAGTGAAGGTTAGGAAATACGGTCATATCACATCCTATCTTAAAGATGCACACTGCTTACCCCTGACTCACCGTATTACTTATAAAATCTCCTACGTGTCTTCAAAACCCAATCTCCTATGAACCGTTGTACCTCTCCCGTCTCCTCATCCCTTATTGTCCAAATAGAACATTAGATCAGCACAACAGACTCAACTCATTGCTCTCAGTTACCATTTATTAGTTCAAGAACGCATAGGGAATCTATTTTCCCTGTAGAAGGCCCCCGACTGTGGAATGCTCTTTCCAGTTCATTAAGATTACAAACTTCTCTATCGAATTTTAAAGTTGATTTAAAAACGTACCTATTTGCTGATGCCTATGTTCCTATGTAAATGTTCACACCTAGATATACATACCATTCAGACTCTGCTCACATACACCCACCTTCAAATAGAAGACATTTTATTTAGGCAACATTTTATCGAATATCCTTGATGTTCTTATATGCCAAAATTCTGGTTATTTATGTTCTTCCCAGTGCCTAAAAATAGATGCCCGTTTATAGGATTACTATCCCAATATCATATTGGAAGTCATACCTTGGACATGAACCAACAGATATTCAAAAGTACATATACTACATGTTGAGAAGGTTCCTATGCTGTTACAAAGAAGATCCTCTTTTAAGATCTGTCCATCCAACACATAACAAGCCACCATTGGGTATGTGGCAATGTAACTATACTCTCCGCAAAGATAAAATCCTCCTGAGTGCTCCTTTCACTTCTTTATTCCTGAGACTATAGATCAGTGGGTTAAACATGGGAGTCATAATTGTGTAGAAGGAGGAGAGCAGTCGGTCATTGTTGAGAGAGTAGCTAGACTTAGGTCGCAGATAGGTGATGGTTCCAGTGCTGTAAAACAAGGAGACAGAAAGAAGGTGGGAGGCACAGGTGGAGAAAGCTTTGCGCCTCCCCTCAACTGAGCGGATCCTCAGGTTGGCCTTGAGGACACATACGTAGGAAACCAGGATGAGTAGGAAAGGGATGATAATGACTGCCACATTATACACAAAGATTGCGATTTCATTATTAGCGGTGTCCTGGCAAGCCAGGTTTTTAACTGGGGGAATATCACAAAAGTAATGGTTGATTGTATTGGGTCCACAATATGGTTGGCTAAATATGAACCCAGTTTGCCCCATGGAAAGCAGAACTGAAGCAACCCAGGAACTAGCCACCAGCTGGATACAAATGCTGCTGCTCATGATCGTGGAATAGCGTAAGGGATTACAAATGGCCACATGGCGATCATACGCTATCACTGCCAGAAGAAAGCATTCAGAGGTTGCAAATAAAATAAAAAAGTACATCTGTCCACCACAGCCTATAAAAGTAATACTTCTTTTTTGGGAGAGGAGGTCTCCCAGAACCTTGGGGATGGTCACAGAAATGTAATGGGAGGTGGGGATAGTGCTGGGCAGACTTATACGGTCTGTGCCCTGAAAAAGACAGGTACAAATCAAGGTAAGGTATACACAAAAAATGACACGTGAGTTTATCTTGTTGGGCAGACTGGGTGGACCGTGCAGGTATTTTTCTGCCGTCATCTACTATGTTACTATGTAACATACTTCCAGAATTGAGAGGTTCCACAGGAAAAAGTACATAGGGATGTGGAGGTGGGTGTCCAGTGTTACTGTCACAATAATGATGGCATTCCCTAGCAGGGTAATAATGTAGATAACTAAGAACAGGGTGAAGAGGAGATGCTGCAGTGGCAGAGACAGGTCTGAGAATCCCACAAGCAGGAATTCGGTCACTGAGCTCATGTTTTCATGAATCATCAGTTTCCTTCAAACTGTCCCACCACGAGCACGGCAAAGACTGCAGTGAAAAATGATTGTAAATGATTAACCATAAACCACTCTATGTGGTCGTACCAGGTTAGATAAGGATGTGGTTGGGAAAGGCTAGGCTGCGAGAGCAGTTTGATAATCAAAGCCACAATTAACACTAGCCTTCAAGCACTGACAGAATATCTAGGGCTGCCTGATCAAGTTCACTAAAATACATTCCTGCCCCAGCGCATCTGTGATTTTATTTACAAACTTATAACCCACCAAAGCAGCATTGATCAATATTTACAGTAAGTAATATTAATTTAATAAATCTTATAGTTCAAGCCCAACCCATATAAGATAAGTAGAAATAGACAGTAATAAACAACAAAGTTAACAAAAATATGCTCTAATACCCAAGGCTGATAGTATCTAGTACGACAGTGGTTAGCAGTAGAAACTCATCCATTCTGCACCGTTGCCTCTTATGACACTGCAGACCTCTGGACATCTTCCTCTATGGCCCATAGTCTGTAGCTCTTATATGAATGCTTGGGAATAGAAAGTTCTGGAGCATTCAAGGGTGAATGTTAGTTGGGTAAATTTCAGCCTGTGTGATGGAGAATTTGGAATTTTGCTTTACTTCTGTAGGATTGTAGCTAATGAGCTTAAGGTAGCCAATAATGATGGCGAAAGCCAGAAGGATTTTTGGGTGTAGAGGGAGAGAAATACCCACCAGGAAAAGGAGGCGATTATTAATTGTTTTCAGACCTCAGAAGTAACCACACCTTTAAAAAAATATAAACAGGATGAAGTAAGTCCAGAGGGGAGCTACCAAAAGGGTCAGTAGTCTTCATGATAAAGCGTATAGGGACAGACTTAAATATCTCAATATGTATACTTTGGAGGAAAGGAGGGAGATGAGAAATATAAAGAGATTTAAATATTTCAGTGGTATAAATAAATAGGAGGTAGACCTCTTTCAATTAAATGGCATCTCTAAAATAAGGAGGCATAGGAGGTATGTCGATTTGGGTGTGTGTGTGTGTGGGGGGGGGGGGGGGTTAGGGGGCTGGAGATCCACTGGATGAAGACTAGAGAAAAACCCTTGCCTAGGTCAGGCTAATAAAGAGAGAACAAGGACAGGGTGGGGAGACCTTGAATTTGGTAGAAGAATTTTTGGAGGGTAAGGAAAAGAAGAAGGGGCCAAGGAAATCAGTGACAGACAAGGAGAAAAAAATGGAGCAAGACTAGACAGAAAGAAGAACAAGAAAAGAAAAAAAGAGAATGAAAACAATAGGGAAAAAAGCTTTAAATATTTCCTTTTAATAAAAAAAGAAAAAGGAGGACAACGTGGGTAGGGATTTTTTTTTTTCTAAAGGACAAGACTAGAGCATGGGTACAACATAAAAGGACTATCAGAAAAGATTCCAGGTGCCTTAAACTGAAACATCCAAAGTTAGGCCAACTCTGGTATTGTCGAGCAAAGACACCGAACAGTGGAAGCCTGCAATTGCCCAACTTCATTGCTCCAACTTTACACCATCTTTCACTGCACACATATGTTAAGTCTTTTAAAGGTAGGAACTTTATAACTGTAGGTTTTTAAGTGTAGCTGCTCAGGTAGTGAGGGTGGAAATAAAATATTTTGTTTATGATTTTATTTGTACACATTTTCTTAAGTCAGACCTAGGTGACTAACCAGCTTATAATCGAAAGTAATCGCCGGCTATTTCCCGACACAAATCGGGATATGGCCGGCGATTTTGCAAAAGCGGCGAAAAGCGTATAATCGAAAGCTACATTTGTGATAGCTTCGCCGCTTTCCCTTCACCTCGCCAGTGAAAGTTCAAAGGGGCGTGTTGGCGGCGAAGCGAAGGCGGGATATGGGCAGCCTTGGGCGTGGCTATCAGATGGCCGGCTTTCGCGGATAATGGAAAAATAAAACCCGGCGATAAGCAGTATTTCGCCGGGTTTACTTGGTCCTTTTATTTTCACGACTAAGCCTCAAAAAGGTGCCACAACTGACCAGATGACCACCGGTCATCCCCTTACTCCCCCAGTGGTCGCCAACCCCCTCCCACACTAAAATTATTAAAATACAAACCTTTTTTGCCAGCCTGTATGCCGGCCTCAAATGTCATACCCAGCACCCTGACAGCAGTATGCAGGTCCCTGGAACAGTTGTTGTTGGTTGCAGTGGACTGCAGAAAGGCAGAGCCAGACCCATCCCCCCCCTACCTGTTCCACTTGTGGTGGGTAATGTTGAGCCCTCCCAAACCCCCCAAAACCCACTATACCCACATGTAGGTGCCCCCCTTCAGCCCTTACGGCTAGGGTAATGGTGCACACTTGTGGCCACTTCAGGCACAGGCAACTCCTTGTGACTTGGGGCAAGTCACTTAACCCTCCATTGCCCTATGTAAGCCGCATTGAGCCTGCCATGAGTGGGAAAGCGCAGGGTACAAATGTAACAAAAATAAAAAATATATAAAATTCCACCAAAAGGCATCAGGAACCCCCTCCTTAATTTCTGCCCAGGGCCCCACCAAAACTGGACCTGGATGTGATCAGAGTGAATCAGAATGATTTGCTAACAGATGGCTGTCCACCCCTTATATTGTAAGAGAAAAACTGAATAACCTATTTGTTTACAGAATCAGATCAGAGTGGGGAAAAAGTTCACTAAAGACAGTACATAGAAAACATCTTTTATCCACTGGGCAGATGATATTTCCGACTGAGGAGAATTGTATAATGGTTCAAGTTTATGCCACACAGACAAGGAGAGTGGTAACAGACAGATGTGGAACAGTATCTTCCCAGGGAGATTGGGGCATAGGTGAGTACATACAAGGTAAGGCATAGTGAAGATTTAGAAGAAGAGTTTAAACGAGGAAAATATGAGGTACCTGTGGAGGTCACAGAATCCTGGCTATGCCTCACTAACCTCTACACAAGCCAGAGATCTTAGAGAGAGACCCATGAGGGGAAGAGGAGGAGATTTCTCAAGAGGGCCAGTGAGCAAGAAAATATTCTGAATGGTCTGGACAGACCAGGAGTCTCAGGATCAGGCTGGGGAGGGTAATATGCAACGGGAATCAGGAAAAGGAGTAACAGATTGTTGCATCACTACCACTCCGAAAACCTTGACAGACAGGCAGGACTGTAAAACCCATAATGAGACTAAACACAACAGCCTTGGAACTTTGCAGATAATACAAAAAACAACTAACTGCCTCTGATCCGTACGAGAAAGGACAATTTGGATCTGGGGTGTGAGGAAAGAAAAAGATTATAATGTGAAAGCTGAGTAAGAGAAAGTAATTTAAAAAAATGATCATTTTGTGGAGAAACTTTAGAAAGGGAGTGTGTAACCCATATATGTTCACGTGATTGTAGATCAAGTCTACAGAATTCGGATATGCAGGCCAAACTTTGAACATACAGACAGATAAAAATGTCAGAGACCCCATCAACTGTGTCTTCAGCAGTAGCCAACATCCCCAGCAGAGACACATGTTCTAGAAAACACATTAAGGCAGCACCAAGACCTGGGGACAGCTCTCAACTAAAGCTACAATGATCTCACACACCCATCACTGCCAGTAGTCCAGGAGCCTACACCTCCATGGCAGGGAATGCAGTCCTGGACCAGAGGTCTGCAAGGGTGGGAGGTTATGACAGCATGGTAAGGCCCTGGGCCTGTTACCTCTCTCTCAGCTGTGGCTGGCACATACACTAATGACCCCTGTTCCTGGGGCCCGAGGAAGAGTTCTGCAGGGCTTTAATAGACACAGGAAGAAAGCAATGTTAAGTATTAAAAATCTTTATATATTACACACATACACAAAGACCCTTAATAAAAGGAACTGTAAAAACATATCTAGGCTGAAAGAACAAAGGCAAGACAAACCATTAGCCCAGCTGTTCAGAAAACAGGTGTGTTAAAAAGAAGTGTGGGCCTGCAGGGTCACCACCCCCCTCACACGAAGCAAGAAGGATATCAAGTCCTTGGTGTCTCCCTTCACCCCACACCTTGTATTTCACCTGGCAAAGGTAGACTTGATAAAGTCCAGATAAATGGAAGAGCGGGGGGGGGGGGGGGGGGGGGAGGGGGGTTGTCACAGCTAGAACATTCCCACAGGAAAGCTCTGCCAAATGCAGTGAGCAGCCAGAGGGTTGACCTGCCCCCTGCTACTTTAGCTTGCCTTATTACATGAAGGCTGTGACCTCCCACTGCCAACCCCTACAGAAAGGGAGGGGGGGAAGAGACTAGTGACCTTACATGCCCACACTGCACAAAATGACCATATATCACAGAGCCTATATGTACCACCTAGACGTATGGTTATGATACAAGATGTTGAAATCCTGGCTCATGAATACACAAAGCCCAGTTCCCAGCCCCTTCACCTCAGATATTAATTCACCCATCAGTACATGTCGTAGCATACATAATGGCGGTAATTTCAAGTCTTAACACATGGTATAGTTCATGTCATCTTTCTCCCAGAGTGGATGCTGGAGAGAGCCCAAGGGGGCATTGCCAGTGCTAGAAAAGTGTAGCGGTGGACAGGAGGAGAGAAAAGCCGACTCCTCTTGGCTCAGCTGGGGGTTGTACTCTGGCATTGGACTGTAGGGGGTGAAGTACAGAGAGTGCTGGCAGGCAGGACCAGGGTTGAAGGAGGGGAATGGGTTATAGTTCACTTGAGGGAGGCAGTTGTAGTTGGTAGACGGAGTGAATATTTCCCCCCTCTGGGCACAGCTGGCATGGACAGGGTATCCTTGTGAGGGAGGCATCAATGGGTTCCCATAGTTTGGCACCTAGGAAAGAAGGAGAGCAAATTCAAAAGTTAAGAAGCAAGAATGGATAGGCCGCATCTCCACTCAGACACTTATTACACCTCTGCCTCTATCAGTGTAACCTGCACTAGGGTATTACACATATGACCCCCACCCCCCCAAACTCCCAATCCCAACTCTGCCACCATCTCACACTGTGTAACCTTCAGTATGGAGTCACTAAGAGCTGCGACACCTGCAGACCCAACTTAGTCCCACAGCTCTCACCATAGCCCTCACCCTGTAGACTTGAACGATGGACCAGCTCTCACAGTTAAACTTACAAGCAAAGGGTGTTCTCGCTGTCCAATTCACACAGATAACCAGTACTGAAAGGCTGGAGGGGAAGTCAGAACTAGATCTTGCAATTTTATATCTCAGATTTACAGCCATTCTTGACCTCCCAGAAACCATCAAGTCAGGCTATTTCCACATCAAAACATTTCAAGGGTAAGCACAGAGCTCTGAGATAATATCATACAATATCCTAGTCATTCACAGGATCCAGTGATACCTGGTGTCCCTTACCTGTGCTTTCCAGGAAGCCTGGTCCAGCCAGACATCATCTTTGTGAATCCGCTTTAACTTCATTCTTCTGTTCTGAAACCAGGTCTTCACCTAGAGAAGGGAGTTATGGAACAGATTGTGAGCCCACCAGGGACAGGAAGATACTGACTGTACCCGTTAGATTATCTAAGTTTGTAATATGTGGTACAACAGAAAGACAACATATCAAGAATCAAAGTGAAAGGAGGCAAAGAAGCCGACAGGTCCGTTTAACAGAGTTCTAATCCCCAGCTCTATCATGCTGTACATTTGCAGTTTTGAAGGAGTCACTTTACCTACCCCTACTACTTATTTCTCTAGCGCTACTAGATGTACGCAGTGCTGTACACTTGAACATGAAGAGACAGTCCCTACTCCATAGAGCTTACAAATAAGGGATAAGGAACAAAGAGTAGCAAGATTCCAGAATCCCAAAGAGTACTACTACTATTTATCATTTCTATAGCGCTACTAGACGTACCCAGCGCTGTACACTTGAACATGAAGATACAGTCCCTGCTCAACAGAGCTTACAATCTAATTAGGACAATCTAATTACCCCCCCCCCCCTTTGGCGTAACTCGACAAGGTTCAGGTGGTGACAGTCATAACACACCAGTAATAGATACACACTGGTTTCTACATGTGAAGCAGATGTTTTGAGGTGGGAAATTTAAGGATCTGTTTTGGGTGAAGACTAGGGGAAGGGGGGATGAAGGTTGGTATGTGCTGCAAAGCCCATAGTCCCCAGTACCTGTTTGGCTGTGAGCCCCAGGGCCATGGCCACCTGTTGGATCTGAAGGGGTGTCAGGTAGGGCTGTCTCTGGAAATGCTGATTTAGGGCCCAAAGCTGCTCTTGAGTGAACACCGTGCGGGATTTCGGCCTTCTGCCTGCCTTCCTCTCCCCCTCCCCAGGGCTCAGGGAGGAGGGCTCCGCTTTCATCTTGGCTGGGGCAAGGAGGATGTTGGATTCAGGAGAGGCAGAGGCCTGCCATGCTGCTCAGAGAGAAACCAATTACCAAAAACATTATAAAAAGTCCGGGTTAAACGTAAGTCATGTAAAATAAAAATAGCCAAATATTGTGAAAAGGTCACACATTTCAGTTTTAGCCAGTCAGAAAAGTTGCACAGCAAGAACACGTTAAGGTTTATATTTGATCTAGGGTTACCATTTCCCGTCCTTAAAAAAAGAGGACACTTGCCCCGCCCATGGCCACCCCATTCCACACCCTCACCCTGCCCCTTCCAACCCTCGCCCCGCCCCTTTGTCACACCTCGCCCCGCCCCCTGTCGCATTTTCCTCTCCCCCTGGTCACCTCCCCTCCTCCCGGCCCTGTCACCACCTCTCCCCTTACAATCTTCCCTGGTGGTCTAGTGACTTCGGCGCAGGAAAGAGCCCCCTCTTTCCTGCCCGGCGCTGCTCTGCATCCTGTATGCTGCCTGTGACGGTCTCGGCGAGATTCAAAATGGCCGCCGAGAATTGAAGTGGTCTCGCAAGACTTCAATTCTCGGCAGCCATTTTGAATCTCGTCGAGACCGTCACAGGCAGCATACCGGATGCAGAGCAGCGCGCCGGGCAGAAAAGAGGGGGCTCTTTCCTGCGCCGAAGTCACTAGACCACCCGGGAAGATCGTGAGTAAGGGGAGGGGAGGTCCGCCGCCCGCACGTCAGCCTGCCCATTTGTCCAGAAAGAAATCTGGACAAACGGGCAGGCTGGCCAAAATCTGTCCGGACGCCCGGACATGTCCTCAAAAAGAGGACACGTCCGGGTAAATCCGGACGTATGGTAACCCTAATTTGATCAGACTGAAAATTCTCCCACCCCTAACTCAGTTACAGGCTAGAGATTTTGGGACAATCCTGATGCATTATGGGGCCTGATCCCGTTCATTGAAATAAATGCTTTAAATCCCATGCTGCTTTAGGTTGCAAATTCAATGCCAGAACTGGTAAAAAAAAAATAAAAAAGTCTCCAGCCTGAACTGGCTAACTTGGCATCTCTGCTCACTGGACTAGTAAGATCTTGGGACAGAACTGACATCAGATCCCAGGACCTATTTTCCTAACCTAGACCCTTTCTTGCAAATTCATAAGCAGTAATATCTGACCAAGCAAGATGGAGGGAGATAAGGATAGGATTTAGGATCAATTTCTCCTAAAAGTACACAGGACATTAAAGAGTACTAAAACAGAACATGTTTTTGCATAGTTACATAGCTATGACAAGAAACAGGAGAAGGGACAGAGACACAATGAATTATAAATTCACTAAGAAAAAGATTTCTATAAATGCCCAACTTTACACCAACCAGGAACAGAGGAAAACTGGTCTCATGCTTCCTTTTTGCAGGGGATCAGGCTCCAGAAGCAATTTGGCACTTCTGCTAGTCTTATTCCCAAGTTTCCCTTCCCTTGGGCCCACTGCTTAGGCATATATGCTACATTTAAATTAAATTAGCTTCCCTCAGGATAAAACACCCACCCACACTCCAAAGATAATAAAATAAGAATGATCAAAGCCAAGTAATCATGTTACACAAACAGCTGAACACAAGGAGAACCACAACTTAGCCCTGTACACCACCCTCTCCCCAAAGGAAAGTTTGATCCCAGTACAGGGCACTCAGTCCCCTCTTCTTCCTAGGTACAGGGCAGTAAACACAGACATCAACTCACCTGAGTCCTGGCTTCCTAAGCCCTCTGGGTTTGGGGTGAGGCCAGCTTCAGCCTGTTGGGGGATAGGGAGGTCTGGCACAGATTGAGCTGACCCCCAATAATATTCCTCATGGTAGCCCAGGTCGTTATTCCCCTGGTAGAGCTGAGGCCCAGGTATGGTCAGAGGAACAAACATCTCAAGACAAATCTAAGAAAATAAAATAGGGGAAAAAAATACAAACAAAGCAACAGCACAACCTGCCAAGATCAACTAATATTCTCTGGGCTTCTTTTTCAGCTTTATAAAGGCTGGACCCCCCCCCCCCCCCCATCCCATTAACAACTCTTCTATGCAGAAAACTTGGGAAGGGGGGGGTGGCTGGGGTGAGACACAATCCCATTCAGGATCAAGGTTTTCTTTTACAAACCTTAGAAACATCTAACTGAAGGGGTTTCAAAGGAAAAGAAACTTCTAAGCCTGGAAGGAGCTGCTCTGTTTAGTGATAGAAAAGAAGGTGTGACATACAAAAATGACCTAATTACCTGAATATGTGTGAGCAGGGACTGTGCAAGAGGGTTGAGTGTGTCTGTAAACACATCCTACCATGAGACTGGAAGGACTGTGTAGGGGGAATGAGTGTGTCTGTAACACATGCTGCCATGAGACAGCAGGGACTGTGTAGGGGGAATGAGTGTGTCTGTAACACATGCTGCCATGAGACTACAAGGACTGTGCAAGGGGGCTGAGTGTCCCTGCCTGTTTTTCTTGTAAGTTCTCCTTATGATTCTCTAATGAAACACTGGGCACATGCAGTTCAAAGCTGAAGCCATCCCTGGGCTGAAGTGTCTGTTTATCAACACTTAATTAACAGGTTCAGGTGCCTCAGATCACTTGTTAGAAAAGTCTATCCTGGGCCCCCCTGCAGAATACCTGAGGCTTTGCCCTCCCTGAACACTATTTCTAAACTCTTTTGTTCACCAGAAACTAAGATTTGTATTTCAATGCCCTGATTAGAGGTGTGAGGGCTGAGAAGTTAACATAGGCAGCTGAGACACCTGGGTCTAAAAGTTCTCAATAGCACACAAATAATACAATAATAACACAACACATGGTATTTTAATATGGCACAACTCGGCCGCAGCTTTATTTAGATACAACACATCTTAACCATGGGTTAACCATAGCTTTACCCAAGCCTATCCAGCCTCTGGCTCATTATCCAACCCAGTCCGCCGTCAAGCAAGACTGACCAATCGTACACAGAGCTCCCCACCGCCCAGCAAGGGAGCTCAACCGTAAGCGCAGCTGCCCCAGCTGCCTAGCTTACACCATCAGGCTTGGGTACCCCGCCACTAGGCCAGGGTAGCTCAGCTTGCCCCGGGCCACCCACACCAACAGCTGCGGCCTGTTGTGCCAAAATTACCTCCTCTATCACATTCTGTAGATCATTGTTAAACAGGTCATCACTCCTCTTGTAGCCATGCCTAAATGGGAGCTACCTGGTCTTGCCGCAGCTCTGCGTGCTGCCCACTTAATGAACGAGTGGCCGACGATCCACACCGTTGGAGACCCTGCAATATAGAATAATGTGGAATTACATAGTTCGAGGGGGGGCCAGATTGCCGTGTGCCTTAACCTTGATGTATCCCCTGTAAGAATCGGACTTCCATCTACCTAATTTCTTAATGGATGGTGGTGGAAAGCCTAGAGCTGCTGCGCATGTGGCGGCTCCTATCCTAAAGGAATGTGTTCCAAAGCTCCTCGGGTCGCGTCTTGCCTTCAACAAGCATTTGCGTAATACCGCGGAGAATTGGAATAGGGTTAGAGGGGATCTATCCTGGTGCACTAGAAGAGCTTCGCTACCATGAGGCCTCTGCGATAGGTATTTTCTGACATTTGCTACGGGGCACGTCTGTAACGAGTCTACCTGAGTCAGGGTAACTGTCTGCCCCTTGCCAAGTTGGTCCATCTTAGATCTGTGGATTACGATCCGCAGTGTATTATCTGACAACTTAACCCCATTGAGCTGAAGCCCAACTCTTGTTGAGTTTTTCTTGGATGGAGCTACCAATTCGCATACCCTCAGCGCCCCAAAGAAGGCCAATGTAAATGCTGCCCGGAAAAGCCGAGTCTCGAATTCTGATGTGCACACAGACTCCAGCGCACGCCAGATTTCCAGCAACAAGTCATGCATGATTGGTAGTCTCCAATCTGGTCTAGCGCCGCCAACCTTCTAGTAATTTTCTGACTAGAAACCTATATTTTTGGGTCTCCCCATCCCTCTATCTTTGTGAAAAATGAGAATGCGGTCAGATGCCTGGATACAGAGCTATGGGACCCTCCCTCCTGCTTCGCGTGTATGATGTAGTCCGCAATCGCGTTGTCTGGCACTGGGCCTTCCTTCCATCCCTGAGTATACAGGAAGGAACGGACTCTCTGGTAGCCAGCTGTGTAAGTTGTCCTAGTTCGCGGCGCCAGTGATTGTTTCAGCAATTGCCAGGCCTTGGGGCTCTGTACCTCCATAGGTAGCTGTGTATCGGTTCTCCTTCCACCGTGGCTTGTGGTGCCAGTTTCCGGAACTCTTCCCACTTTGAATGAGAAAGAGTGTCAGCAAGTGGGTTGCTTGCGCCGGGAACATGTTTCACGCGCAACAATATATTGTTGAATATACACAGCATTACTAGCTCGCGCACCAAGTCGACGATCCGCGGACATTGCGCAGTTTGCCTATTTATTATGTCTACCACTGCCCTATTGTCCGACCAAAAAACTACCCTCTTGTTGCTTAGTCTCGCTCTCCAAATGGCAACTGCTGCTACTATCGGGAATAGTTCAAGGAATGTGATATTTCTAGTGATGTGCTGTTCTTTCCAACTCGGCGGCCATACGTCCGCGCACCATTCTCCCTGGAAGTAAATCCCAAAACCGATGCTGCCAGCTGCATCTGTATACAGCTGCAAGTTGGCATTGGATATCGGGGCATCTAGCCATACTACTCTGCCGTTGAAATCGCTCAGGAACATGTCCCAAATCCTGAGGTCATCCTTCATGGCCCTTGTCATTCTGATATGGTGTGAAGGCTTACGCACTCCTGACATTGAGCTGGATAGCCTGTGCAGGACTGTCCGACCCATGATGATAACTCTGCATGCAAAATTGAGACTGTCCACCAATGACTGCATTTCACTCAGTGTAACCTTTTCTGTAGTCAAGGCTCCTGCTACTAGTGTTTTCAGCTTTTCAATCTTCTCCATGGGGAGTCGAGACACCATGTCGCAGGAATCCAGCTCAATGCCCAAGAACTGTAAACGCGTACATGGATCGCATGTCTTCTCTTTCGCTAAGGGGATACCGAAAGATTGCGCTATCGCGCAAAATTGTATAAGTGTGGACTGGCACGCTGGACTGGCCGCTGGTCCAACAAACAGGAAGTCATCTAAGTAATGTATGATATTCTTTCTCCCCGAGGCTCTTTCTACTACCCAGTGCAAGAATGTGCTGAAACATTTGAATATAGAGCAGGACACCGAACAACCCATGGGCATGCACTTATCGTAATAGTATTGCCTTCAAACTTAAAACCTAGTATGGGGAAATTGTCCGGTTGCACAGGTAGGAGTCGGAATGCAGACTCGATGTCCGCTTTGGCCATGAGTGCTGCTTGTCCTGCTCGCCTCAGTAACTGTACTGCCATGTCGAACGTAGCGTATTGCACTGAGCTAGCCTCGGGGGGAAGAAAATCATTCACTGATCCGCCCGCCAGATAGGATAAATTGTGTATAAGCCTGTATTTCCCGGGTTCTTTCTTGGGAATGATTGCTAACGGGGAGACTATGAACCTTTCGAAAGGCTGATAGTGGAAAGGGCCCGCCACTCTCCTTAGTGATGCGCATCCTAGGTTCCATGCGCAAGCGCATTACTGAGGGGAAGTTTCCAGCTATTCTCCCACTTTGTGTGCCGTAGTATGGAATTCTGAATCCGTGTGCAAAACCTTCTTCAATTGTAACTGCATCCTTCCTACGCGGGTACTGTGCTAACCAAGGCCGCATAGCAGCCAGGTTGACCGGGGAAGGAGCTTTCACTCTGTTATATATAAGTACATAAGTACATAAGTAATGCCATACTGGGAAAAGACCAAGGGTCCATCGAGCCCAGCATCTTGTCCACGACAGCGGCCAATCCAGGCCAAGGGCACCTAGCAAGCTTCCCAAACTGTGTGTCACAGTTAGGCGGCGGTTCTGTCAGGGGCTTTCTTAACGCACTTGCTGACGGGATGTGGGGCTCCGCACGTGGCGCAAACATGCTTGAATTTACAGCTCTGTAAGGTACATGTGGCTCTGTTGAATCGCCAACAAATCCCCTCCTGTGGCCCCAGCGCCCTCCCCGCGCCGTGTATCTCCCCGGGCCGAAAGGACCTACCTTGTGTGCCCCCTGCCACCCCTCTGTTTGTCATGGTGTACAGCCACAGGTCAACATCCTTCCATCCCCACCATAATGCAGTGTCCTCGCCCATCCTGTCCCTATATTCCTCGTCATATTTCAACCATCTGTATCCCTCATAATCCCTGTATGCTTGCATTATGCTGTGGCAGCTAAATAACAAGGCAAGTTTATAATTCTAAAACTGGATCTCCAGTCACCATACAACTTATATTTCTGAAATCCAGTAGATATATTTTAACCATAAAACTATTTATCAGACTAGTTCTGCGATCTTCCAAAGTCATGTGTCTTTGTATCTTATATCTTATTCCAAACTAATTATCCAAAAACCTCAGTGATGTTAGTCACTGCAACTTCAACTGCAGTGATATAATTAACATCAAAATCTTCATAGGTTCTTTTCCACCTAACATTCTTTATATTTTTGAAAACTTTTTCACTTATCTCATCTCGTAGTCGGACCCAGGGGGAAAGATGTCCGACATGCACGTTTCGCCCAAACCTGGGCTGTCTCAAGGACCTTCCCCTGCAAACACATAAACCCATAAGTTAAATTAATTCCCCATACTTCGGCTCTAAACCTCCGTCTGGGAGAAAAGTTCTAAAGAATATAATCTTTCAACTCACCCGGTCTTTTCATTAGCGTCAGCTCAGCAAAAGAAACTTAATAGCCAAGATGGCGCTAGCGTTTTTTCAATTGCATTAAATAGCAGCTGATTGATGACTCATCAAACCCCTCCCCCAGGGCATTCCACCGACAGCAAGGGATCTCCTAAGCTGCTGCCGGTGGTAAGGAGGAACAACTTGAACTAGATTAAAGTAGCCCACTCAATCTCTAGATTTAAACCCTTAGGTGCTACTGTTTGTAGAGAGAAAATATTGTATTGTTCTCTAAAATTCAATAAATTCTTTAATGACCCACCCTCCTCCCGATTATCTATACATTCCACAATACGCCATTTAATATCATCCCATTTATGTTGTTTCTGTATCCAATGGTTTACAAGAGGGGCTTGGAGGTTTTGAGTTAAAATCCTAGATTTATGTTCATTCAATCTTATTTTAATTGGACGAGAGCTCCTACCAATATATATTAAGCCACAAGGGCAGATAATTGCATATACAACATTCTTACTACCACAAGTGGTTTCAGAGAGACTTCTCAAAACTTTACCTCTCCCTGGTACAGTCCAAGTTTCTCCTTCAATGGCAAGAGGACACCATTGACATTGTCCAGAAGACCTTTGACATTTTTGAATTGTCTTAGTTACATCCCTGTTCATAAACTTTTTTTTACTCAAACGTTCTCCCAAACTTTTACCCTTAGTAAAGGATATAAGGGGTAAATCAGTAAAACAAGAATATAATTGAAGGACATGCCAATGTGCCTTAAGGATCTGTACTATTTCCTGACTCACATCTGTGAACGGTAGAATGCATGTCAGACATTCTTCTTCCACTTTCTCAGATCCTTGTATCAGCAAAGACCTTTGAGCAAACCTGGCTCTGGTATAGGCTTTCCTTATAGCCGAGCCCGGGTATCCTCTCGCTATAAATCTAGCTTTCAAATCGGCTGATTGCTTCTTAAAATCAGCTAGAGTAGAACAAACCCTTCTAACCCTCAAAAATTGGCTTATAGGCAAATTATATTTCAATTGAAAAGGATGAAAACTACCAAACTGTAGAAGTGTATTTCTATTGACAGGTTTCCTATATAGAGATGTCAATAATCTATCTCCATCTTTATAGATTAAAAGGTCCAAAAACTCAATAGTGTTAGTCTGAGCTGTCATAGTGAACGAAATATTCACATCAATGGTGTTTAGCCATTGAACAAACCCATCAAGGGCTGTCTTGGAACCCGTCCATAAAAAGAAGATGTCGTCTAAAAATCGTCTCCAAAATTTTACATATTGAAAAGACGAAGAGGGATAGATCAGATTTGATTCCATTTTCGCTATATAAAGAGTCGCTACAGAGATGAGATAAGTGAAAAAGTTTTCAAAAATATAAAGAATGTTAGGTGGTAAAGAACCTATGAAGATTTTGATGTTAATTATATCACTGCAGTTGAAGTTGCAGTGACTAACATCACTGAGGTTTTTGGATAATTAGTTTGGAATAAGATATAAGATACAGAGACACATGACTTTGGAAGATCGCTGAACTAGTCTGATAAATAGTTTTATGGTTAAAATATATCTACTGGATTTCAGAAATATAGGTTGCATTATGCTGTGGGCATATGCTAGCATCGGGCTATATTGGGTGGGGTCGGCGTGGCCAGCAGCATCTATCACAATGAGGAAGGCCCACAGCCAATTAAATAACGATCTTGGTGTGCTTTTGGCCCGTGCAATTGTATTTTCTTTTGCGTCTTTACTCCTCTTTTTACTCCTCTTCCTCCCCTCTGGGACCTGAAACATGTCAAAGTATTTTTTGTTTTTTTATCTTTTTTCGGGTGGATTTGGGAACTAGCCTCCAGATGCATGGCAAGGCTGCCAGAGGCGGGGGACGTTCGTCCCTGGCACCCGCAGCCGCTAATTCCGCATTCCGTGCTTCATCGTCCTCATCCGACGAAGTGGAAGATGAGGACAATGAATCTGAACTGCTCTCTGTGTCGGAGTCTCTTCGCCTACCCTTTTTCTTTCCTTTCCCTTTTCCTTTCTTTTTCTTTTTCCCTTTCTTGTCTTTTGCGGGCTTTGCCTCACTGGCTGGCATGCCTTGACACCAGCTGGTGCCCTCTCTCTCCGTGTGTGAGCCCTGCTCTCCCCCATCCCATGCCATATGGCCACGGAGGCGCGACTGAGTGCTGCCCTTGCCCTACCACTGGCCCCGGACCGTTCGTCACCTGAGTTACTGTACCCTGTGGCATAGTCCATCCCGTGAATGGCGGTGGGTGCGGCCAGTGTCCTGGTGTGCCCGGCCTTGTTTGTGAGGGGAAGCTCTCAGATATGTCGGCTGCATCCCTTCTTGTGGCCTTCTTCTTGTTACCTTTTTTGATTGATATCGTGTCTGCTGTGGCGGCTTTTCCAGCCGCCGCCGCCACCTTCTTGTTTGCTTGCTTTCTTAGTCCTTTTTTTTTGTCTGCGGAGCTTAGTTGTTGCGTCTCTGCTGCTGCGTTGATCGGGTCTTCTTCGTATCCTGCTGCCTCATCCGCCTGCATGGGTGATGTGCTGTGTCCGTCCTCCACCATGATTTCTTGGGTGGGGCAGGCTTCAACCACACCTGTACTTGCTGCCGCTTCCATTCTGATGGAAGAGGGTAAGGCAATAATGTCGACAGACAAGGATCTATATAGACTTAAAAGATAACCAATTAAGAATTATATGTTGGTGAATGACACTGGCGAGGTTCTGGATAGTACACTGTGGGATGCCCTAAAGGCTGTGGTGAGGGGTCACCTCATTAAATGGGGAGCGCGGAAAAAGAGGCAACGAGAAAAGAGGGAACTGGATTTACGGGCACGATTAGCGAAACTAGAATGCTGTCACCAGGAGGGAGGTTCTGGGATAGTCCTGGGAGAGATGAGACAGTGTAGGGCAGAACTAGAGAAATTGCAAGTAGAACATATGGAGTTTTTACATACGAAACTCCAACAGAAATTTTATGAATTCGGTAATAAGTCTGGACGGATGTTGGCTAATCTTTTGAGGCATAGACAAAGGAGCCGCACCATAACAAAAATAAAAGGGGCGGGCGATAAGATGTATTATGGAGATGGAGAAATAAGAGATCAGTTTGAAAAATTTTATCAGAACTTATACTGTAGGGAAAGGGGGGTAGAGGGGGAAGAAATTAGGAAGAGCTTAGGAAAGCTGCGTCTTCCAAGGCTGTCAAGTTTGGAACGCAAACAGTTAGAGGCCCCATTTCATCTTGAAGAGATTCAACGGGTGATTAAGGGTCTCCAAGGAGGGAAGGCGCCCGGCCTGGATGGGTATTCTGCTAGGTTTTATAAGACTTTTGTAGGGGAGGTGGGGCCCATGTTGTTGAGGGTTGGGAATGCATGTTTGGCGGGCCATTCTTTGCCGGGGAGTATGCATGAAGCAGGGATCTCTCTGCTTTTAAAACCAGGAAGAGACCCAGCAGTGTGTGGCTCCTATCGCCCCATCTCTCTAATAAATCTAGATATTAAGATTTTATCCAAAGTAATTGCCGATAGGTTAGGAAAGGTTTTACCTGCACTGATTCATACTGATCAATCTGGGTTTGTCATGGGGCGGCAGGTGGCAGATAACATTAGACGCTCCTTACATGTTATATGGGTAGCCCAACAGAGGGGGATCCCTGTGGCTCTTTTGAGTACGGACGCAGAAAAAGCGTTCGACAGGGTGGACTGGCCTTATCTATGGGAAGTTTTGGAACATCTGGGGTTTGGCCAGGGGTTGATAGGTTGGATACAACGCTTATACGAGAAACCCGTGGCAAGAATTAAAGTAAACGGGGGGTATACATCCGCTATTCAGATTGAACGGGGCACTAGACAGGGGTGTCCGCTGTCACCACTGTTGTTCGCAATCTCGATTGAGCCTTTGGCTCAGAGGGTGCGTGAATCGGTGGACATTCCAGGAATAATGATAGGAGGTTTTGAACACAAATTGGCGTTATTTGCCGATGATGTGTTATTTTTTGTAAACAACCCGGGGCTGCATCTTCCTATATTGATGGCAGAGTTGGAGGAGTTTGGTAGGCTCTCTGGTTTTAAGATAAACTATGACAAATCGGAAATGATCGGGGTGTCTATAGCACAACCTAGGATGGAAGAGCTCTCCCGAAGTTTTCCTTTCAAACTAAGGAGGGATAAAATTAAATATTTAGGAGTTCAAATACCTGCTCAGATTCCTCAGCTATATCAGCTAAATTATATACCGCTATTCCATCAAATACGCAAGGATATGGAGGGCTGGACGGGTAAGTGGCTGTAATGGTGGGGAAGGATAGCATCGATTAGGATGAATATATTGCCCAGACTTCTGTTTTTGTTTCAAACATTACCGGTAGCAATCCCTGGGAGGGAGTTGAGAATTCTACAACAAGCTATAGTGAAGTTTATTTGGGGGGGCAAGGCTCCCAGGCTCAGCAGGAAGCTGCTCTGGCGTTCAACAGAGATGGGTGGGAGAGGGGTCCCGAACCTTGAATGGTATTACTGGGCAGCACAACTGAAAATGATATCCATGTGGGGTCAGGAAAGATGGTCGGTGGTGGCACACATGGACCAGGAGATGGTGCAGGGGCATAGCCTGCAGTTAGTACTATGGGCATCTTCAACTTACCCCACTGTGGGCAGGCTTACTACCAACCCGTTTGTAGGGCATTTATTGACATTATGGGGTTCCCTTAGGCCACGCTTTTGGAAAAATAGAATCACATCTACATATGCCTGTATTCGGGGGGAACCTACATTTAGAGTGGGGCTGGGAAATCCGATAGCAAAGAGGTGGGCGGAGAGGGGCATATTGAGGTTTCGAGATTTATTGGAAGATGGGAAAATGAGATTATTTACAGAGCTCAAGGACAAATATGGGGTTTTGGATAGGGACAGATTTTTTTATCTGCAGGTCCAACATTATATTCACACACAAGGATGGCTAAGAAACGATCCAGAGGATTATGAGGTATTAGAAAACATGTGGGGCTCACTGGGAACAATGAGGGGAGTTATATCCAGGCTGTATAAATTTATAAGGGGAGTGAACTTTGAGAAATGCTTGTATATGACTAAATGGGAAAAAGATTTGGAGAAGGAATTGACAGTTCATGAGTGGAAGGCCATTATTGTGGAAGTTAATAAGGCATCAACATGCGTGTTGTTAAAAGAAAATGCCTTCAAGGTACTCTCGAGATGGTATCTTACCCCATATAGATTACATATGATGTTTCCAGGGGCCTCACAGTATTGTTGGAGATGCTCAACGGATGTGGGAACTTTTCTACATATCTGGTGGTCCTGTGGGAAATTACAATTGTATTGGCAAACTATAACTGCAAAGATAACTGCCCATACAGGCAAGAACTTTCTATGTGAACCTCAGTGGTGCCTGTTGGGCTTAGGGAACAGACGAGGAGTCAAATGGCAAAGACGTCTGAAGAGGATGTGTTTGACAGCTGCAAAGAGTGTCATTGCTCGGTTTTGGAAACAGCCGGCGGCACCAACAGAACAAGATTGGATCCTAAAGCTTTCCCTAATTGAGGAGATGGAGAAACTAACCGATAAACGGTTGGGAATTTATAATATGAACGATGAACTTTGGACACACATTAGAGCCATGACCCAAGTGAGTTAGTAATAGGTGTTTGAAGGGGAGGGGGGGGGGGGGGGGGGGGGGGGGAGAAATGAAAACTAATGTTTGTCTTTGCACATTTGCAGATTTATAGTTGATTGATACAAGAGAATGTTTATGGTGAGAGCTGTATAGAATTGTACACCATTGAGGAAATATACAAGTATATACTTTGTATTAAGGAAGATATGTTTATTATGATGTTTATTAATAAAAATTATTGATATAAAAATAAAAAAAAATAAAAAAGATAACCAATTAATAGCTTCCTCGCAAGCGGAGATGAACAATTGAAATGTACCCCCTTTTTCTTAATGTTTATTTGTTTATGCATTTATGTATTTATTTATTTACTTATTCATTATTATTTTTTTTTTTTTGCTGGGACCCTGTGACATCCCGAGTGGCGCAGACTTTCTAATAGTTGTATGAATAGTCTAACGTTTGTACAATTATATATATATATTTTTTTTTTTTTGCACTTTCTTTATCTTATACCAAGATGGCTGCCACTTATCTTAATCCTACTGACTGATTCCTGCCCTCTCCAATATGGCCGCCTCTTTCCCTATCCTCTGCTCTAGTTCTGTAGTTCACTGTGCCCTCGCCAATATGGCCGCCCTCTATTGTACATAATATGGCCTATCAGATCTGCCCTATCCAATATGGCCACCCCCTGCATTAAGGCATGTGCTCTAACAATATGGCTGCCTACATCCTGCCATATGGCCACCTTCCTCTAGGGTTACCATATGGCTCCAGAAAAAGGAGGACAGATTGAGCCAATCTGGGTTTTACTTCCATTGCTTTCAATGGAAGCAAAACCCAGACTGGATCAATGTCTCCTCCTTTTTCTGGAGCCATATGGTAACCCTACCTTCCTCCCACCAGCTGCACTTCAACTTTGCTGTAATTACGATTTCATACTTACAGGTCGCTCGGCTGGGGAGGGCACTGGATCACCTGACTCTGTTTCGTGCTGTGCCTTCGGTGGGGAGGGGGGCGGGATCTTTCTTGCTGCTCCGAGGCACTCCTTCCAACGTGGTCGGTGCTGAGCGGGAATCTGTCCACTGGGTCCAGCAAACCGCCACGGAGCCTGCACGACCCGCCGGATCGCGTGAAATCGGGAATGTGTTCGCTGCGCTCCATTGCGCCGCGCCTCTCGATCATGCTGCTGTCGCCGGCTGCGTAGCACTTCCTGGGGCTCTTGTTGCAGGGTGCCTGGACTGCCAATGCCTGTGCCCAGACACTAGAAGGTCATCCGGGCTCTGCCCAGGGGTTTTTAAACCCCTTTTCTCTCTCTTCCCTTACCAGCGGGGTGCCCTTGAGCGGCGGGAACCTGCCTACCCTGCCTCGCTTGCACCCCGCTGGTAACCCCGCGCATGCCCCTCGGTGCATGGCGCCATGTTACCTGCGGCTCCGTTCACCTGTGGGGCACTGCACCTATCTTTTCTCCTTGGACCATCCTGGTAGGATGTTTCATCCTGCTGAGCATGGATTATTTCCTGCTGGTGCAGCTCTAGCAAATAATGCAACCCAGAAAACTTAAAACTCTTATTATTACTTAACCTTTGTAAAGCCTACACCATGCACAGCACTGGAGTAGCCTAGTGGTTAGTGCAGTGGACTTTGATCCTGGGGAACTAGTTTAATTCCCACTGCAGCTCCTTGTGACTCTGGGCAAGTCACTTAACCCTCCATTGCCCCTGGTACAAAATAAGTACCTGAATGTATGTAAACCGCTTTGAATGTAGTTGCAAAAACCTCAGAAAGGTGGTATATCCCTTTCACTGTACAGACATATAAAAGAGAGATGGTCCCTGCTCCACAGAGCTTATCATCCAGTCAACAGAAATATAGACAACAGTTCATAATGTTAAACCTACATCACAGAACAGCAGGTCCCTGACAAGGTAAGGTGGGGACATGGTATGGGATTTGTGTTCCAAGACGTATGAGGAGAGACTTGCTGATCTGAACATGTATACCCTGGAGGAAAGGAGGAACAGGGGTGATATGATACAGACATTCAAATATTTGAAAGGTATTAATCCGCAAACAAATCTTTTCCAGAGATGGGAAGGCGGTAGAACGAGAGGACATGAAATGAGATTGAAGTGGGGCAGACTCAAAAAAGATGTCAGGAAGTATTTTTTCACAGAGAGAGTGGTGGATGCTTGGAATGCCCTCCCGCGGGAGGTGGTGGAGATGAAAACGGTAATGGAATTCAAACATGCCTGGGATATACATAAAGGAATCCTGTGCAGAAGGAATGGATCCTCAGAAGCTTAGCCGAAATTGGGTGGCGGAGCCGGTGGGGGGAAGAGGGGTTGGAGGTTGGGAGGTGAAGATAGTGGTGGGCAGACTTATTCGGTCTGTGCCAGATCCGGTGGTGGGAGGCGGGGCTGGTGGTTGGGAGGAGGGGATAGTGCTGGGCAGACTTATACGGTCTGTGCCCTGAAAGAGAGAGGTACAAATCAAGTTAAGGTATTCACATGAGTTCATCTTGTTGGGCAGACTGGATGGACCATGCAGGTCTTTTTCTGCCGTCATCTACTATGTTACTATGAAACTACTACTACTACTTATCATTTCTATAGTGCTACAAGGCATACACAGCGCTGTACACCATACACAAAAAGACAGTCCCTGCTCAAAGAGCTTACAATCTAGATAAGACAGGTAAACAGACAGAACAATTAAGGGTAAGGGAATAAAGAGGTGAGAAAATGGGAGTGGGAATCTCTACACAGCGCACCCTCACCAGCACCTCTGTGTTGTAAGCCTAGGAGCAGACCTTCCAAGTTACCCAGTTCCGGGAGGGAGATTGAAAGCCAGTTCTGGATTTCTGACAACCTTATACTGGTGTATTATGGAACCTGCAGCACTTATTTTCTAAGGGTAAAATCAGGGACTACAAATCCCACACTGCTTTGCGATGTAAGTTAAAAACCAGGACTGGCCAAAAAGTCTCACTCCTGGAACTGGGTAACTTGGCAGCTCTGTAGGAGCAGGCCAGGCAGAAGAAGCTTAACAATCTTTGGGAAAGATACACGATGGAGAAACCACTCAGGAAAAACCCACCAGGAGGTGCGGAGGTATTGGCTTTCTGTCAGAAGCGGAGTCGGTTTGAAGGAGTGGGGGGAGTGGACAGCGGACTTCTGCCAGCCCCGGGCACCTCTTTTAAATGCAACAGATTGTGTAAAAAATAGGCGGAGGCAGAAGTCCGTTTGGGAGAAGCGGCTGCTCCCCTGGCACCAAACCTCCCGAGCTACGCCTCTGTTTTCTGTCTTTTTAAATAACGGATTGATTTCTCCAGAACTTTAGCCGAGAAAGATGAGCTCAAGTTCTCATGCACTCAGTCTGCGGGGTTAAAGGAGCCCTCCCTTCTTCTCAGAATGGGATCAGCATGCATAGGGTTAAATGTGACCTATAACTATTTGTGTTTCATCTTTCCAAAAGGTACTCCAGGCATTTTATAGCATAATTCAATTCAGGTGCAATCAGTCCCTTTCCCCAAGGGCTTACAGTGGAAGTGGATAGCTGGGGCAGCAGAACATGGTCACAAGAAGCCTGAGTGGGGGAAGTGGAGTTATTCCTGCTTTGGCTGGTTCTTCACTTAGGCCCAGACGCTCAAAACTCTGGCACTAGGGACACAGAAAACTACCCCCTCCCCAATGTTCAAAACTAATGGCATTCAAACTTTATGCACATATATGCCTGG